>NC_061508.1:47509324-47540642 GCF_022539505.1 Lolium rigidum
CTTATTCAAACATAAACAAAAATAAAAGCACACGAGACGCTCCAAGTAAAGCACATAAGATGTGACCGAATAAAAATATAGTTTCGAGGGAGGAACCTGATAAGTTGATGAAGAAGGGGATGCCTTGGGCATCCCCAAGCTTAAACAGCTTGAGTCTTCTTGAAATATGCAGGGATGAACCACGGGGGCATCCCCAAGCTTAGACTTTTCACTCTTCTTGATCATATATCATCCTCCTCTCTTGACCCTTGAAAACTTCCTTCACACCAAACTTCTCATAAACTTCATTAGAGGGGTTAGTACTCAAAAAATTTGAATCCACCTTGGTCCTGTAGTGGCACATTGCAAGAACTCAATAAAACATTAGCTACAGCTCTCCACGTCTAGAAAACCTCGCTTAAAGTCCACAAGAGACAATGCAAAAAACGAGAGACAGAATCTGCCAAAAACAGAACAGCCGAGTAAAGACGAATTTTAAATAAAATACTTCCGTTGCTCAAATCAGAAAACTCAAAACTAATGAAAGTTGCGTACATATCTGAGGAACACGCACGTAAATTGGCATAATTTTCTGAGTTACCTACAGAGAAAACAGCCCAGATTCGTGACAGATAGAAATCTGTTTCTGCGCAGAAATCCAAATCTAGTATCAACCTTCGATTAGAGGCTTCACTTGGCACAACAAAACACAAAACTAAGATAAGGAGAGGTTGCTACAGTAGTAAACAACTTCCAAGACACAAATATAAAACAAAGTACTGTAGCAAAATAACACATGGGTTATCTCCCAAGAAGTTCTTTCTTTATAGCCATTAAGATGGGCTCGGCGGTTTTAATGATGCACTCGCAAGAAATAGTATTTGAAGCAAAAGAGAGCATCAAGAGGCAAATCCAAAACACATTTAAGTCTAACATGCTTCCTATGCAAAGGAATCTTGTACACAAATAAATTCATGAAGAACAAAGTGACAAGCATAAGAAGATAAAACAAGAGTAACTTCAAAATTTTAAGCATATAGAGAGGTGTTTTAGCACCATGAAAATTTCTACAACCATATTTTCCTCTCTCATAATAATTTTCAGTAGCTTCATGAACAAACTCAACAATATAGCTATCACATGCAGCATACTTTTCATGATTTCCAAACACATAATTTTTATCAAGTTCAAGAATAGTGGAATTAAAACTTTCAAACTTACTTTTATTAATAATATAACAAGGTAGTTGATCAATCTCAATAGATATGGGACTCATAGAATAAGTCAAGAACTCTCCAATCCCATTTTCATTAGTAGTACAATTAATATTATCAAGTAACATAGGACCATCATCTAGAGCTTTATCATAGACATTTGCCAAACAAAATTCTTTAGTACCATGCATTTCGACATCGAGGCACAAACAAAGCATTATCATAAGATTTATCAAAGTAGCATGGATTATCATAGATAACGAGTAGCATAATTATTCTCACAAGTATTACTCATAGGTACTATTTCAAGAGAATCCACGGGAACATAACATTCAACCTCTTTCGGTAAGCATGGAGGACAATCAAATAGTGTAAGAGATAAAGAGTTACTCTCATTAGAAGGTTGGCATGGGTAGCTAATCCATTCTTCCTCCTTTTGTTCGTCGCTCTCCTCTTCTTTTTCATCCAATGAGCTTTCGGAGTTCATCAATTTCCTCCTCTTTTTCATCCAATGAGCTTTCGGGTTCATCAATTTCTTCTTCCACAGGTTCACTGCCAAATTGTGAGTGCATTCTTGTGCATTAATGTGTCTCTCTTTATAATCAAGGATATAAGGATTCCTACTTGTAGCATTCTATGCAAGAATTAAGGATAGTAGAGACATAATCTTTAAGGCCCTTACAAACAACACAAGTTTCATAATTCTCAACCATGAAGGATTCTATCTCGGAGGCTCCCATAAATAAGACAAATTGTTCTACCTCTTCGAACCCATAATGAATATAGCAATTCCGATTATAGTTCTTAATTAAAAATTCCTCACTAAAGCCACATTGAAATTTAAGATGTTTAGTATCCTGTTGAGAGCAACGAGTTTATATCATGGCGTTCAAGCAAGATTTTAGCAATTGTATTCAATTTTTCTATCATAGCACTCATTATTTTACCAGTTCTTGATTCTCTATAACAATTATAACATTCTATAAGCTCCAAGTAGGTTGTTGGTTCTCCCATAACAGCAGTTTTTAATTTTTTGGTTTTTCAAATTTTTATGGATTTTTGGGTATATGAGACAAATAAAACAAGACAAAAATAAACTAAGCAAAAGTAAACTAAGCAAACTAATACTAGACAGAAATAAACTAAGCACAAATAAACTAGGACAAAAGTAAACTAAGCAAAACAAAATAAAATAAAACAGAGAGAGAGGTAGAGTGTACTCCCCGAGGTGAACTTATGAGTAGAGCTATGCCTCCCCGGCAACGGCGCCGGAAAATAGTCTTGATGACCCACAAGTATAGGGGATCGCAACGGTCTTCGAGGAAGTAAAACCCAAATTTATTGATTCGACACAAGGGGAGGTAAAGAATACTTATAAGCCTTAACAAGCGAGTTGTCAATTCAAGTTGCACCTGGAAAAGCACTAGCAACGAGGGTGATGTGAAAGTAGCGGTGATATGAGAGCGATAGTAACGAGTAACACGGCGGCGGTAATAGTAATATGAGAGCAATGGCACCGAGAAGATAGTTGATACTACTTCCAATGACATGTAGAACGAGTATATGATGATGAAAGATGGACCGGGGTTCCCGGCTATCTACACTAGTGGCAACTCTCCAATAACAAGTGTTGGGTGAACAAATTACGGTCGGGCAATTGATAGGATTGAAATAGCATTAAGACAGAATATCAAGATCATTAATCATGTAGGCATGTTTTCCAATAATAGTCGTACGTGCTCGCAATGAGAAACTTGCACAACATCTTTTGTCCTACCGGCCGGTGGCAGCCAGGGCCTCAAGGGAAACTCTTTGGATATTAAGGTACTCCTTTTAATAGAGCACCGGAGCAAAGCATTAACACTCAGTGAAAACATGTGATCCTCACATCACCGCCATCCCCTCCGGTTGTCCCGATTTCGTCACTTCGGGGCCTTTGGTTCCGGACGGTGACATGTGCATACAACTTGTAGATACAATCTAAGCAATAAGTATAGAGCTCAAATCTAAGATCATGCCACTCGGGCCCTAGTGACAAGCATTAAGCATAACAAGATTGCGGCAACAATAACTTCATAAACTTTGTAGATAGACAATCATAACGTAACAATCCATCGGATCCGACAAACACAACACCGATTACATCAGATGAATCTCAATCATGTAAGGCAGCTCATGAGATCATTGTATTGAAGTACATGGGGGAGAGAATACCAACTAGCTACGGCTAGAACCCGTAGTCCATGGGGGAACTACTCACGGAGCATGATGGAGGCGATGGCGTTGATGGAGATGGCTTCGGGGGCACTTCCCCGTCCGGCGAGGTGCGGGACGGAGACTTCGTCCCCGAGTTGGAGTTTCGCGATGGTGGCGGCGCCCACGGGTCTTTACGGAGTTTCGTCAAGAGTTACGGTGTTTTTAGGTCGAAAGGGATTTTATAGGCGAAGAGGCGGCGCGAGGGGGGCACACAGGGCGCCCCACCACGGGCGGCGCGGGCCCGGGCCGGCCGCGCCGCCCTATGGTGTGGTGGCCCTCGGCCCCTCTCCGACTCTTCTTCGGTGTTCCGGAGCGCTTCGGGAAAAATAGGAGGTTTGGTCTTCGTTTCGTCGAATTCCGAGAATATTGCCCGAACAGCCTTTACGGAACCAAAAACAGCAGAAAACGAGAGCGGCACTGTGGCATCTTGTTAATAGGTTAGTTCCGGAAAATGCATGAAATCATCATAAAGTGCAAGCAAAACATGTAAGTATTGTCATAAAACAAGCATGGAACAACGAAATTATGGATACGTCGGGAGACGTATCGGGCGTCCACGGGGCGTTGCGCGGGGATTAGGCTATCGAACTTTTCTTGTAGTGCCTGTCGAATGCCCCGCCTGTTACAGAAGAGGTTACCCACTTCTTCGTTAATGGTAATAGACATCTATCCCCTCGAGACCAGACACGTCACTCTATATATGTACCCAACCAGGGTAAAAGCCTTTTCGGAACACCACCTTCCATAGGAAGTTCCAAATTACTCGGTCCTAAGCTTTTATCAAAGTCCTCTTTCAAGAAGACATGATATGTACCAGCTTTGAGGAAGAGGTGCTTGAAGATTTTGGCCTGATATTCACATTGTATGACCAAGGATACAAGGGGGTAACTAGTTGTGAATAGCCAAAACGGAAATGGGAGATTATGACCGGGCGAAGACGGTTCCAAGCGTATCTGCAATCCAAAACAAAGGCATATCCACGATTCGCAAACTAGTCCACACAACCACACTCAAGTCACGGAAACTAGGTGCAATCCGCGAGGGAACCACGAACTCTAATCCACACAACCACAATCAAGTCGTGGAGTGATACGTCTCAAACGTATCTATAATTTATTATGTTCCATGCTACTTTTATGATGATACTCACATGTTTTATACACACTTTACATCATTTATATGCGTTTTCCGGAACTAACCTATTGACGAGATGCCGAAGTGCCAGTTCCTGTTTTCTGCTGTTTTTGGTTCCAGAAATCCTAGTAAGGAAATATTCTCGGAATTGGACGAAATCAAGGCCCACGATCTTATAATTCCAAGAAGCTTCCAGAACACCGAAGATGGACCAGAGGGGAGGCCCAGGGCCCCACACATGGTGGCGGCGCGGCCGGAGGCCGGGCGCGCCCCCTGGTGTGTGGAGCCCCGCAGACCCTTCGGACTCCGCCTCTTCGCCTATTTAAGCCTTCACGACCTAAATCTTCGATACGAAATAAGCCACGGTACGAGAAACCTTCCGGAGCCGCCGCCATCGCGAAGCCAAGATCCGGGGGACGGAGTCTCCGTTCCGGCACGCCGCCGGGACGGGGAAGTGCCCCGGAAGGCATCTCCATCGACACCACCGCCATCTTCATCAACGCTGCTTGTCTCCTATGATGAGGAGGGAGTAGTTCTCCCTCGAGGCTAAGGGCTCTACCGGTAGCTATGTGGTTAATCTCTCTCCCATGTGATCTTTATGTGATCATGAGCTTTGTGATCTAGTTGAATATCATCTATGTGCTACTCTAGTGATGTTATTAAAGTACTTTATTCCTCCTCCATGATGTAATGTTGAAAGTGTGTGCATCATGTAGTACTTGGTATAGGTTATGATTGTGATCTCTTGTAGATTATGAAGTTAACTATTATTATGATAGTATTGATGTGATCTATTCCCCCTTTCAGTGTGCATGCTATGTTAGTACTCGGTATAATTGCGTTGGTCTATCATGCACTCTAAGGTTATTTAAATATGAACATCGAATGTTGTGGAGCTTGTTAACTCCGGCATTGAGGTGCTCTTGTAGCCCTACACAATTAATGGTGTTTGTCATCCAACAAGAGAGTGTAGAGAAAGTAGTATTTGTTTATTCAGTTATGTGATCAATGTTGAGAGTGTCCACTAGTGAAAGTATGATCCCTAGGCCTTGTTTACACCACGCGAGAATTGCCTCCCACTGCTCGTGCTAAGCTATCTTTACGTGCACCAGTATTGTTCTATCAGTTTCACGCGCATCTTTACTTCTCGCAATATTACTCTACTCATCTCATACCACCTGTGTTTTACTATCTCTTCGCCGAACTAGTGCACCTATACATCGACAAGTGTATTAGGTTTGTTGGGGACACAAGAGACTTCTTGTATCGTGATTGCGGGGTTGCTTGAGAGGGATATCTTTGTCCTCTACCTCCACGAGTTCGATAAACCTTGGGTGATTCACTTAAGGGAAACTTTTGCTGCTGTTCTACAAACCTCTCGCTCTTGGAGGCCCAACACTTGTCTACAAGAATAGAAGCGTGCGTAGACATCAAGCTATTTTACGGCACCGTTGCCGTGGAGGTAAGGTAAAAGGCACTCACACTCCGGACCCCGGCAACTAAGCTATTTTCACGGCGCCGTTGCGGGGAGGTAAGGTAAAAGGTATTCACATCCTCCGACTACTACGCTATTTCCTAGCACTGTTGCTGGTGTGTGAGTGCTCGAAGCTATTTCCTTTAGATCCTGCAATTGCATCTTTTTGTTTCTTGTTTACACTAGTTAGGCTTAATGGAAAACAACTGTGAGCTTTTTAAACTAATTCCTGAGTTAAGACATGGATTGTTTGATGCGAAATTTAAAAAACCTATGGAACCTTATTTGCATGCTAGTAGTAATATTAGTATGAACGCTTTGAACACCATTGTTGATAATGATATAGAAAGTTCTAAGCTTGGGGAAGCTGGTTTTGATGAGCATGATATTTTTAGTCCCCCAAGCATTGAGGAGAAAATTTTCTTTGATGATACTTTGCCTCCCATTTATGATGATTATAATGATAGTGATCTTCTGGTGCCGCCTACTATGGAGGATAAATTTAATTATGATTACAATATGCTTCCTATATTTGATGATAGCTACTTTGTTTAATTTGCTCCCACTACAATTAATAAGAATGACTATGCTTATGTTGGGAGTAGTAATAATTTTATGCATGAGACTCATGATAAGAATGTTTCATTTGATAGTTATATTGTTGAGGTTGTTCATGATGCTACTGAAAATCATTATGAGAGAGGAAAATATGGTTGTAGAAGTTTTCATGTTACTAAAACACTTCTCTATATGCTGAAAATCTTGAAGTTGCGCTTGTCTAGTTTTCCTATGCTTGTTGCATTATGCCTACATGACTTGTTTATTTACAAGATTCCTTTTCATAGGAAGTGGGTTAGGCTTAAATTTGTTTTGAATTTTCTTCTTGATGCTCTCTTTTGCTTCAACTCTTATTTCTTGGGAGTGCATCATTAAAACTGCTGAGCCCATCTTAATGGCTACAAAGAAAGCACTTCTTGGGAGATAACCCATGTCTTTATTTTGCTTTTGTTTTATATTTGTGTCTTGGAAGTTGTTACTACTGTAGCAACCTCTCCTTATCTTTATTTTATTGCATTGTTGTGCCAAGTAAAGTCTTTGATAGTAAAGATGATACTAGATTTGGATTACTGCGCAGAAACAGATTTCTTGCTGTCACGAATTTGAGTAGGATTCTCCGTAGGTAACTCAGAAAAATCTGCCAATTTACGTGAGTAATCCCCAGATATGTACGCAACTTTCATTCAATTTGAGCATTTTCATCTGAGCAAGTTAAGTGCCTCTAAAAAATTCGTCTTTACGGACTGTTCTGTTTTAACAAATTCTGCCTTTTATTTCGCATTGCCTCTTTTGCTATGTTGGATGGATTTCTTTGTTCCATTAACTTTCAGTAGCTTTGTGCAATGTCCAGAAGTGTTAAGAATGATTATGTCACCTCTGAATATGTGAATTTTTGATTATGCACTAACCCTCTAATGAGTTTGTTTTGAGTTTGGTGTGGAGGAAGTTTTCAAGGGTCAAGAGAGGAGGATGATACAATATGATCAAGAAGAGTGAAAAGTCTAAGCTTGGGGTTGCCCCTGTGGTTCATCCCTGCATATTTCAAGAAGACTCAAGCATCTAAGCTTGGGGATGCCCAAGGCATCCCCTTCTTCATCGACAACTTATCAGGTCACCTCTAGTGAAACTATATTTTTATTCCGTCACATCTTATGTACTTTACTTGGAGCGTCTGTGTGCTTTTATTTTTGTTTTGTTATTTTCATTCTCTGAATAAATTCATGCTTGTGTGGGAGAGAGACACGCTCCGCTCGTTCATATGAACACTGGCGTTCTTAGCTTTACTTTTAATGTTCATGGCGAAGGTTGAAACTGCTTCGTTCATTGTTATATGGTTGGAAACAGAAAATGCTGCATATGGTAAATGGTATAATGTCTTGAATAATTTGATACTTGGCAATTGCTTGTGTGGGAGAGAGACACGCTCCGCTGTTGCATATGAACACATGTGTTCTTAGCATTACTTTTAATGTTCATGGCGAAGGTTGAAACTGCTTTGTTCATTGTTATATGGTTGGAAACAGAAAATGCTGCATATGGTAAATGGTATAATGTCTTGAATAATTTGATACTTGGCAATTGTTGTGCTCATATAGATCATGTTTAAGCTCTTGCATCATGTACTTTGTACCCATTAATGAAGAACTACATAGAGCTTGTTAAAATTTGGTTTGCATGATTGGTCTCTAGAGTCTAGATATTTTCTGGTTAAGGTGTTTGAACAACAAGGAGACGGTGTAAAGTCTTATAATGCTTACAATATGTTCATATGTGAGCTTTGCTGCACCGTTTTATACTTGAGTTTGCTTCAAACAACCTTGCTAGCCTAGCCTTGTATTGAGAGGAATTCTTCTCGTGCATCCAAGTCCTTGAGCCAAAAACTATGCCATTTGTGTCCACCATACCTACCTACTACATGGTATTTCTCTGCCATTCCAAAGTAAATTACTTGAGTGCTACCTTTAAAAATTCTATCCTTTGCCTTTGCAATATATAGCTCATGGAAAAATAGCCTTAAAAACTATTGTGGTGAAGAATATGTAGCTATGTATCTTATTTCTTAATAAGTTGCTTGTTGAGCGGTAACCATGTTTCTGGGGACGCCATCAACTATTTTACCTTTGTTGAATATCATGTGAGTTGCTATGCATGTTCGTCTTGTCTGAAGTAAGGGCGATTTTCATGATCAAATGGTTTGAGTATGCATATTGTTAGAGAAGAACATTGGGCCGCTAACTAAAGCCATGAATCATGGTGGAAGTTTCAGTTTGTACAATTAATCCTCAATCTCTTATGAGAATATTATCTGTTGTTGAATGCTTATGCATTAAAGAGGAGTCCATTATCTGTTGTCTATGTTGTCCCGGTATAGATGTCTAAGTTGAGAATAATCAAAAGAGAGAAATCCAATGCGAGCTTTCTCCTTAGACCTTTGTACAGGCGGCATAGAGGTACCCCTTTGTGATACTTGGTTGAAACATATGCTATGCAATGATAATCCATGTTAATCCAAGCTAATTAGGACAAGGTGCGAGCACTATTGGTATACTATGCATGAGGCTTGCAACTTATAGGATATTGTGGTGACCCTGCATACCACTGCATGTTGTAGTATGCCAGTCGTTGATATAACATTCACGAAGTACCAATCCGCAAATGTTACATCCCTCAGAGTAGTACAACAGAACATAGCAGGTCCATAACTCATTCATTTATTATTACAAGCCATATGTACATATCATCTCGGAGCTCCTCCTGGGTCCTAAGAGGGATACTCCTGGGTTCGAGGCGAACCCAACTTAACTTATAATACAGGAGTCTTACTAAGTTATACATTTATTCCCACGAGCAGTAAAGTACTAAGGGTTCGTACTGCTCGTATAGTACTACTACTTATCGATCTAAGCTTGTCCTTCTCCGGAACCCTCCCCGGTTCCGTAGACTATGAGGTAGTCTACACCTTCGACACCTCCAGATAGATCTGGTTCTTCATAGCCGATGATGTCGGCTCCTTCAGAGTTGTCGTTGTCCTCCTCCAGATGGTTCAGACAATCTAAGCAGGGGATTTAAGAGTGGTATGAGTACGAGCGTACTCAACAAGTTCATTATAGAAAAGAGGTGTTTAATGCACTAGCTACGATATTAGACCAGAAAGTCTAATACCAATGCAGGTTTTGATAAACATTTCTTCAAGAGGTTGCTTTTATTTTGAAGAGCTATGTCCGTCAGCCTTAACCGGTTTACTAGAACTTCATGGAGTTCCTTTCCGGCAGCGTTCGCAGTTCCAAATCCAGGAACAGGGAGTGACAGGTCACGATTCATTACACTCTGCAGAGGTGTGTTGCTTTACCCATAAGAGATCTTAACCTTGGTGCCAACCGGGCAGCTTTCCCGTCCACACTTCCTATGGTGTGACGCCCGGTATAAGGTCGTAGCCAATCATATTCCTCCACTACCTCGCACACCCACCCTTTGTTGCATACCCCGACCCTGGGTCCTCGCCGGTCCTCTTACACCAATTAAGGATGGACCCCGACCACGACAACAGTTTGGGACTCGTTAACCAAACTCCTTCGCCGGTAGCTGCAACCCATCATAGACCACATTACCGTGGGGAATTAGAAGGGGATCCCCACCCACCAATTGTTCCGCAAGCAGCAACCGCTACGATAAGCAACAACTATACCGTGGGGAATTAGAAGGGGCTCCCCACCCACCAATTGCTCCGCAAGATACAACCGCTAAGGTAAGCGCATCCGTTGATGTACAAGAGGTGGAAATACGGTTGACTATTCCGTCCCACTCCAGATCTTATGGTTAACACGGTTATTACGGCACAAGAATCACTGGACGACATTTGTTGTTTAATCCTAGATGGATATAAACCCTTGCAATGGAACCTCCACCATATCAACACAATCCATGGTTCCATTGCCAACCACATAGTCATATTCATAGTTATGAAAATAGTGGTTTTGGTTTTTATGCAATAGTGATAATCATAGTACTTTGCAAGTAATTTGATAAAGATACTCGAATGGCATGAGCAAGCGATGAACTTTCCTGAATACTGCAAAGTGTTGCAGTTGGATGGTGTGGACTGACCCTTGTCCTCTGTTGCTGAAAAATAGCATCATTGTCCGATAAGGGAAATGGTTAAAGAAGCATTGATGCATGATTCCAGTTTTAGGGTTTGTTCCCCCCTTCCGATGTCATTATTATTTCATGTGAGAGGTTAATACTAAGAATAATTTGGAGATACTCCATTTAGAGTAAAATATAACCTTGAAATGTTGTCAAGGTGTTTTTAAAGTCCAAAAGAATTTATGGAATTATTTTCATTATTGAAAATAATATATGTGATTATAAATGATTATTTAAATCATCAAATTTGAACTTATTCTTGTTTATCTTCTAAAACTCTACTTCATATTTTATTATGGTAGGGTTTTTTATACTGAGTGGTTTTCATATTTTTAATTATTTTTTTAGAGCTAGGAAACATTTATTGTGCTTTTTCAAAGTTTCTGTATTTGAGTGAATTTGTGAAATGGCAAAAATGCCCCTGGGCCCACCTGTCAGGGTGGCCCAGCGGTTAACCCTAACCCGAGCCACACTTGGGCTCGGTCGGTCGCACCGACCCCTTTCTCCTCTTCCTCGCGAAACCCTACCTCTCCTCTCTCTCTCGCGACGCCGTGGTCGCCTCGCCGTCGCCGAATTAATCCGGCCGTCTCCGGCCAGCTCCGGCGGCGCGGTTGGTCGCAAAAGAACCGCCGCTCGACGGCGCACCGTCTGGTCCGCGTCGATCTGGCTTTCGCCGCCGTTCCTGCTCGCCCCCAACTCTGCTGCACCTCGGCCGCATGGATCCGTGAAGATCCGCCGTTCACCGGCGGCCCTGGCGCCGTGGCGCCGCCGTGGTGATGTTGGCGTTGCGGCGAGGTGGTGGCCTGGCTCGGCTTGGCCTGGCGCCGCCGTTCGCCCGGCGTGTGCCGCCGTGCCGCCATGGCTGTGCTTCTCCTGCTACGCCTGTAAGTGCTCCCCTCCTTCTTCTTTCTCTACTCCTCCTCCTAGCTGAGCTACGGCTGTCTCTCTTCATGGAGATGCCATGGTGTGCTATGCTGCTGTGGCTATGTGCTCGCGTCCTAGTTATCGCGCTCTGCCCTTGGGTGTCTGCTTCGTCGCGCTCTGCTTGCCATGACCTTGCTCTAGTCTTGTGCTTGTACTGATGCTCTCCTCTCTCTAGCTTATGCTTGTGCTACTAATCCTATGCTCATGTTCATGCTAGTTCTTCTTCTGTGTTGCCCCTATACTTGCTCATGAGCTAGCTTTGATGCTCATAGCTTGCCATAATTCAAGTGTATTCATGTTTGCTTCACTGGTTTGATTGCGAGATGCAATCCTTGCAAGTTTGCAAGTGCCGGTGTTTCGATGGGCTAACCCTTGTGTTGTTATTTATATTAATGCCCTGTTGAGCATGCTTGCTACAAGATATCACCATCCTTGGATGGTTGGCTACCTGTATATGACTGATTTAATTATCTGTGATATATTTGTTCATGTCCTGAGGCTGATTAATTCATATTGTTAAGGTGTTGGTGCTAGAATTGATTCTAGCATGCTTTAGCATGCTCTAGTAGGCTCTGGTGATCAAATGATCATTACTTGCTTGTTGATTGCATGCTTACTTACTGCCTGTGCCTGTCTGGTGCTATCCTGGTGTTTGTGTGACACCAAAGTCTATACTGGTGCCTGCTCAAGCATCAGTTGCTGCTTGCAATGATCCAGTGGATCATCTGCAAGGCTCTGGTTAATCTATTGCTTGCATATTCATTTATCTGTGTTGTCTTGCTTGGCTAAGTGGATAAATGATGTGAACTGCTTGCAGTTGTGATCATCTTACAGTTAATTTGATTGAGCTAGAGGGATGCCAACATCTGTTGGGAACCCTAGCTCCTTTTTGAACCCATCTGGGTGGTGATATATGTGCATGGCTTCTCTGTTGGGTTTGGTTAAGTGGTAGAGGTGGCCTCAACAGCCATTCCTGGCTGTTCAGGAAGCTCCCACACTTGTTGGCTTGAATTGTATGTACAACTGCTCTCTGGCCTGACCATAATTGGTTGCCAGATGCTTTTGATGTTGACAAACATGAATAGACACTTGATAGTCTATCTGTCTGATGGTGTAGTGGCCATAGGTGCTAAGTGAATCTGGCTAGCTAGATAGGATTATCCCTTGTTGGATGTCTTTGATTATGCCACTGGTTTGGCATAGCCAATGTTCCCAGGGTGCCTTCCTATTGGTTTTCCTCTTGTTTACTTGCACCAATTTGGCTAGTAGCCATATGATGACTCACATATAGGGTTTCTACCCTCTTTGCTTCTGCGACTTGTGCATATGAGGGATTTATATGAGCAAAACCTTGCTTGCTCATGATTTATTGTGTATACCTCACTCCAGCTCCTAGAAATGGGTGTTGGTGTAGAGGATTTCTTCTGGTTGGATTATGAGCTTGCCCTGCTCCTCCTGGCTTGCTGGTGATGCTTGGTGAATTTCTGGTGTTTGGGAAATAGATTGAACAGCAGTAGCCGTTCTTGTGTTCTTGTGTTCTTGTGTTCTTGTGTTCTTGTGTTCTTGGTAACTTACCCAGTGAAGCTGCTGTCGATGAACAGCTAGTTCTGGCGGTGGAAAAGGTTTTATACCATCTCTGCCTTGCTCTCTTGGTCGACAACTGAGCCTGGCACACTTGGATGACTCACTAGGCGTGTGTGTGTGTTCGTGCTCCATGCACACAGCCTTGTGAGCAGGCTGTGTGTGTGTATCCTGATGCTTTGCATCTGGCTTGGGACTTGGCTGTGAGCTGATCAGCTCGGCAGAGCTGATCCATATCTGCTCAATTCCAATTTTCTACTAACCTGCCAAGTGGTTTTACCACTTGGCATAATCTCTATTTGTTGTGTTTGTGTGCAGGGAACTTTGTCGAGATGATCAAGATATCAAGTCCAAGATCAACTCGATCTTATAGAATTTAGGATAGATCATCTACTTTGTAATTTTCTTTTCTATTTTCTTTCAATTTTCTATTTCTCCAATTCTTGTAATATGTTGTAATATTTCATATCTCTATTCTGGATATTGTAATTGACATTGTATTTTGTGTGAATATCAATAAAGCTCCAATTTTCCTTAATGAGCTTTATATAATTGTTATACTATTTATTTTCTTGATTACTTATAATTGTTTATTGAATTATCTCAAGTTTGAATTATGTAATATCAATTTGATGTTTGAATTTGTAATTCAAATTCAACTTTAGGTTTGAATTCAATCATGCAACTTAATTTTGAATTCAATCATGCAACTTAAGTTTGTGATGCAATATCTCTTCTCTCTTCTCCAAAACCCTAGTTTAGTTGAATAAGAACAAGTTTGTCGCACTCTCGAAACCCTAACCCTGTAAGGTGTCGAGAGAGAAACTTGTCCCCCTTCGATGCAGTTTTGTTTTAAAAGCGCGAAATTTCCCCGGAATTTACGATGCAATGCACATCCCTTTCTAAAATCTACCCCTCGATCGTCTCTAAACCCGGGACATTACAGCCTTTCCCCTTAAAGAAAACTTCGTCCCGAAGTTGTGGTTGTAATACCCGAAGAGTTTGGGGTATGTTTTCCTCAGGTCTTCCTCCTTTTCCCGGTGGCTTCCCTCTCGGGGTGATGCTTCCATTGTATCTTGCAGTATTTTATGGCTCGATTCCCGAGTTGTTTCCAGCTTCTCCTCGAGAATCTTCGCCGGCTTCTCGATGTATGTCAAATCTGGTTGTAACTCAAGTTCTTCATGTGATACTCGGCTCATCCGGGGTCTTCAAACACTTTCTCGAGTTGCGACACATGGAATACGTTGTGAACCTGAGATAACCTTCCCGGTAGTTCCAATTCAAAGGCTAACCCTCGGTTTTGACTCAAAATCTTGAAAGGTCCGATGTACCTAGGGCTTAACTTTCCCTTTACTCCAAATCTCTGAAGTCCTTTCATCGGGCTCACCTTGAGATATACCATGTCTCCAACTTGTGGTTCCCATGTTCTTCTCTTCTGATCGGCGTAACTCTTTTGCCGACTTTGAGCTATCTTCAACCTATCTCTTATGATGTCAATGATTTGTTGCTTTTCCTTGACATAATCAGATTAACTCCTTGCTTGCTCCACTTCATACCAAGATATGGGTGATCTACACTTCCTTCCATACAGAGCTTCGAACGGTGCCATCTTGATGTCGCTTTGATAGCTATTATTGTATGAAAACTCCGCTAGTGGCAAGTGCTCCTCCCATGATCCTCCGAAGTCTAGGGCACAAGCCCTAAGCATATCCTCTAGGATCTGATTAGTTCTCTCCGTTTGTCCACCTGTCTGAGGATGATAGGCGGTACTATAGTCCAACTTGGATCCTAAAGCTTCGTGTAGTTGCTTCCAAAATGCCGACGTGAACACGGATCCTCGATCCGACACGATCTTCTTGGGCACTCCATGTTTACTCACGATCTCTTTGATGTAAAGATCGATGAGTTTCTCTCCTTTATCTTGCTGGTTTACCGCTAAGAAGTGTGCACTTTTCGTCAACCGGTCCACGATTACCCATATCATGTCCTTCTTTTTATTGGTCATGGGTAGTCCGGTGATGAAATCCATTCCTATCTCCTCCCATTTCCATTCCGGAATGGGTAAAGGTTGTAACTTTCCCGCCGGACTCGGTGTTCAGCCTTCACCCTTTGGCGGGTATGGCATTCCGCCACATATTGTGCTATTTCTCTCTTCATGTTGTTCCACCGTAATAGCTCCTTTAGATCCATGTACATCTTCGTACTTCCCGGATGTATGGAGTATGGTGTTTGATGAGCTTCCCGGAGTATTACTTCCTTGATCTCAGCAATATCCGGAACGCAAATCCTCTTCTGAAACCATAATGATCCTGATTCTCCTCGGTGAAATTCTGATGGCCTTCCTTCGTCTATCCTCCTCATCTCCTCCATGATGAATGGATCGTCCAATTGACTCATCATTATCTCATTCTTTAAGTTAACATTTAGCTCATCGGCTACTTGTAAAGCCGATAGTCCTTCATGAGCTTCTTTCTCCCAAAGTTGTATTTGGGCTTGGCTTATTTCCTTCCTCAACTCCGGTGATAACTCCTATTCCACTCCTCCCGTGCTCTTCCTACTCAAAGCATCTGCTACAACATTAGCCTTTCCTGGAGTATAATTGATGGTCAAATCACAATCTTTGATCAGTTCAAGCCATCTTTTCTACCTCATATTGAGTTCTTTCTGAGTGAAGAAGTATTTGAGACTTTTATGATCCGTATAGAGCTCACACTTGGCTCCATAGAGAAAATGCCTCCAAGTTTTGAGTGCAAATACAACTGCTGCTAATTCCAAGTCATGTGTTGGATAGTTCACTTCATGAGGTCTGAGTTGCCTTGATCCATAAGATATTACTTTCCAGTCTTGCATGAGTACGCAACCCAATCCATGCTTGGATGCGTCACAGTACACGGTGTAATCCTTGCCAACTTCAGGAACTGCTAACATCGGTGCTGTGGTGAGTTTCTCTTTTAGAGTTTGAAATCTCTTCTCACACTCCTCTGACCACACGAATGGTGTGTTCTTCCTTAACAGCTTCGTCATTGGTCCCGCTATCTTGGAGAATCCTTCAATGAATCTCCGATAGTATCCTGCCATTCCTAGGAATCCTCGGATTTCCTTGACAGTCTTGGGTGCTTCCCATTCTAAAACTGCTTGCTACCTTGCTCGGGTTAACAGCTATTCCATCTTTGCTAATGACATGACCAAGAAATTCCACTTGATCTAGCCAAAATTCACACTTGCTGAATTTGGCATAGAGTTGATGTTCTCTTAGTGTTTGCAATACTAACCTCAGATGTTCAGCATGTTCTGCTTTGTCTTTGGAATAGATCAAGATATCATCAATGAATACGATGACAAACTTGTCTAGATATGGCATGAAAATCTTATTCATGAGATTCATGAAAATTGTTGGGGCATTGGTTAATCCAAAAGGCACTACAAGGTATTCATGATGTCCATACCTTGAGACAAAGGCTGTTTTCGGAACGTCTTCCTTCTTGATCTTTATCTGGTGATAACCGGATCTTAGATCAATTTTGGAAAATACTCCCGCTCCTCTAACTTGATCAAATAGATCTTGTATTCTTGGAAGTGGGTACTTGTTCTTGATTGTGACGTTGTTCAAATTCCTGTAGTCTCCGCACATCCTTCTACCTCCATCTCTTTTATCTACGAAGATCACAGGTGATCCCCATGGTGAAACACTTTCTTGTATGAATCCTTTCTGTTCCAAGTCATCCAATTGCTCCTTAAGTTCTTTCAACTCCTTAGGCCCCATCTTATATGGTGCTTTAGCAATCGGAGTCTGTTCCTGGAATTAGGTCGATAGTGAATTCTATCTCCCTATCTCGGTGGCATTCCGTGTAATTCCTTAGGAAACACATCCTGGAATTCATTTACTACGTGTATATCCTCCAACTTCACCTCCTTCATGCTCGTTCACACTGTAGCTCAACTTCAATCTGTGTATGCTTGTCGCCTTGGTAGATCATTCTACTTCCATCGGGGCTTTTCAAAGACACAATCTTGTTCACACGATCGATCAATGCTCCATTAGCTTCTAACTAGCTCATACCAAGAATGACATCAATGTCCTTCATCGGTAAAATGAACAGTGTCAGCGTCAAACGCGCATTTATTGATCATGATGACTTGTTTTTGTTTGGTATGGGTTACTACTATCGTTCCCCCGCGGAAAGTATGGTTATGGGTGTTTCTAACTTAGTGCAACTAATCCCATGTTTGATGATGAATTGCCGAGAAATGAATGATGTAGTTGCACCAGTATCAAAAAGTACTTTGCCAGGATGAGTGAGTATCCGGAGCGTACCTATCACCGCTTGATCGGAGTTCACCACCTCCTCCAAGCTGGTGCAGCTTCAACTTGCCGAAGGGTTTCTTGTTCTTCCAGTTCCTCCGGGTTTCCTCCTCGGCTTCCTCCTCCTCCCGATCGTCCTCCGTCATTCATTTCTCTTGGGGCAGTCCTTCAGCATGTGCCCCTCCCGGCGACAACCAAAGCATATTATCTTGGGCTTCTTGCAATCCTTCGCAGGTATGACCTCGGAAGTCCACAACTGCGACAAATCAATCTGGTTTGCAGTCTGAAATGCTTGGTTCCTCCTGCTGTTGTAGTTGTTGTTGAATCTGGGTTTGAAACTCAAGCTCATGTTTGGCTTGTTGCTGACAAACCTCTTAGGCTCAAACTTGGCCTTCTTCCTCTTCTCCTCTTGCAGTTGCTTGAAGTCATCTTCAAGAGTGATGGCTGCATCCACCAACTCCTGGAATTCAGTAGCTCTTAACATCCTGAGCTGTACCTTAAACTGAGGATTCAATCCTCGCATGAACCTCTTCTTCTTCTTGTCCTCGGTGTTGACCTCCTCCACGGCATACCGAGACAATCCAGAAAACTCCCTGACGTAAGTCAGGATAGCCTTGTCTTTTTGCTCGAGACTCTCAAATTCTCGACGCTTCAGTTCCACTATGCTCTCAGGGACATTGGATTCCCTGAACTTCCTCTTGAACTCATCCCATGTGAATACCTTATCAGCCGGATAAACGGCTACTATATTATCCCACCATGATGCGGCAGGCCCACACAACAAGTGTGTTGCGTACATGACCTTCTCCAGGTCGTTGCATCCAACCGTTTTGAGCTTACGCTCAGTGTCCATCAACCAATCCTCCGCGTCCATTGGTTCGGGCGCGTATGCAAAGGATATAGGCTTGGTGTTTTGGAAGTCTGACAGAGTGACTCCCTGATTTTCAGGTCTTTCCACCTTGTTCTGTTGCAGCAGATCGTGGAAGAACTTATTCTGCTGCTCCATAGTAATCACGTTATCTCTCCTCCATCATCTCGCATGTACTCGGAGGAAGTTTTGCTGCGTCATTGGTGGTGGTGGTGGTGGAAACTGGTTTCCGGCTGCTTCATCCGCCTCCTCCTTCTGCTTCGCCTCGCGCTCCAGGCGCTGCGTTCTTCGCTCTCCTCACCCGGCGCTCCCGACATATCCCCCTAGTTCTGCAACACAAAGTGGTACTCATAGTTACTCCATGCGCAAGTTTTCTGAGCTCAACTTTGTGCACAGAACTAGTCACGCAATGGAAATCAAGAAGCAAATCCAAATCATACAAAACATATATCATGTATATACATACATAAGTGGTCTTATTACAATACTCAATTCGATGTGAGTATGCAAACTCACTTATTAAAGTATATGTACAAATTTCTACAAAATATTACACACTACAATACACGTGGTACTTGTGTATTGTAGTCCTACTTCCCTTGGTGGTCTCTAGTCGATCTTCACTCCCGATACATCCCAGGCTTCCATCCGGTCGAACGTGTCGTCCTCCTGACAAAACCTGGAACATAAGGTCTCCCCGTCGGCTGGTAGTCGGAATCAGATGATGATCCTAGGGAGAAATCAGTGTTCACGAACTGGTCATTCAGTGCATCATAGTCCACCCATCGGGTGTACTCCCCTGTGACTCCACCATAGGTATCTCCAACATTCGTATCCGACTCAACCTGTGTCGGATACTCTCCAACTTCTTCCCCATTCCACGGATAACTCTGGTTCTGGGTCGTGGCGTCCTCATTCATCTCCCCGTCATAATACACTGAAGTACTATGAGTTCCAGTATCAGACCCCCAACGCCAACCCGTGGAGTTTTCTATAGGAGTCACGGAACGCTGATTGTTTCCGGATTCCTCTCCACCCTCATATCCTCTATAGGAACTACTAATATAGTTCCCAGGTGTAACGGGTGTAGTTTCTCGTTCAGGGTGGTCAATACTAATATAGTCACCAGCTGAGTAGACTGGTGTGTGCACCTCATTCTCCATAGGTTCCTTCCCCTTAGTCTCCTCCTTGGGTTCAGTAAACTCCTCTAGCATTGTATCAATTGCTCCCGTCAAATGACGGTTCAACTGAAAGAACAATGATAGTAAGTTGCGGCTATTGTCCATGTATTTTGCGGCTTCTGCTGGTTTGCGTTTTGCATATTTGAAATGGTTAAGCATGGGATCATCTTCCTCCTCCAAATGAGGAATGTGTGTGAATTCGGAACCCATAAGCTCTTTCGTCTTATGCTCCCGAATATCGGTTATGGCTCTCATAACGGCTATATGGTAGGCTGTGTTCATAGTTCTCGCTTCACCTGCTGGCATTACTACGCTCATTCCCAAAGCTTCGGGAAGTCGTAGCCCTACCCTACACTTTGCCAATACAGTACCATCATAGTACATGTATTTCTTTACTTGAATCTGGGGATCACACCCAAATTCAAGTAACATGGCACGAAGAATATCTACGAGTCCTCCTTCATATTCACTCAGTGTGGAATCCATCACTTTCACGTTTCGTCCCGGACGTGAACTTGCCATTGTTGGCTGTAGAAATAGAAAGAATATAAGATTAGTAATAATGCATCATAATAGAGATAATAAAGAATTATCGCACTAAAAGATATGATTGTTGTATTCTCAATTGAATATACACCATATTTTTAGAGAATTCTTTACTAGTCCTATTTGACTCCTAACGTTCGGTCCCATTTACTAGGTTCCAACCTAAGGTCAAAGCTTTTGCTCGATACCAACTGTGGTGACCCCTGCATACCACCGCATGTTGTAGTATGCCGGTCGTTGATATAACATTCACGAAGTACCAATCCGCAAATGTTACATCCCTCGCAGTAGTACAACGAACATAGCAGGTCCATAACTCATTCATTTATTATTACAAGCCATAATGTACATATCATCTCGGAGCTCCTCCTGGGTCCTAAGAGGGATACTCCGGGTTCGAGGCGAACCCAACTTAACTTACAATACAGAAGTCTTACTAAGTTATACATTTATTCCCACGAGCAGCTGAAGTACTAAGAGTTCGTACTCGCTCGGATAATACTACTACTCTATCGGTTCTAAGCTTGATCCTCCTCCGGAACCCTCCCTGGTTCCGTAGACTATGAGGTAGTCTACACCTTCGACACCTCCGAGAGAGGTCCGGTTCTTCATAGCCGATGATGTCGGCTCCTTCAGGGTTGTCGTTGTCCTCTTCCAGATGGTTCAGACAATCTAAGCAAGGGATTTAAGAGTGGTATGAGTACGAGCGTACTCAACAAGTTCATTATAGAAAAGAGGTGTTTAATGCACTAGCTACGATATTAGACCATAAAGTCTAATACCAATGTAGGTTTTGATAAACATTTCTTCAAGAGGTTGCTTTTATTCTGAAGAGTTATGTCCGTCAGCCTTCACCGGTTTACTAGAACTTCATGGAGTTCCTTTCCGGCAGCGTTCGCAGTTCCAAATCCCGAGAACAGGAGTGACAGGTCACGATTCATTACACTCTACAGAGGTGTGTTGCTTTACCCATAAGATATCTTAACCTTGGTGCCAACCGGGCAGCTTTCCCGTCCACACTTCCTATGGTGTGAGGCCCGGTATAAGGTCGTAGCCAATCATATTCCTCCGCTACCTCGCACACCCACCCTTTGTTGCATACCCCGACCCTGGGTCCTCGCCGGTCCTCTTATTCACCAGATTAAGGATGGACCCCGACCACGACAACAGTTTGGGACTCGTTAACCATACACTCCTACGCCTGTAGCTGCAACCCATCATAGACCACATTACCGTGGGGAATTAGAAGGCGATCCCCACCCACCAATTGTTCTTCGAGCGACAACCGCTACGGTGGCTACGGACTATGCCGTGGGGAATTAGAAGGGCTCCCCACCCACCGCTTGCTCCGCAAGATACAAGTGTCTATGGTAAGCGCATCCGTTGATGTACAAGAGGTGGAAATACTATTGACTATTCCGTCCCACTCCGGATCTTATGGTTAACACGGTTATTACGGCACAAGAATCACCTGGACGACATTTGTTGTTTAATCCTAGATGGATATAAACCCTTGCAATGGAACCTCCACCATATCAACAAAATCCATGGTTCCATTGCCAACCACATAGTCATATTCATAGTTATGAAAATAGTGGTTTTGGTTTTTATGCAATAGTGATAATCATATTACTTTGCAAGTAATTTGATAAAGATACTCGAATGGCATGAGCAAGCGATGAACTTGCCTGAATACTGCAAAGTGTTGCAGTTGGATGGTGTGGACTGACCCTTGTCCTCTGTTGCTGAAAAATAGCATCATTGTCCGATAAGGGCAATGGTTAAAGAAGCATTGATGCATGATTCCAGTTTTAGGGTTTGTTCCCCCCTTTCGATGTCATTATTATTTCATGTGAGAGGTTAATACTAAGAATAATTTGGAGATACTCCATTTAGAGTAAAATATAACCTTGAAATGTTGTCAAGGTGTTTTTAAAGTCCAAAAGAATTTATGGACTTATTTTCATTATTGAAAATAATATATGTGATTATAAATGATTATTTAAATCATCAAATTTGAACTTATTCTTGTTTATCTTCAAAAATTCTACTTCATATTTTATTATGGTAGGGTTTTTTATACTGAGTGGTTTTCGTATTTTTAATTATTTTTTTAGAGCTAGGAAACATTTATTGTGCTTTTTCAAAGTTTCTGTATTTGAGTGAATTTGTGAAATGGCAAAAATGCCCCTGGGCCCACCTGTCAGGGTGGCCCAGCGGTTAACCCTAACCCGAGCCACACTTGGGCTCGGTCGGTCGCACCGACCCCTTTCTCCTCTTCCTCGCGAAACCCTACCTCTCCTCTCTCTCTCGCGACGCCGTGGTCGCCTCGCCGTCGCCGACCGAATCCGGTCGTCTCCGGCCAGCTCCGGCGGCGCGGTTGGTCGCAAAAGAACCGCCGCTCGACGGCGCACCGTCTGGTCCGCGTCGATCTGGCTTTCGCCGCCGTTCCTGCTCGCCCCCAACCTTTCTGCACCTCGACCGCATGGATCCGTGAAGATCCGTCGTTCACCGGCGTTCCTGGCGCCGTGGCGCCGCCGTGGTGATGTTGGCATTGCGGCGAGGTGGTGGCCTGGCTTGGCTTGGCCTGGCGCCGCCGTTCGCCCGGCGTGTGCCGCCGTGCCGCCATGGTTGTGCTTCTCCTGCTACGCCTGTAAGTGCTCCCCTCCTTCTTCTTTCTCTACTCCTCCTCCTAGCTGAGCTACGGCTGTCTCTCTTCATGGAGATGCCATGGTGTGCTATGCTGCTGTGGCTATGTGCTGCGTCCTAGTTACTGCGCCTGCCCTTGGGTGTGCTGCTGCTGCGCTCTGCTTGCCATGACCTTGCTCTAGTCTTGTGCTTGTACTGATGCTCTCCTCTCTCTAGCTTATGCTTGTGCTACTAATCCTATGCTCATGTTCATGCTAGTTCTTCTTCTGTGCTGCCCCTATACTTGCTCATGAGCTAGCTGTGATGCTCATAGCTTGCCATAATTCAAGTGTATTCATGTTTGCTTCACTGGCTTGATTGCAGTATGCAATCCTTGCAAGTTTGCAAGTGCCAGTGTTTCTGATGGGCTAACCCTTGTGTTGTTATTTATATTAATGCCCTGTTGAGCATGCTTGCTACAAGATATCACCATCCTTGGATGGTTGGCACCTGTATATGACTGATTTAATTATCTGTGATATATTTGTTCATGTCCTGAGGCTGATTAATTCATATTGTTAAGGTGTTGGTGCTAGAATTGATTCTAGCATGCTTTAGCATGCTCTAGTAGGCTCTGGTGATCAAATGATCATTACTTGCTTGTTGATTGCATGCTTATTTACTGCCTGTGCCTGTCTGGTGCTATCCTGGTGTTTGTGTGAAACCAAAGTCTATCTCGGTGCACTGCTCAAGCATCAGTTGCTGCTTGCAATGATCCAGTGGATCATCTGCAAGGCTCTGGTTAATCTATTGCTTGCATATTCATTTATCTGTGTTGTCTTGCTTGGCTAAGTGGATAAATGATGTGAACTGCTTGCAGTTGTGATCATCTTACAGTTAATTTGATTGAGCTAGAGGGATGCCAACATCTGTTGGAAACCCTAGCTCCTTTTTGAACCCATCTGGGTGGTGATATATGTGCATGGCTTCTCTGTTGGGTTTGGTTAAGTGGTAGAGGTGGCCTCAACAGCCATTCTTGGCTGTTCGGGAAGCTCCCACACTTGTTGGCTTGAATTGTATGTACAACTGCTCTCTGGCCTGACCATAATTGGTTGCCAGATGCTTTTGATGTTGACAAACATGAATAGACACTTGATAGTCTATCTGTCTGATGGTGTAGTGGCCATAGGTGCTAAGTGAATCGGCTAGCTAGATAGGATTATCCCTTGTTGGATGTCTTTGATTATGCCATCTGGTTTGGCATAGCCAATGTTCCCGTGGTGCCTTCCTATTGGTTTTCCTCTTGTTTACTTGCACCAATTTGGCTAGTAGCCATATGATGACTCACATATAGGGTTTCTACCCTCTTTGCTTCTGCGACTTGTGCATATGAGGGATTTATATGAGCAAAACCTTGCTTGCTCATGATTTATTGGTATACCTCACTCCAGCTCCTAGAAATGGGTGTTGGTGTAGAGGATTTCTTCTGGTTGGATTATGAGCTTGCCCTGCTCCTCCTGGCTTGCTGGTGATGCTTGGTGAATTTCTGGTGATTGGGAAATAGATTGAACAGCAGTAGCTGTTCTTGTGTTCTTGTGTTCTTGTGTTCTTGGTAACTTACCCAGTGAAGCTGCTGTCGATGAACAGCTAGTTCTGGCGGTGGAAAAGGTTTTATACCATCTCTGCCTTGCTCTCTTGGTCGACAACTGAGCCTGGCACACTTGGATGACTCACTAGCTGTGTGTGTGTGCTGTGCTCCATGCACACAGCCTTGTGAGCAGGCTGTGTGTGTGTGTATCCTGATGCTTTGCATCTGGCTTGGGACTTGGCTGTGAGCTGATCAGCTCGGCAGAGCTGATCCATATCTGCTCAATTCCATTTTTCTACTAACCTACCAAGTGGTTTTACCACTTGGCATAATCTCTATTTGTTGTGTTTGTGTGCAGGGAACTTTGGAATGATCAAGATGAAGATCAACTCATCTTATAGAATTTAGGATAGATCATCTACTTTGTAATTTTCTTTTCTTTTTCTTTTAATTTTCTATTTCTCCAATTCTTGTAATATGTTGTAAATTTATATCTCAATTCTGGATATTGTAATTGACATTGTATTTTGTGTGAATATCAATAAAGCTCCAATTTTCCTTAATGAGCTTTATATAATTGTTATACTATTTATTTTCTTGATTACTTACAATTGTTTATTGAATTATCTCAAGTTTGAATTATGAAATAACAATTTGATGTTTGAATTTGAAATTCAAATTCAACTTTAGGTTTGAATTCAATCATGCAACTTAATTTTGAATTCAATCATGCAACTTAAGTTTGTGATGCAACATCCCTTCTCTCTTTTCCAAAACCCTAGTTTAGTTGAATAAGAGCAAGTTTGTCGCACTCTCGAAACCCTAACCCTGTAAGGTGTCGAGAGAGAAACTTGTCCCCCTTCGATGCAGTTTTTGTTTAAAAGCGCGAAATTTCCCCAGAATTTACGATGCAATGCACATCCCTTTCTAAAATCTACCCCTCGATCGTCTCTAAACCTGGGACATTACAGATATCTTATACATAACACATATGATTTATTACTACCATTGACAAAATTGTTTCTTGTTTTCAAAATGAAAAGCTCTAGCACAAATATAGTAATCCATGCTTCCCTCTGCGAAGGGCCATTCTTTTACTTTATTGTTGAGTCAGTTCACCTATTCTTTCTATCCTAGAAGCAAACACTTGTGTGAACTGTGTGCATTGATTCTTACATGTTTACCTATTGCACTTGTTATATCACTTTGTGTTGACAATTATCCATGAGATATGCATGTTGAAAGTTGAAAGCAACTGCTGAAACTTATATCTTCCTTTGTGTTGCTTCAATGCCTTTACTTTGAACCTATTGCTTTATGAGTAACTCTTATGCAAGTCTTATTGATGCTTGTCTTGAAAGTACTATTCATGAAAAGTCTTTGTTATATGGTTCAGTTGTTTACTCATTGTCTTCACCATTGCTTCGAATCGCTGCATTCATCTCATATGCTTTACAATAGTATTGATCAAGATTATGATAGCATGTCACTTCAGAAATTATCTTTGTTATCGTTTACCTACTCGAGGGCGAGTAGGAATTAAGCTTGGGGATGCTTGATACGTCTCAAACGTATCTATAATTTCTTATGTTCCATGCTACTTTTATGATGATACTCACATGTTTTATACACACTTTACATCATTTATATGCGTTTTTCGGAACTAACCTATTGACGAGATGCCGAAGTGCCAGTTCCTGTTTTCTGCTGTTTTTGGTTCCAGAAATCCTAGTAAGGAAATATTCTTGGAATTGGACGAAATCAAGGCCCACGATCTTATAATTCCACGAAGCTTCCAGAACACCGAAGATGGACCAGAGGGGAGGACCAGGGCCCCCACACATGGTGGCGGCGCGGCCAGAGGGGGGGGGGGCGCGCCCCCCCGGTGTGTGGAGCCCCCAGACCCCTTCCGACTCCGCCTCTTCACCTATTTAAGCCTCCCTGACCTAAATCTTCGATACGAATAAGCCACGGTACGAGAAACCTTCCAGAGCCGCCGCCATCGCGAAGCCAAGATCTGGGGGACAGAAGTCTCTGTTCCGGCACGCCGCCGGGACCGGGAAGTGCCCCCGGAAGGCATCTCCATCGACACCACCGCCATCTTCATCAACGCTGCTGTCTCCTATGATGAGGAGGGAGTAGTTCTCCCCCGAGGCTAAGGGCTGTACCGGTAGCTATGTGGTTAATCTCTCTCCCATGTGATCTTTATGTGATCATGAGCTTTGTGATCTAGTTGAATATCATCTATGTGCTACTCTAGTGATGTTATTAAAGTACTTTATTCCTCCTCCATGATGTAATGTTTACAGTGTGTGCATCATGTAGTACTTGGTATAGGTTATGATTGTGATCTCGTGTAGATTATGAAGTTAACTATTAATATGATAGTATTGATGTGATCTATTCCCCCTTTCATAGCTGATGTTGACAGTGTGCATGCTATGTTAGTACTCGGTATAATTGCGTTGGTCTATCATGCACTCTAAGGTTATTTAAATATGAACATCGAATGTTGTGGAGCTTGTTAACTCCGGCATTGAGGTGCTCTTGTAGCCCTCACACAATTAATGGTGTTTGTCATCCAACAAGACAGTGTAGAGAAAGTAGTATTTGTTTATTCAGTTATGTGATCAATGTTGAGAGTGTCCACTAGTGAAAGTATGATCCCTAGGCCTTGTTTACACCACAGAGAATTGCCTCCCACGCCAGCAAGCTATTTTCTGGCACCGTTTGTTTACTGTTTTACTGCATCTTTACTTCCTGCAATATTACCACCATCTATACCACCTGTGTTTTACTATCTCTTCGCCGAACTAGTGCACCTATACATCTGACAAGTGTATTAGGTGTGTTGGGGACACAAGAGACTTCTTGTATCGTGATTGCAGGGTTGCTTGAGAGGGATATCTTTGTCCTCTACCTCCCTGAGTTCGATAAACCTTGGGTGATTCACTTAAGGGAAACTTGCTGCTGTTCTACAAACCTCTGCTCTTGGAAGCCCAACACTGTCTACAGGAATAGAAGCGTGCGTAGACATCATGGAGCACAAATTAGGTGCAAATCCGCAAGGTATCACGAGAATAAGGGTATCAAGATATCTCCAATCTCCGAATAATCCTATGTCTTTGTTTTGAAATCTCAAATGCCAAAAGTACATTGCAATAGGAGTAATACTCCCCCCCCCCCCCCCCCGCGCTTAGACGTGAAATGAGGAAAGCTTCCATAAAAATAGTTAATTTGGGAAATTATTGAGAGGCTACTTGGAAATTCGTGAACTGTTGACAGCCAGGACACCTCCCACAAAAACGGTCATTAATTTGGCTACACAATTCCGTGTGAGGGTTTTTTGTTGGAATGTTAAATTGACGGAGATGTTATTGATAGATCCCACTTGCCCCATGTTTCATCTATATGCTTCTTGAACTACGAAAGATCAGAGGAAAAAATTGATAGTAGCATATTTCTTTGAGTGTTGTTGTTGATGGCTTAAAACTTGTTATTGATAACTTTGTTCTTCATTGTTGTGGGAGTCCTTCAACCTTGTTCCTGAATTCAACCAACAACGTTATCAGATAAACTGAAGTTAGCGTCACCTTATCTCTTATTTGTTTTGCACGACTTCCTTGTGATTTTTTCCATTGGTGGTTGGTGTAGTGTTGATAGTTGGGATGTCCTCATCATCCTCCCCTGTTGAAAAGGAGCCTCTCTCGACTCTAAAGGTCCAAAGTATGGGGAGAGGTCGGAAACATTGAATGTTGGACT
Source organism: Lolium rigidum (assembly GCF_022539505.1). Lineage (NCBI taxonomy): Eukaryota > Viridiplantae > Streptophyta > Magnoliopsida > Poales > Poaceae > Lolium > Lolium rigidum. The sequence continues at coordinate 47,537,464 of NC_061508.1, forward strand.
AACACCATGCTCCCCTGGAAGGTCAATCTTGTAGTAATTATCATTTATCCTCTTGGGAACATTGAATGGGCCATCTCCGTGTGGATTTAAGTTGCACTTGCGCTTGTCAAGAAAACGGTCCTTCCAAAGATGTATCCATACAAAATCACCTTCCTCAAATAGAGTCTTCTTCCTCCCTTTATTTGCGCGAGTTGTGTATTGTGCAGTCATGTTCTCAATGTTTTCTTTTGCCTTCTCATGGAGTTTCTTTACAAATTCAGCACGCTTCCTTGCATTAAGGTTGGTTTGTTCCTGCAATGGAAAAGGCAAAAGGTATTTGGGAGCAATAGGCTTGAAACCATAAACAAGTTCAAAACGGAAAAAATTGTTGTCGAATGTAATGCCCTATTGTATGCAAACTCTACATGAGGTATACACTCTTCACACATGTTCAAGTTCTTCTTTAGGACTGCTCGCAACATCATGGAAAATTGATGCATGTAAAATGCATAAATGAACTTTGCACTTTATTGACACATATTCCCACGTATTAGTAACATATATGATGTTATATCCATGTTTCATATTGATTTTTGGGGATTTACCAATGATCGCTTTTATTTGGGTTATAACTCTACGGAACAGGAAAACCGTGTTTTGTGTATTTTTCATTTTTAGGGACCTATACGGAGTCAAATTGAGCTAGAATTTTGGGGACATCAATATTTCACCACGAGAAGCATATGGAGCGCTTGGAACTCACGAGCGAGGGCCTGAGGCCCAAAAGAGCATAGGTGGCGCGCCTAGTAAGGGTGGCCGCGCCATCCTACCCCTTTTCGCTATCGGCCGTCTGTTGCGCCTGATTTTTTCGCCCACAAATTGTGTTTGACCTAAAACTCCTATATATATATGACCCCCCAGGGTATCCTCGAAGAGATAGCCGTAGAAATACAAAAACACCAAAATAGAGGCGCCAACGAAGATTGGAGGGGGAATCTCCGCCGGAGCCGGCGCTGAAGGGATCTCTACCTTCTCCAACATCTTCCACATCAACACCATGATGTAGAGCGAGTAGTCCACCTCCGGACTATCTGTTTATGGCAGTAGCTTGATCTATTTCTATCTTGTTCTTCGTAGATCTTAGTACCATATGAGCTGTCCAACATGATTATGGTCATATATGTAATTTCTATGTGGTGGATCTTTATTCTATGATATTAATATATGAGATTGGAATCTATTATGTGTGAGATGTATGGATAAATGCATATTATGTAGCCCGTTCTTAAGTGCTTGTTCTAATCCAACTTGAATGCAAGAACATGTGTGGAGAGATGTTTGTATAAGATGGAGTAGCATTGTTACAGTGATTGAATAGTGACACAAAATTCATGATCTATTATGTTTTTTACCTTTACCTTTGCTGCATCACTAGGGATAAATGAATGCATGTGCTATGTTTATCATTGACAACCGTGGGTATCTTGTTGAGTAAGGTAGCATATTTAATATTCAAACATCATGTCAAAATACTTAAAACTATGCACTGTTAATTTTTAATACAAGAGTGCTTGAGTTTTCGCTTTCTTGTGGAGTATAACAGAGATGTGTTGCATTATCTCTATGTTAGGACGTGATGCCCATATGAATGATTATCAATCGCATATTGAAGTTTCATTAATATTATGTCACTGATGACTTGTTAGTGTTCACTACAACTTAAAAAGAGAGTAAACAAGTGAACCCATGAACCCCGGTCCAACTTTAATCATAAGAAACACCTTTCCAACACTTTTATAACACCTTATATTTTCAGAAATTATTAAATCCGAAAATACAAAAATAATTTCTTTGCTTAGTTACACACAAAACCCAAAACAACTATCTCTTTACCATTTTTATCTAGTCTACTTAGTTTATTTACATTGCATTACTGTACATACCTCTTTTATTTACAATTACTAATACTAAACATTGTGCTTGACAACCACACGGTTGAGTTGGGGGCACAAGACAAAAAAATTATTTTGTAGGATTGTTGGAAGAAGAAAATGAGAAGATAACTCTTTACTCAATTCCCCGAGAGTTCAATATAAATACTCGAGTCACCCTTGTGGGGAAAACTTCTCTTGCTACAATACTCTACGGTTGGAGTCCCAACATTGATGATATACGTGAGCATCATCAACAATGTGCGATTAACAACTTCAGTTTTCCAAGTTTTCCCCACAAGATCTTCAAAAAATATATCAAAATTTTGGTGTCACGGTCTTGAACCATGGCTATCCGCATTAGGTTGTGCCCGGATCCTCTCCCTCGACCGCACCTCGATTGAAGCAGCGGGAATTCCTCCAAAGCCAGAACCTTTTCTTCATTAGGTCGACCAGCAAGATAAACCCCCGTCCTGAAGTAGCAGATAATTAAGCAGCCAGAATAGTGCTTCTCGTTCGATCTAGTATCAGCTGCTATCTGCTCTGATTAGTCAATGTGCGCACTTCAAAACCAGACCGATTTAATTAGCACAGTAAATAGTTTTAGGTCATGTACAGTGATCCACTTCAAAACACAAAACGAGCAAACGATTATTATAATCTATATACTGTTTACTCAGGTGGCGGGCAATCACTGGTAATTTCACATTGTCAGCTTCAGTTTAATGCGTGTGTATGGGTAAATGATAGTGAAACAATCGATCAAGAGCGCAAGAAGCTAGCACTCCTTGTTCTGTGATGAATTACGATCACAGAATCAGAACAGTGGGTCTGGAGCCTGGAGCCTATCCTCGCACTGTTGAAATGCAGCTTCTTGGCTGGTGCCAGGTCAAAGCAAAATATCCTATCCTGGAAGACTCAGTGCTCGTTCCCCCTCGTCGCTCCTGTGGGCGACGGGAGGGAACCCTAGCCGCCACCGGCCCAGACTCCTCCCCCTGCTCCTCCCTCCCCTCGCCGCCGCCGGAGGGCGTCGCTGGGCAAAGCCCGGGCGCTGGCGGCGGCGGGGATTCCTCTCCCCCTCGCGCGGAAGCCTTGGCGCGGGCCGACGTGGCCGGTGAGGGCGGCGCGCTTGACGAGGGGCGCGGCTGCCTCGGCAGCGGCGTGGCGGCTTCGTGACGTGGCGGCGACCCCGTGCTGGAGGCGGCGGCTGCCCTCGGGCGGCGGGCGGCGCGGCCAAGTTGTAGGGGTGGCTGCGGTGACCCAGCATAC
>NC_061508.1:47540742-47563616 GCF_022539505.1 Lolium rigidum
CTACTTATACTCTCCATCGCGAAAACCCTATTACCGAGAGCCACGATACGGAAAAAGTTCCGGAGTCGCCGCCGCCGCCAATCCCATCTCGGGGATTCGGGAGATCGCCTCCGGCACCCTGCCGGAGAGGGGAATCATCTCCCGGAGGACTCTTCATCACCATGATCGCCTCCGGACTGATGTGTGAGTAGTTCATCCTTGGACTATGGGTCCATAGCAGTAGCTAGATGGTTGTCTTCTCCTCATTGTGCTATCATGTTAGATCTTGTGAGCTTCCTATCATGATCAAGATCATCTATTTGTAATGCTACATGTTGTGTTTGTTGGGATCCGATGAATATGGAATACTATGTCAAGTTGATTATCAATCTATCATATATGTGTTTTTTATGTTCTTGCATGCTCTCCGTTGCTAGTAGAGGCTCTGGCCAAGTTGATACTTGTGACTCCAAGAGGGAGTATTTATGCTCGATAGTGGGTTCATGCCTACATTGAATGCTGGGACCAGTGACAGAAAGTTCTAAGGTTGTGGATGTGTTGTTGCCACTAGGGATAAAACATCGATGCTTTGTCTAAGGATATTTGTGTTGATTACATTACGCACCATACTTAATGCAATTGTCTGTTGTTTGCAACTTAATACTGGAAGGGGTGCGGATGCTAACCCGAAGGTGGACTTTTTAGGCATAGATGTATGCTGGATAGCGGTCTATGTACTTTGTCGTAATGCCTTGATTAAATCTCATAGTACTCATCATGATATGTATGTGCATTCTTATGCCCTCTCTATTCGTCAATTGTCCAACTGTAATTTGTTCACCCAACATGCTATTTCTTATCGGAGAGACACCACTAGTGAACTGTGGACCCCGGTCCATTCTTTTACATCTGAAATACAATCTACTGCAAACTCTGTTCTCTACTGTTCTTCGCAAACAAACATCATTTTCCACACCATACGTTTAATCCTTTGTTTACAGCAAGCCGGTGAGATTGACAACCTCACTGTTAAGTTGGGGCAAAGTATTTTGATTGTGTTGTGTAGGTTCCACGTTGGCGCCGAAATCCCTGGTGTTGCGCCGCACTACACTCCGTCACCAACAACCTTCACGTGGCCCTTGACTCCTACTAGTTCGATAACCTTGGTTTCTTACTGAGGGAAAACTTGCTGTTGTGCGCATCACACCTTCCTCTTGGGGTTCCCAACGGACGTGTGCTTCACGCGTTATCAAGCTCTTTTTCTGGCGCCATTGCCGGGGACCTGAAGAAAAGTTACTCCACAAGGATTTCTAACTCCCACGTCAACTGCACGCCAGCAATCTTTTTCTGGCGCCGTTGCCGGGGAGATCAAGACACGCTGCAAGGGGAGTCTCCCACATCCAATCTCTTTACTTTGTTTTTGTCTTGATTTACTTTACTTTATTTACTGCTTTGTTTGCTTTCTCTATATCAAAAATACAAAAAAAATTAGTTACTTGCATTACTTTATTTACTGTCTTGTTTGCGTTCTCTATATTAAAAACACAAAAAAATTAGTTACTTGCATTTACTTTATTTAGTTTGCTTTATTTACTACTTTTAAAATGAATACTCCTGAGAACACTAAGTTGTGTGACTTCACTAGCACAAATAATAATGATTTCTTATGCACACCTATTGCTCCACCTGCTACTACAGCAGAATTTTATGAAATTAAACCTGCTTTACTGAATCTTGTTATGAGAGAGCAATTTTTTGGTGTTAGTTCTGATGGTGCTGCTGCCCATCTTAATAATTTTGTTGAACTTTGTGAAATGCAAAAGTACAAGGATGTAGATGGAGACATTATAAAATTGAAATTGTTTCCTTTCTCCTTAGGAGGAAGAGCTAAAGATTGGTTGCTATCTTTGCCTAAGAATAGTATTGATTCATGGACTAAATGTAAAGATGCTTTCATTGGTAGCTATTATCCTCCTGCTAAAATTATATCTTTGAGAAGTAGCATAATGAATTTTAAGCAATTGGATAATGAACATGTTGCTCAAGCATGGGAAAGAATGAAATCTTTGGTAAAGAATTGCCCTACCCATGGACTAACTACTTGGATGATCATCCAAACCTTTTATGCAGGATTGAATTTTTCTTCGCGGAACCTATTGTATTCAGCTGCTGGAGGTACTTTTATGTCCATCACTTTGGGGGCGGCAACAAAGCTTCTTGATGATATGATGATAAATTACTCTGAATGCCACACTGAAAGGGCTCCACAAGGTAAGAAGGTAAATTCTATTGAAGAAACCTCCTCCTTGAATGATAAGATTGATGTTATTATGTCTATGCTTGTGAATGGTAGATCTAATGTTGATCCTAATACTGTTCCTTTAGCTTCATTGGTTGCTCAAGAAGAGCATGTTGATGTGAACTTCATTAAAAGTAATAATTTCAACAACAATGCTTATAGGAATAATTCTGGTAACAATTATAGGCCATATCCTTCTAATAATGGTAATGGTTATGGTAATTCTTACAACAATAATAGGAATGTACCCTCTGGTCTTGAAGCCATGCTTAAAGAATTTATTAGTACACAAACTGCTTTTAACAAATCTGTTGAGGAAAAGCTTGGTAAAATTGATGTTCTTGCTTCTAAGGTTGATAGTCTTGCTGCTGATGTTGATCTTTTAAAATTGAAAGTTATGCAGAAGATAAATATATTAAGTAATTTGCTACAGCAAACGCCATCCAAGTTCGAATTAATGAAAATATTAGATTGATGGCTGAATTGCATGCTAGGTGGGAAAGAGAAGAAAAACTAGCTAAAGAGAATAATGTAGCTAAAGTTTGGACTATTACCACCACTAGTAATGTTGATGCTTCAAATGTTGCTAAACCTCCTACTATCAATGGTAAAATAATTGGTGTTGGCAATGTTTCTACTCGTAATGCAAAGCGTGCAAAACTGCCTGAAACTGCTAAAACTGCTGAAGCTGTTTGTGATAAAACTGCTGAAATTTTTCAAAATATTGGGGACAATGATCCCATTGCTGTAGCTCATAATGGTTTAGATTTTGATGATTGTCATATATCTGAAGTTATTAAGTTCTTACAAAAACTTGCTAGAAGTCCTAATGCTAGTGCTATAAATTTGGCCTTTACAAAACATATTACAAATGCTCTCATAAAAGCTAGAGAAGATAAATTAAAACTTGAAACTTCTATTCCTAGAAAGTTAGAAGATGGTTGGGAGCCCATCATTAAGATGAGGGTCAATGATTTTGATTGTAATGCTTTATGTGATCTTGGTGCAAGTATTTCTGTTATGCCTAAGAAAATCTATGATATGCTTGACTTGCCACCATTGAAAAATTGTTATTTGGATGTTAATCTTGCTTGATAATTCTATGAAGAAACCTTTGGGGAGGATTGATAATGTTCGCATTACGGTTAACAATAACCTTGTCCCCGTTGATTTTGTTGTCTTGGATATTAAATGCAATGCATCTTGTCCCATTATTTTGGGAAGACCTTTTCTTCGAACTGTTGGTGCTAATATTGATATGAAGGAAGGGAATATTAAGTATCAATTTCCTCTCAAGAAAGGTATGGAACACTTCCCTAGAAAGAGAATGAAGTTACCTTATGATTCTATTATTAAAACACATTACAATGTTGATGCTTCATCTCTTGATAATACTTGATTCACACTTTCTGCGCCTAGCTGAAAGGCGTTAAAGAAAAGCGCTTATGGGAGACAACCCATTATTTTACTTCTGCACTTTTGTTTGAGTCTTGGAAGTTGTTACTACTGTAGCAACCTCTCCTTATCTTTATTTTATTGCATTGTTGTACCAAGTAAAGTCTTTGATAGTAAGGTTGATACTAGAATTGGATTACTGCGCAGAAACAGATTTCTTGCTGTCACGAAATTGAGTAGCCCCGTCTGTAGGTAACTCAGAAAAATCTGCCAATTTACGTGCGTGATCCACAGATATGTACGCAACTTTCATTAAATTTGAGCTTTTTCATTTGATCAAGTTAAGTGCCCCTGAAAAATTCGTCTTTACGGACTGTTCTGTTTTGACAGATTCTGCCTTTTATTTCGCATTGCCTGTTTTGCTATGTTGGATGGATTTCTTTGTTCCATTAACTTTCAGTAGCTTTGTGCAATGTCCAGAAGTGTTAAGAATGATTATGTCACCTCTGAATATGTGAATTTTTGATTATGCACTAACCCTCTAATGAGTTTGTTTTGAGTTTGGTGTGGAGGAAGTTTTCAAGGATCAAGAGAGGAGGATGATATAATATGATCAAGAAGAGTGAAAAGTCTAAGCTTGGGGATGCCCCCGTGGTTCATCCCTGCATATTTCAAGAAGACTCAAGCATCTAAGCTTGGGGATGCCCAAGGCATCCCCTTCTTCATCGACAACTTATCAGGTCACCTCTAGTGAAACTATATTTTTATTCTGTCACATCTTATGTGCTTTACTTGGAGCGTCTGTATGTTTTTGTTTTTGTTTTTGTTTGAATAAAATCAGATCCTAGCATTCTTTGTGTGGGAGAGAGACACGCTCCGCTGTTGCATATGAACACTGGTGTTCTTAGCTTTACTTTTAATGTTCATGGCGAAGGTTGAAACTGCTTCGTTCATTGTTATATGGTTGGAAACAGAAAATGCTTCATGTGGTAATTGGTATATTGTCTTGAATAATTCGATACTTGGCAATTGTTGTGCTCAAATAGATCATGTTTAAGCTCTTGCATCATGTACTTTGTACCTATTAATGAAGAACTACCATAGAGCTTGTTGAAATTTGGTTTGTATGATTGGTCTCTCTAAAGTCTAGATATTTTCTGGTGAGGTGTTTGAACAACAAGGAAGACAGTGTAGAGTCTTATAATGCTTGCAATATGTTCTTATGTAAGTTTTGCTGTACCGGTTCATACTTGTGTTTGCTTCAAACAACCTTGCTAGCCAAAGCCTTGTATTGAGAGGGAATACTTCTCGTGCATCCAAATCCTTGAGCCAAAAACTATACCATTTGTGTCCACCATACCTACCTACTACATGGTATTTCTCTGCCATTCCAAAGTAAATTACTTGAAGTGCTACCTTTAAAATTCCATTCTTTGTCTTTGCAATATATAGCTCATGGGAAAATAGCTTAAAAACTATTGTGGTATTGAATATGTTACTTATGTATCTTATTTCTTATAAGTTGCTTGTTGAGCGGTAACCATGTTTCTGGGGACGCCATCAACTATTACACCTTTGTTGAATATCATGTGAGTTGTTATGCATGTTCGTCTTGTCTGAAGTAAGGGTGATTTATCATGATCAAATGGTTTGAGTATGCATATTGTTAGAGAAGAACATTGGGCCGCTAACCAAAGCCATGAATCAAGGTGGAAGTTTCAGTTTGGACATTAATCCTCAATCTCTTATGAGAATATTATCTGTTGTTGAATGCTTAAGCATTAAAAGAGGAGTCCATTATCTGTTGTCTATGTTGTCCCGGTATGGATGTCCTTAGTTGAGATCTATCAAAAATGAGAAATTAAATGCGATCTATCTCCTTGGACCTTTGTACAGGCGGCATAGAGGTACCCCTTTGTGACACTTGGTTGAAACATATGTTATGCAATGATAATCCATGTAAATCCAAGCTAATTAGGACAAGGTGCGAGCACTATTGGTATTCTATGCATGAGGCTTGCAACTTATAGGATGTCTTATGCATAACACATATGAATTATTACTACCGTTGACAAAATTGTTTCTATGTTTTCAAAATAAAAGCTCTAGCACAAAATAGTAATCCATGCTTCCCTCTGCGAAGGGCCATTCTTTTACTTTATGTTGAGTCAGTTTACCTACTTCTTTCTATCTTAGAAGCAAACACTTGTGTCAACTATGTGCATTGATTCCTACATACTTGCTTATTTGCATTCATCATATTACTTCGTGTTGACAATTATCCATGAGATAAACATGTTGAAGTTGAAAGCAACTTCTGAAACTTATATCTTCCTTTGTGTTGCTTCAAAACTTTCTACTAAAAATTTATTGCTTTATGAGTTAACTCCTATGCAAGTCTTATAGATGCTTGTCTTGAAAGTACTATTCATGAAAAGTCTTTGCTATATGATTCAGTTGTTTAAGTCATTGTCTTTACCATTGCTTCGAATCACTTCATTCATCTCATATGCTTTACAATAGTATTGATCAAGATTATGATAGCATGTCACTTCAGAAATTATCCTTCTTATCGTTTACCTACTCGAGGGCGAGTAGGAACTAAGCTTGGGGATGCTTGATACGTCTCAAACGTATCTATAATTTCTTATGTTCCATGCTAGTTTTATGACAATACTCACATATTTTATACACACTTTACATCATTTATACGCATTTTCCGGCACTAACCTATTAACGAGATGCCGAAGCGCCAGTTCCTGTTTTCTGCTGTTTTTGGTTTCAGAAATCCTACAAAGGAAATATTCTCGGAATTGGACGAAATCAACGCCCAGGGTCTTATTTTTCCACGGAGCTTCCAGAAGACCGAAGAGCATACGAAGTGGGGCCACGAGGTGGCCAGATCACAAGGCGGCGCGGCCAAGGAGGGGCCCGCGCCGCCCTATGGTGTGGGGCCCTCGTGCCTCTCCCGACTCTGCCCTTCCGCCTACTTATACTCTCCATCGCGAAAACCCTATTACCGAGAGCCACGATACGGAATAGTTCCAGAGACGCCGCCGCCGCCAATCCCATCTCGGGGGATTCAGGAGATCGCCTCCGGCACCCTGCCGGAGAGGGGAATCATCTCCCGGAGGACTCTTCATCACCATGATCGCCTCCAGACTGATGTGTGAGTAGTTCATCCTTGGACTATGGGTCCATAGCAGTAGCTAGATGGTTGTCTTCTCCTCATTGTGCTATCATGTTAGATCTTGTGAGCTGCCTATCATGATTAAGATCATCTATTTGTAATGCTACATGTTGTGTTTGTTAGGATCCGATGAATATGGAATACTATGTCAAGTTGATTATCAATCTATCATATATGTGTTGTTTATGTTCTTGCATGCTCTCCGTTGCTAGTAGAGGCTCTGGCCAAGTTGATACTTGTGGCTCCAAGAGGGAGTATTTATGCTCGATAGTGGGTTCATGCCTCCATTGAATGCTGGGACGAGTGACGGAAAGTTCTAAGGTTGTGGATGTGATGTTGCCACTAGGGATAAAACATCGATGCTTTGTCTAAGGATATTTGTGTTGATTACATTACGCACCATACTTAATGCAATTGTCTGTTGTTTGCAACTTAATACTGGAAGGGGTGCGGATGCTAACCCGAAGGTGGACTTTTTAGGCATGGATGCATGCTGGATAGCGGTCTATGTACTTTGTCGTAATGCCCTGATTAAATCTCATAGTAGTCATCATGATATGTATGTGCATTGTTATGCCCTCTCTCTTTGTCAATTGCCCAACTGTAATTTGTTCACCCAACATGCTATTTCTTATCGGAGAGACACCACTAGTGAACTGTGGACCCCGGTCCATTCTTTTACATCTGAAATACAATCTACTGCAAACTCGTTCTCTATCGTTCTTCGCAAGCAAACATCATTTTCCACACCATACGTTTAATCCTTTGTTTACAGCAAGCCGGTGAGATTGACAACCTCACTGTTAAGTTGGGGCAAAGTATTTTGATTGTGTTTTGCAGGTTCCACGTTGGCGCCGGAATCCCTGGTGTTGCGCCGCACTACACTCCGTCACCAACAACCTTCACGTGGCCCTTGACTCCTACTGGTTCGATAACCTTGGTTTCTTACTGAGGGAAAACTTGCTGTTGTACGCATCACACCTTCCTCTTGGGGTTCCCAACGGACGTGTGCTTCACGCGTTATGAGCAGCTCCTCCACAATGCTACATAGCTGATTCCTTTGATTACAAGTCAGCTGCACTTCATTTCCAAAAATGCAGCACTTGTCAAATGATTCTTCACCACTTACACCTGGCCCTATTTGATAAAATAGTGTGGTGTCAGAATAATAGTAAGGTAATGCAGCACTTGTCATCTTTGAAACATAACTTTGATTAAAAACAAACCTCTAAGAATGGTCCATGTGTTCCAATCATCGTCATCAGCACTGAAGTAATCATCCTCTTCACTGTAATGATCATCCTCTTCACTGTAATGATCATCCTCTTCACTGTAATGATCATCCTCTTCAGTCTCATAGTCTGGCTCCTCCTTGTTCTTCTCACTGTGATGGCAAACAAGATAAATTAAGCTTCCCATGATGGCAAACATAAATTTCATGATGGGCAAACAAGATAAATTAAGCTTCCCATAATGGACAAACATAAATTTCATGATGGACAAACAAGATAAATTCAGCTTCCCATGATGGACAAACAAGATAAAGTAATTGGCAAACCATTATGGCAAATAGAAATTTCATGATGGGCAAACAAGATTAAGCTTCAAATGATGGCAAACATAAATTTCATGATGGGCAAGCAAGATAAATTAAGCTTCCCATGATGGGCAAACAAGATAAACTAATGGGCAAACCATGATGGGAAAACAAGATAAACTAATGGGCAAACCATGATGGCAAACAGAATTTTCATGAAACAAACCTGTGGGATGCACCAACTCCTCGGTGTCCTTCGCCTCCGGTGGTTGCAGATCGTAAAACGGAGATGTTGTGAATCTATCCCGGTGGCAGGGACTCCAGGGAGGGAAATGTTGAGGCAGTTGGTGAGAGCGGAATGGTGACGGTCCTGCGGAGGGGAGCCTGTGGTGCCTGCGCCGGAGATGATGAAATGTAGAGGCAGTTTGTTTCAAACATTCACCAACTAAGGACATAAACAGAGCTTCTAAATCTACCTAATCGAGAGAGAAAATTGAGGGGCAGTTGATGTCAATACCTTGTCTCTCCTCTCCTTGCCTTGGTCTTGCGAAGGAGATGGTGACGGAGATGGGGCAGCGAAGGGCCTGCGATGGGGACCTGCTCCGGTAAATCCTGCTCCGGTAGATCCTGAGACGGGGATCCTGCGCCGAGGAGCTTGCGGTGGCTGCATAGGTGGCAGCGACGGAGACGGCGGCCCAAGATTGGTGATCTTGCGGCGTGAAGCTGTTGGTGGCTGCACCGGTGGCGATGGCTCTGCATACTTGCGACGGAGAGAAAGACCAGAGGAGAACGGCCATTGCGGATAAGAGGGATCCATGGCGGTCGACAAGGGAGAACGGCGGTGGCGAAGAAGGAAGAACGGCGGCGGTGGTGACAGGAGGAAGAAAGCTAGGGTTTTTTCTGTCGAAAGGAGAGCACGAATGGAGGAGAGCGTTATTTAAGGGAGGAGAGCGGTGGGAGGACGGAAGTGTTTAAGTGACAAAGCACGAAGGGCTTTTTTGAAAAATGAACGTCGACTTGGGAGGACGAAAGTGTTTAAGTGATAAAGCACGCAGGGTTTTTTTTCGCAAAATAAGAAGTGCATAAAGTGCCTCTTCCTCTCCGCCAGGACACGATCTAGGTTTCATTTCCCCCTCTAGCTAGGGTTTTCCACTGAGCAGCTGAAGCTGAGGATACGAAGCTGAGGAGCCGGAAGGAGGAGACCACGCCGGCGAACACGTCGGAGGCAACGCCAGCGAGGAAAGGTACAACCAAATCTTGGACACTCCATTCCAAATCTTGATCCTTGATCCCCATTCCAAGATCTTGATCCCCATTCCACAATCCTTGATCCCCATCCCCAAAATCTTTTCAACCATTCCTCGTCTAGATCCGCCTGTGAAACCATTAATCGTTTAGGCTTCTGTTGTTGGTGTTCAAATCAGGGATGGTCTGTTGTTGGGGATGGAGATGGTGGAGACGACCCTTGGGCTTGAGTGCTTGATTGTACTGTAGTACGATTTGTGACTAATTGATTTAATTTTCCTGTTGGATCTTTTTTGCCAGGTTATTATTTATGGGTCCGATTAGCTAAACCTTGCTAATTAGGCTTAAAATAGGCAAATCATGTGTGTAAAGCTTCTAAAAGGATGAACAATTTAAGTTCAGATGATTGAGTTTTGTTGGGCTGTGCATTTACTGGTCTTAGTGGTTGATGAGGAGCATTTTTGTCATTTTGCATTTATTGCATGTACTGGCTTGTGCATCCAGTGGTACTGGTGGTAGATGGAACTGTCAAGTCTTTTTGGCTATTGTCAACTGTCAAGTCTTTTTGGCTATTCAGACAAATGAAAAGCAAGAGATAAATTTGTTTTGTGCTTGGTGATAATGACTTGTTTTACATGGCAATTGCTTTTGTTGGATGAGTTACATGGCAATAGAAACTGTAGTTACCATATGATTGTTGTGTCTTATCATCAGTGCTAGTGTCTCCGTTTACCAATTGTGTGGTGATAATGTCTGGTTATGGTTTTATACAGATATGCAAATACATAAGTAGTAGCATAGGACAATAAGTATAAAAGCATATGCAACTGTTTGAAGTGGTTTAATTATGTCTGGATCAGTTCCTCCTATTGTCTGGTTGGTTTAGCTCCTAGCCTTAGAAAATAGTACATGCAAATGAAGCCCAACCATCTAGTTGCTCTACTGTCTTCAGTTAAAATGCATTAGTGTCTGTCTGTCTTCATATTGTTTGGATTTAGTTGTTGAGTTCCAGTTAAAATGCATTACTGTCTGTCTGTCTTCATATTATTTTGATATTAATTTGAGTTGTCTATTAATATTATAACTTCAACCTTCTAGATGGGATCCACAAAAGACAATCCAATTGAAATTGACAGTGATCCAAGCTTGTACTCCAGTTCTTCAAGCTCAGATGGTGACATGTTTGAATGTGACTGTCATTCCTTTGGGGTCTTCAGAGGTATGAACATGCATATGATTCCTTCTTCCTCCTGTTGGTTAACATCATCTCTAGTCTAATGTGGGTTAACATCAATGCAGTTATTTATTTATTTTTACTAATGTAGGCTTCCATTACTTAACAATGACATATCTCTTTGTTACAACTAGGGCCACTGGTAAGTGGGAGGCATGATTTTGATGAGCACTGCATGTTTGGAAATGACATGTACTTGACACAAGGTCAAGTCAATTTCCTTAATGAGCACTGCAACCACTTTCCAAATGAGGAATTTGAGTACTATGTCTACAGGATGACCAAATCAGCAGTGATAAAAAATAAATGCAAGCTGGTAAAAATACAAACCTAACCTTCCTTAATCCTTACTATAACACTGCTATTACTGTTGCTGATTGGAACTGATTGTATACATTGTATGGCTGACAGGATATTGGAAAGAAGTTCACTGGCCAGTACCTGAAAAGGTTCATTGACCATGCTCCAGGCAATGCTGTTACTGTTGCTCTAGAGTACACAGACAGCCATGCATGCTTCAATGTGACCATGAAGATGGCAAAGGGAAAGGCCAAGAATGCAATCATAGAAACTGGATGGTCAAAGGCTATGAAGACTTATGAGATCAAAGAAGGAGCCATCTGCATCTTTGAATTCTTCGTTAACATGAAAGGTAAGCTTGGTATGATGATCCATAGTGTACCTGATGACTCTGATGACTCTAATTCTGAGATGTTTGATTCATCTGAGTCATCAGAGTAAGTGCTCAACATCCCTGAGTCATCCAGTTAGTTATCTAAGAACTTTTAGTTATCTAAGTGCTGAAGTTATGGACTATTAGTTGTCTAAGTTGCTGAAGTTATGGACTATTAGTTAACTAAGTGCTGAAGTAAGTGCTGAACTGCTTTTGATGCCTACCAGTGGGCATTATTATATATGGACTGTAATATGTATATAATTAGGTATCTGTGGCTTTTGTATGTAATGCCTGTGATGCATCTTACTGCTATACTTGTGATGCATCTTACTGTTATGCCTGTGATGCATGTATTTCATGGAAAGAATTGTGCATTGCCGGCACTTTTTAAGAAATGTCAGCGAAAGAAATTGCTGGCACTTACCTATATGCCTGTAATGAGCATTGCCGGTACTAATGGAGAAATGCCACTAAAGAAACTGGAGGCATATCGATAAAGTGCCGGTAATACTGAGCATTGCCGGCACTTTTAAAGATTTTCCACTAAAACAACCGGAGGCATATCGATAAAGTGCCGGTAATACTGAGCATTGCCGGCACTTTTGAAGATTTGCCACGAAAACAACTGGAGGCACTCGATAAAGTGCCGGTAAAAATAGGTATTACCGACACATTTTGAAAAATGTCGATAAATCGCTAGGAATTACTGGCACAGACCCAAAAAATGCCGGCAAATAATACAAATACAGGCACATTTCAGAAGTGCCGGCAAGAAAGTGCCAGCAATTCTAGCACCTGACGTAGTGTGTGCCGCTGCGGTTGAAGAGGCTACAGGGCTAGAGGCTAGGGGCGCCATGATCCGTGATGGACATCGCCGTGCGCGGCGGTGCCGTTCTGATCCACGATGCTTCGGTGCGCATCTTCCATTGCGATGGGGCCCGACGCCAGCCCTGCCCGACGCGATTGCCTCCGCCCAGTGCAGGGACAACTTCCGGCCAAGGCTACCGATATCAACGAAACAGAGCGCTCTCATGCACGAAGAAGGAAGGAGGTTTAGAATGTTTACTCGAACGATTACTATATTTGGACTGGGCCAGGCCCGTCAACAACCTTTATTTTAGTAGTGCCAAAATTTGCCACCGGTATGAATCATACTTGGGAAAATCTAACTAAAAGCGCCGCACGGCTCACCCTCCCGTGCGACGGGCTGTGATTAGAAAAAAACGCATCTCCTCGGTGACCTTATCCTGTCACCAGTCTCCACCGCACTGTCTCTCCCCTTCCTCTCTCTGAGACCACCACGTCCCCAAGCCGGAAAGGGAAGAGAAGAGGCAGCCGCCGCAGAGTACACAACAGCCGGGGAGGCGGCCACCGGCGAGGAGCAGTTGGTGGGGTGGCCGCCGTCGATGACGCAGCAGCTGGGGAGGCGGCCGCCGGCGAGGACACAGGAGCGGGGGGAGGCCGCCGGCGAGGACGCAGGAGCGGGGGCAGGCCGCCGGCGAGGACGCAGCAGCCATGGAGGCGGCCGCCGGTGAGGACGCAGCAGCGGGGGAAGGCCACCACCGCGAGAGCACGCGGCACGAGGCGCGCCGGCGAGCGCACGGAGGCGGCTTATTCTGGAGGTTCCCGGCCATTTCTCTCATTACCGCCACCGAGCATGCACACGGGGAGGAGGGTGCCGTCGCCAACGATGGGGCATCGGGAGGTTCCAGCGGACGAGCACATGCAGCTACCTACCGGCAATAGATGGCTGTTTATCTGCCTAATTATTTCAATTGCCAGATTCATTAGGCGTAATTGCCGGTTAATTAGGTGTAAATGCAGACGGAGCTTATCTACAGGTGTCTGGGCGGAGTGGCGGTGGAGCGGTTCTGCGCGACCACCATGGCGAGTTCGTGGCAGGCTCTTGCCATTTTTTCCCCCGCGTGCTGGATCCTGAAGGGGCGGAGCTTCTGGCCAGTAAGGAAGCTACCCAGTTAACATTGGATCAAGGGATCAATAAGCTGGTGCTGGAGACGGATTGTCTAAGTGCGGTGTCCAAGCTGCGGGGCAAGGAGATGGATAGATCAATGCATGGACCGTTGGTTCAGGAAATCAAGGTGCTGCTGAGTTCGTTCAGTGACACTGAAGTTCGACATGTGCGACGATCAGCGAATGGAGTAGCTCATTGTCTAGCTAAATTTGGCTGCGAGAATAATATTTGTAACGCCTGGGTAGGAGTACCACCCATGTACTGTGTGAACTTGTTGGCTTATGACTATGCCGGTATTTGAATAAAGTCGCAGCTTATTCTAAAAAAAAAGGTGTAATTGCCAGTTTAATTCCCTGATCAATTTCGTTCAGTTGCCATATTACCAATTTCCAGATTAATTAGACTAGCCCAATTGGAGTATCATAAGTAGTATCATATATGCCATGTTGGCAAAAATCTGATGTGTCACATCAATTAATGAGGTGAGAGATGAGAGTAGTATCATAATATGATACCGTATCATGACACATAAACCTAGAAAACTTCATGACAAATACATCATGTACACACATTTGCATTGAGATTCTAGAAAACATTAAATATGACATAAGTATGATACCATATTATGATACTATGCATTGTGGAGATAGTATCATAAACTAGTATCATGTACATGATACTAATGTATGATACTTCCCATTGTGACTAGTCTTAGTACTAATCATCCGAATAGTTACCAGTAATTACCCGATTAAATACCAGTAATTGCGATTTTTATTAGTGATAATTGACAGGTTAATTATCTCTAGTTGCCATATTAACAATTCCTTTTTTTTATCAAATTCAAAATTGCCAGATTAATTGGTGCCTTTTTAGCTTGGCTAATTGCCAGAATAGTTGTTCCAGGCACTGTCATAGTATTTTGTTGTTTAGGAATGACATCAAATACCATGGGGGCTAGGTTTGCATGGATTTTTCTTTTTTTGAGAATTGCTAGATTGCATGGCTAGCATGCAGGATTTTTCAGAGTCGCGCATTTTTTTTTTGCATCGCTTTGCATGTCGTGGTTAGTGGGGCGCATTCAGTTCGACCGGGTCAATACACACGATGTACTCAACCGAGAGAGTCACTTTTCGCTATGGAATCCGCCGCACAGATCAAGTACTCGTGCGGCGCCGCCGGGTAGTACTGTTCATCATACTTCTCAGGTTTTTGGTAGTAGTATGAATTATTATAGGCCTTTAGATGGATGAAAATAGAAGGCTATTATTCATTTGAGGGTACCACAAAACATCTCAAAAAATATGTGCGCGGGAAGACCTTAGTAGAAGGTAGGTGAACGAAGGGTTATGATTTGAGACAACATGTGACTCAATATTTAGCTAGAGAAATTTTTAAAAAGGGCAAATCTAAAGTTAGTAGTGTTAATGGGCCGAGTTCACATACTTAATGGGATAATCAAGAATACCTCACGTGGGAGTATACGTTAACAATCATCTTTTCCGGCCCAAAAAGGATTATATGGAGAACTACAGTTGCTAGTTGCTACACATTTTTAGTTTCATTTCCTCTCATTTTTATTTCTTGGTTTTTCTTTGCCAACTAGTTGTATAACTTCTGTTTTATCATATTATATTCTCATTTATCCAGTATAATATTTCTTTTCATGTTCTTTAATTTTTCCATATATTTTCTTTATTTACCTTTGTAGTGCATAATGTTTTTCCAAATACGAATTACTCTATCCCTTCCACAATTCTTATCATGGTTATAGTTCAAATTTAAACTAAACCACGAGAAACATTATGGAAGGGAGGGAGTATCTTGCAATCAGTCGACTGAATGCTCTCCTGTGTGTTTTCCAGCTCACAAGTCACATGCCCGTGTATGTGTATATACAAGCATCCACTACAGGAATGGGGCGATATGCCGAGGGCCGGGAACCCTCGGCGTAGGCCGCCCTCGGCATGGCTCTTCGGCGTCTAACTCCCTCGGCAAAGCCACTATCGCCGTCGGCGTAGCACGCTACGCCGACGGCAAAACCCTCGGCATAGACTTTAAAACAATTCAAATTTCCCTTTTCCAAAAAAATTAAAAAAAAATCGATTTTTTTTCTATATGCCGACGGCAAAACCCACGGCATAGACTTTTAAAAAATTTAAACTTTTAATTTCTTTTACACAATTTCTTTTTCTTTTTTCTTTTCTTTTTTTTACTTTTTTATCTTTCACCCAATACACATTTAACTCTAACTACACTTAATCTTAGGTCAAATTACAATCATGGTTAAACTTTCTAGTCGGTCACCCATCTTCAGACTACTCCCTCAGCACGCTTAACTTCTTGGTTCCATTCAGATGAACTTCCATTATAGAATTGACACCTCTTGCTGATAATAATAGCATATCAACCCTATTAACCCTTGAACCGTGATGCACACCTCTTTATTTTTGAATCCCAAACAATTAATTAAGTAGAAAACAATGAATATATAAGTAATAATAATATTGAATTCAAATAACAATAAAATTATTATATTTTTTGGTCTTTTTTCTATTTAATATGGAATAATTAATATCTTTAAATCGGAAAATCAAAATTCCACAAATAATATGTCTAAATTCGATCAGAAAATGAGAGGAATCTAAATATAACATCCATATCATCATTTGAAGCTAAAAATTAGAGAATCCAAATATGACGCCCAATTTGCCATGTGCAAAAAACAGCCCCCTAGGGAGATGCGAAATGGTCGTATCGGGCGGGCTGGTGCACCGTTCTCCAACACGCTAAACGGACAAAAATTAGCACATAAAGTGATGTGTTATAGACCTGAAAACATTTTTGCGGAATTTATTGAGCGACAAAAAGTGTACCCCTAGTTCAAATCCGGTCAGTTTTTAGTGGATTCGGCGGGACACCGCAGGAAGCCGCAGGGATTCCCAGATAGCTAGTGCGTACATATGGCATGTGTTATGTGGTGCGGAGGCGGTGTCCTACCACTACGCGGAGGTCTCGCACAATACTAAAATGCGCCCCATGTAGCTGCTTCACAAAAAGCCCGTTTTGGCACCCCGAAAATGAAAAAAATCATCGCCATGGGTCGGATTGGAAATCCGCTCCCAGGGCCTTGCTTCCCATCCCAGGGACCACGCACGTACCAAATATGGCATCGTTCCGATAAACTATGCAGTGTCACGAGCCGTTTCCTACTCATATGCCCTAAAAGCCATAGAACTTCGGACGTGATAGCCCTGTTTGTGAAGGGTTTTCCAAAATAATTGTCGTATCCTAATTCCGACTTTTGAAGTGGTTCCTAGGACACATAAAATGACGCCATGCGGCTCCGCGGGATTTTCTGACTTCGTTTAAGTTGCCATTTGGCCAAAACGGGCCCCCTCGGGAGATGCCAAATGGCCGTGTCGGACGGGCTGGTGCACCATTCGCCAACACGCTAAACGAACAAAAATTAGCACATAAAGTGACGTGTCATAGACCTAAAAACATTTTTCCCGGAATTTATTGAGCGACGGAAAGTGAAGCCCTAGTTCAAATCCGGTCACTTTCCAGCGGATTCGGCGGGACACCGCAGGAAGCCGATGGATTCCCAGATAGCTAGCGCACACATATGTCATTTGATATGTGGTTCGAAGGCGGTGTCCTACCACTACGCGGATGTCTCGCACAATACTAAAATGCGCACCATGTAGTTACTTCACAAAAAAAAACCATTTTGGCACCCCGAAAATGAAAAAAACCATCGCCCAGGGAGCGGATTTCCATGGGTCGGATTGGAAATCCGCTCCCTGGGCCTTGCTTCCCATCCCAGGGACCACGCACGTGCCAAATATGGCCTCATTCCGACAAACTATGCAGTGTCACGGGCCGTTTCCTACTCATTTGCCCTAAAAGCCATAGAACTCCGGACTTGATAGCCCTGTTCGTGAAGGATTTTTCAAAATAATTGCAGTATCCCAATTCCATCTTTTGGAGTGGTTACTAGGACACATAAAATGATTCCATGCGGCTCCGCGAGATTTTCTGACTTCGTTTAAATTGCCATATTGCTAAAACGGGAACCTGAGGACATATAAGAAAGTGATTGAATTGTTTCTATGTTAACATGGTATTGTACATGATTCAAATATGCATGATTTTGACATAAACGGATAGAGGATGTTTTTCTGAACATTTTGATACCTCATCATTTTTCTGACATCATATAAATTAGTTATGATTTTTACAAAATTAGACAAATTTGAAAAATGGCCTACGCCGAGGGTGGCCGTCGGCGTAGCCCTGTCTACGCCTAGGACCAAATATATGCCGAGGGCTGCCCTCGGCGTAGACCTCGCTACGCCGACGGCCACGCTACGCCGAGGGTCGAAAGGGCAGGCTGGCCTGGCCGGGCCATACGCCGACGGCCCCGACTTTTGGCCGTCGGCGTATAGCCTGGCCCTCGGCGTAGCCTCCCATTCCTCTAGTGATCATGCATGGTTGTAGTGAAACAATGGCGCTGCAAAAGAAAATGCAGCCGTGCAATGGAAAATACAAGGATGAATCTGGGTGCGCGTGCATCCGTTTTCTCTAACATTGCAAAAAATGTTATTCAAAAATTTTAAAAAATTGAAATACATTGTTTCATGTACATATTATGTTGATACTTACTTGTGTAATTTTCGCGGAAAAATACCATTATATGTGGCCTACATAAAAATGACAATGATTGGTCGCGTACTATTCACAGAAATAGAAAATTTCATTTTCGCATTTATATGTAGGTCACACGTGGTAATTTCTTTATGCTAGAATCTGCACAATTAAGTGTCAACATAGGATATACATGGTGCATTTTTTTCAAAATTTTCCTAAACTTTCAGATAGCATTTTTTTGAGAAATTTCATAATGGGGTGCACGTGCATCCGGATTCACATCCTCCGCCTCCGTCGTGTAATGAGTATTATACATCGTTATCTTTCATATATATAAGGGTGAAAATGATTCATAGGGGTGAAAATGGTATGGATTATTTTCGAGCGACCGACCGGATATGGTTAGCGATAGATACAAAGGATGAGTTTTACTAATATCCCTCTGTATCGGCAGACACATCGTATTTTAGGATTATATCAGTCCGATATCCGGTAA
Source organism: Lolium rigidum (assembly GCF_022539505.1). Classification (NCBI taxonomy): domain Eukaryota; kingdom Viridiplantae; phylum Streptophyta; class Magnoliopsida; order Poales; family Poaceae; genus Lolium; species Lolium rigidum. Next base: position 47,559,419 of record NC_061508.1, read on the forward strand.
AATATTCTGTAACTAATACTTCAAACCTTGTCTAGGCAATGCAATGTTTGTGAATCACATTCGTAGGAGACTGTCACGACTCTACACGGGAAGAGTTAAGTAGCCACAACGGTCATGGGAGTATGTGTTATTAAATATTATGTATCTTAGAAAATACATAAAATTGATTTTAAGTATGTTGGCGTATTCGTCCTGTATTTGCTCCACATTAGTAATCGATAGGCTTCGGTATCGTATTCGTATCCACACTATCTGCTCCGACTTCAAATCCGAAAAAATAGGATTTACGAAAGTGGTTTCACTATTGTTCGATGGTACCCACTCCGTTTTTTGCCCCTACTTACATATATTGCACATGAACGAATAAACATAAGGATGACGTGCTGGATTAGCGCTAGTTCGGTAGATTAATCTCTTCTTGATGTAAACTCTAATCTCAATCAATGAAGCGGAGATGACTAATGCAACTTCCTTGCAGCAAGTTTTGGATACCTATTGTGCTAATTCGGGAAAATTGGTGAGTTTGGCAAACTGAAGCATTTTCTTCTCGCCCAATACTAATGCTTTGTTGAGGGTACAAATTTGTGAAGATTTGCATATTGATACTGAAGCTCTTTCTGATTAATATCTTGGTCTGCCAGCTCTTGTGGGAGCAAATAAGAGTGATCGATTCTTACACTTTGTTAAAAGAATTATAGAAAGGATAAATGGGTGGAAAGAGAAGATTTTATCTATTGGAGGGAAAGAAATTCTTTTAAAAGCTGTTGCACATGCGATACCGGTATATGTTATGTCAGTGTTCCTTATTCCTAAAGGAGCTTGCAAGAGAATGATGGACGCCATTGCTCAGTTTTGGTGGGGTGATGATGAAAATAGTAACAAAATGCACTGGCTAGTGTGGTGGAAATTGTGCTATCTCAAAAAAAAAAGGTGGTATGGGTTTTAGAGATTTTCATTCCTTTAATCTTGCAATGCTTGCAAAACAGGCATGGAGACTCGTAACCATTCCTGCATCCCTATGTGCACGGGTGCTAAGGGCTAAATACTACCCGGATGGACATATTACTATACTATATAGGGTAACAAACTTCTTTTTTGTTAGAGTTTTGAATTTTTTTTCAGATTAACCCTGAGTTGACACGTCAAGGTTTAGATAGTTTGATTTCCACAAGAACTTTTTGTGTGCACTTTTGGCGCTCTCTACCATTTCTAGAAAGGCTGAAAAACACATGTACAAATTCTTCGGTTTCCTTCCACGGGTGGCTGTAGCGTTGGTGGGGATGGTCAAAGCGGCGCCCACGCCGCTTATCGCTGCGTCATCCCCGAGCCAATTTACTCTCTCTCTCTCTCCCCCGTTCTCTCTCACTCTTCCTCGGAATTCCCTCTTCCTCAGCCGCCACGGTGCCCTACTCGCCTCCCTATCCACAGCCAGCGCCGCCGCACCGTACCGCACCCTCCTCCTCCTTTTCCGTTTCCACGGCACCGCATCATGGAGGCTGCACCATGGCATCGGGGCAGGGCGCGCAGATCAGCGTGCGGCGATTGGGGTGGGGGCGACGTCGTCGGCGTGGAGACGGGCCAGCAAACAGGGAGAGGGGCGCACCTTTTCTATTCCCCATCAGCAGGCAGTGGCTCCATGGCATCAGGGCGGCGCGTGACCTCGGGAGGCAGTTGGGGTGGCAGCGATGGCGTTGGTGTGGAGGTGGGCCGACAAGCAGGGATTGAGGAGGTTAGATACAGCCGCCTCGACCACGGTTCCATCAAAGACCGGCGGCCAACCACCAGCGGCTAGATACGTCGGCGGGTAAGTGCGGCGCCTAACCGTGCCCTCCTCTACACTCCCCGCGGCCACCGGCACCCCTGAGCGTGGCCAGCCTACCGACCGAGCGGCAGAGCTGTGGTGCCGCCCTGTGATCCTCCCAGTCCCCTACCTCCCTTACCACCACTTTTCACTTCCCTTGATTTATTGGCTGGTCACATGTTCATCCTGGTGCTCCTCCTCTTTTCTAGGTATAGAGATATAGAGACGTGCTTCCCAACTCCTGTCTCTCTGTCTCACTTTTCTTTTTTCTCGGGCGACCTAAATCGGAGAGATCTAGGTGATGGGAGAAGCTACTTTCTTTGTGGTTTCCCCTGCGATTGGAGTTCTCTAGCTGCATATAGCTTCAGTTCTCTAGGTCAGATCTCCTCTTGGCCAAGGTATCTTTGATTCCAAGCCGGCCTAGGTTGCAGGCCACATCTCCTTCTAATTGTCTGGTACGTGATTCTCCCGATACATATAATCAAGTGTATGCTGATGTGTGTTGGCCTTAATTCTCTTCTGTTTGGATGTGGGGCTTCCAATTGATTTTTCTTTTCAATCAATTATTTAATGGTCGATTTTTCCAGGATTCTTTTTCCTGCTCTTGATGCTACGGCAGGCTGGCCAGTTGCATCTCCGTGCGTTTCACCTCCACAATCAAAGACATACGTATGGTGGTGTTGTTGGTGGTCCTGGCATTGCTGCAGCTGACAAATGGTTTCTTCTGGTCGTCAGTGGTCTGTTTCCCTTCTTCTTCCTTGGTAGACATACATGCTTAATCTCTCATCTTTTGATTCGGACAGCGTTGCCCCAACTGATGTTTCTGATAGCTTAGTTGTTGGGCGATTCCTACTGAAAATATTATTACTTCTGAGAGCCATGCCAATTTACATGGCAATTATAGAGTTGATATCATCATGATTGATATTGTTGTCTGGAGGCGGGGAATTTCTGTAGGCAAGCAGCCGACTAATTGTGTTATTAATATGTTCATTTTGTTCTTTCTCTATTGGAAGCTAATTCCTTATATGCTGAGTGCACTCAAAATCACAAAAAGGGTTAATTTCACACAAATGGCCCTATCATCATGGTTTCATGTAGTCTATTGTTCACGAATCTGAAACATGAATCTGAAACATGTATTTGATGAGCCAAGAGCGCATTGGCATTTTTTTCGTCTAATTTATCTGTTTGTGTTCTAGGTACTTCAGATTTTAATGCCAGCAACAAGGATGCCGCCTCTAGCAAAGATGGTCAGACCATCAAGTCTTCATGTGAGACCGCCCAGTACACCGCCTCTGAAGCTCACGCCACAGTGTGTTTTTTTCGCTTGTGTTTATTCTTTGTTACTCATGTGGTCGAGCACTCGAGAGTACGTATGCTGACACTCGCCGTTTGATTTGATTTGTGTGTGCGGGGATGGCGAGCGGAAAGGCTAGGGACATGAAGGGGGTGGCGAACGAGCCCGGGTAGACAAGGGACATGGCAAAGGAGGCTCTAAAAGGGACGGCCGCAAGGCTATTGTGCTTCTTGACCAAACTTCATCTGGTCGCCAGTCTCTTCATATTCTCTTGGTATGAATCTACTGATAGTATCTATTTTAGCTCATCGACTGATTGTTGAGGCACTTGCTTTGCCTCTTATGTATGTTGAGATCGGCTACCCTATTAATTTTAATCTATATTGGCTATATTGGAAATACAAATAGTTTTAGGAATGCAAAGTTCATTATGATAGTTGAGGTTGATGATGCTAACTTTTTGATGATGTCACTGCCAAATTCTCATGCTGACTTGCAGTGATAAGTTAGTTACGACGCCTCTATAATATTGAAGAAATATGTACATATGTTCAATTTTGGGGCTCAGAAGTACTTTTACCACAGTTAGTATTGACTACATTACTACACAATTCACTAGACTTTTGTTAGTCGACCTGTGCTTAACTTATTGAGTAATTACCTCTCATTCAGCTTATTTGTGCATTGTCATAGTAAATGATATATTCCAATGATGTTTTTGGGAAGCGTAAACCATTATTAAAACAAACCTATGATCCGCTCTATTTTACAAACTTCAACCGGAATCTCTACATATTGGTTCAGATATTTGTCATTCATAACCACCCACTCTGCATGCATATTTCAGTTTATAGGTTGCGCCAACTGCAACCTTTAGATAATATATGGAGTAGACTGGACTATCTGTTTGACTAACTGATGACCCACAAGTATAGGGGATCGCAACAGTCTTCGAGGGAAGTATTACCCAATTTATTGATTCGGGGATCGCAACAGTCTTCGAGGAAGTATTGCAGATTTATTGATTCGACACAAGGGGAGACAAAGAACACTTGGAAGCCTTAACAATGGAGTTGTCAATTCAGTTGCACCTGGAA
>NC_061508.1:47563716-47576790 GCF_022539505.1 Lolium rigidum
AACCTCTCTTTTTATCAAGAGACACAATCAATCATGGAAAAAAATAGTCAGTGAATAGTCCATTTTTTGTGAAAAAACCATTCATCTGACTTAAATGCATGCAATTGGTTATGCTGTCTCGACAGTGTAGTTGTCTCGGAAAATAATTATATTTAAAAAAAAATTACTAGCCTTGCTTACTGATTAATACACCCAAATCCTATTATTCGATTATAATTATTACTTTATTATTAGTCAAAAGCATGATTTTTCAGTAGTTGATTGGCATCCGAGTGTAGCCTTTCAAAGAAGCTTCCAGTCTGTTTCAGTTGCTCATCCACTCCACAACTATATGTAACTGTATCTGCGTAGATTTCAAAATATTATTCATGTACCACTTTGCATATATAATTTAAGGGTGATAGTGTTGTGATCATTCTTTCTTCCCATTTCCAAATTCATTTACACCAATGGTAATGCATTATTCTGATTTTATGTTCATCCATGCAACTTCAAACATGTGTTTAATTTGTAGGATGCTAAACAAAATTCAAGGTGGAAACATACAAAGTTTTTGATGGGCCATATTATGAGTTTAAGTTAAATCAACATATTCTACCTACAGAGCTCTGGTCATCGGGGGGTAGTAGTAGAAATCCAAACCGTATCTACAGATTTACGTCATTGATGGTCTTATGTATTGGAAGTCCAAGGACAACATATTTCTAATACGTCTCATCTTAAAACATACACTATAGCTTTCAGTTTTGCTCTTCTTTAGTTCCAAATTGACGAAAATGGCCATGTTTAGGAGTTGATTCACTACTAAAAAGGAAACAACCTTCACCATATCTGCTTTCAAAGCCATAATATATATTATGGTGGTATGAAGGAATCATACTATAACTGGAACATCAAACCTATTATTAATAGTCTCTAGGTGGCCTCTGGCCTTTAAAAAGAGATTATAGGCATACACATATGCACACTGTTTTTTCTCCTCCCATCTATGTGACATTAATGAGTAACTTTAGTGATTGTTTCATGATGTTTATTTATGCTATATTTTGTGGCAGGCAATATCCATATAATGGTACTTAACATGTCGACTTTTCACTTCCATTGCATCGTGTCCAGACATCAGAACCATTCAAATCTTAATTTATTGCATCTTACTTGAGTGACACAAAATCAAGTTGTGCGCACTTCACATTTATTGGGTGTGCCAACGGCGATCAATTTTTTTACAAGGATTAATGCAGGTTTCTGCACATGTAATCAAAGTGTATGTATGTATAACTAGCTTTGCTACTGAAAAAATTACGACAATGCAGGGTTTCTGCACTGTTTTAATTTGGCTTTTGTTACAAGGCTCAGATGATTAGAAATAACAGAACAACATGCTTTGTTTTCCAATTGACTGATTTGTATGGCGCCACATGTTCTAATCTAGATCGACTGCATCCATTGTTTTCCAAAGTATTGTCCTGTTCTTCTCGCATCGTTTAGTGCATAAGAAACCATGTAGTTCATTTTGTACAACAAAATGCTAGCATATGCTCTCTTAGTTTCTTTCAAGTTATGTAATTACCTTGCAATAATTATGGATGATATGGAGCATTCTACACTCTTAGTTGTCATTTCAGTTTTGCATACTCGAAATAATTTGGCAATTTCTCTTATCAAGGTGATGTAGTTGTCCTCCAAACAGGGAAAAAATATTTATAAATTACAACTTAAATTTTAGGTTTACCTTGAATATTCTCCTATCACATACTCTAATACTGTAAATCACTGTTTCTAAATAAGAGGACAATATTTGTGTGCTCGATGCATCTGGCAATACATGGATCAGGAAACAAAGCAGATATTATACAAGCCAGAGTTCATCATTGTTGAGCGTGAGGTACTTCCTCCAAGCTTTGAACACTGAATATACTTATCCGTACTTCCAAACTAATAAAAGATTATCGCAATATACTACCTTTTTCTCTATACAAACCATGTAAATCATAAGAACGGTTTATTGTTTTTCCTCCGACAGAAATATTGCTATCCATGACCGCCATGCCTCCACATTACAGGCTGCCTTCTCTGTTTAGTACTACTAAAATGACATCCTTTGTAAAAAAAGTATTTCTATCCTCATGCAACCACAGTTCAGTACCTGTTATTTATTCCATATTTGTAAGCTATACAAACAATTAGTCTGAAAGTCATCACAAGGGACTTAGAGTAAATAGTTTTGTCACCATAGGATGGCACAAAATGCAGGTTCAAGCCGTTTTTCAGCTTTTCCCAAGGCACAATATATGAGAAAATATGTGCGCCCCATTATCAAGGTTTATACATTTCTTCTCTTGCTGTTGAATTCACTATCGGTGAACTTAATTACCTCTTGTGCAAAATAAATATTTAGGTTTGATTTGCATTTCAGGAAAACTTGATAGAAGGTTGTGTGCCAGCCAAGCGCATAGATCATTTCATAAAACAATTGAAGGAAGAGTCGAAATGTTCATCCTCAAGGACAAATAAAATAATAGATCACCCGTACAGAATGGAGTTTCTCATTGTACAAAGATCGACGACTCCATGTGCTGATGATTTCCTCTCTGTTTCCATATGATTCACATCCCTTTAGCGTGCTAGAGGTGCATATAGGAAATAATATCCTCTATCAGGTACTTCCCAATGCTGCATATGCTTTATTGTTTGGACCCTTCATTTTTATCCTACCACACATATTTCTACTTCTCAACCGCTGCTTGGCTTGCTTCTAATGTACTGAAATAATACTGCTTTCCACGTCACAATACATTGTTGGAGTAGTCGTTGCTCTAACAGACATTATTCCATCAAAAGAAAACCAAGAATCAAGAACACACAATCACTTAACTGACGCAAGATGCAGTTTACAGTGTGAGCATCAGTAGTTCATAAGCACCACACAATTCCATAACCAGTAACACTACATTATTGCTTAAAGTTGTAATCATGCCATCATCACCTTGGGGAGAGCACGCCGACAACTTTGATGCAGACGCCCTTCATAGAGCCTATTTTGAAGATACCATTGTTATATTGTTTGTCAGGATGATAGTCAAGTATTGCAATCTCAAATGCACACTCATACAGAATTTATTAATTGGACAAACTATTCACTGATTGGTGTATTACCCATGCTGGTACAGGATTGTTAACATTCAAGAGCACATGTCTATCAGCGGAACGGTTGTAACTACTTCCATATTGACTGCTTATATAATGCAATTCCATGAGCTATATAATCAAGTCGGTTTATTACCGCTACTGCTTTGCCACTGCTTAACAAGCACATATCCTTTATAACCATTGAGACTCGCCCATGAATTGGCCAAAAATTGCACTTTAACTGAGGGGGGGCTGGGGGCCAGCCAAAAATTTGGCGTTCCACGAAACACAAACTTACAGAAACCAGATTTCATGGGTGTGCCAATTTTATTTGGTAAGGCCAGTTTTTGCTCAAATCCAAACAAACCCACAATTTGCAAGTTGTCTGGAAGCTCTTTGTGCCTGCTAAATGTTAAGAGGATGTGCCTTTTTGTCTGACAATGTACATTGCACACCAACACCATATCACTCCTCCACCCACTTCTCGCCTAACATCGTTGCCTAGATCAAGTGAAGAAGAGAATTATTGCGAAGTCTGTACCACCAATATATCACTCCTTGATAAGGTCTCGCCATAAAGACAAGCCTGCAAGGATTGCTGATATCGCATCTTCTTCGGCAATGGAGTGGGAGCTAAAGAAAGCGTGTTGGCTTTACACAGGTGACACCAAGATTGTAGACATATCAACTGATGGAGAAGACTCAAGAGTGGCTAAAATAGAGTTCGTGCATAGAGTTAGAACATTGTGTACCATGTATATTGTCAAAAGTAGCAAGTCTACTGTTGTATGTTGTAGTGCCAGTGTTCACGGTCTTTCTCTATGCCCTCATTTACTTGATCCTCAAGCTTAATTCAAGTGTGGCCTTAAAATTATTATTACTACCATAGTATTACATAGTTGGCGTGGCGTGCCGCCGCGCCCTTCTATGCTAGTATTCTAAAAGCAGGACCAAAATCAGGTTCATCATTCACCTGGCAAAGTATTCTGCCCGGTATTACTACCTTCAAACGAGGCTGCATATGGTGGCTTGGGGATGGACAAAAAATAAATATTTGGAATGACCCATGGATTCCTACATCTCCAAACAGGAAAATTATCTCACCTCAGAATGGTGTTATTTTTACAAAGGTCTCTGATCTAATTGATCCTCACTCTGGAGTGTGGGAGGAAAATATATTGAATGCACTATTCACTACAGTGGATGTGGGACACATTCTCCAAATCCCGTTAAATGATCAAGGTTTCGAGGATTTTTTTTTTTTGGCTTGGGGTTTTACAAAGCACGGGAGATACATAGTCCGCTCGGGATATTATTTACAGTGGAAGCATCAATTCGGACCGTCAGTAAGCCAACTGGCTTTACCTTGTCAATCTATTCATAACCCAGTCTGGAAGATTTTATGGAGTCTCAAAATCCCTAGCAAGGTAAAAAAATTTATCTGGAGAGCTCTTCATGGCATTCTACCTTTAAAATGCATCCTGGCTAACCGACATATTGGACACAATGGTGCTTGCCCAATCTGTAACCAAGGGGACGAAGATGTGCTTCATCTTCTGTTTACATGCCCTATGGCGGTTGAATTATGGAGGTTGTTAGGCCTGGATGGTATTATCAATGATGCATTCTCAGATAGATAGGTCGGGGTCAGCGGTTCTGGATCATATCATCTTCAAGACAATACACTTTCAGAGCATCTCCAGTCGCGTCCCCCAAAGTGTCCCCCAAACCGCGCCGGATTGAGCGTTTTGGGGACGTGTTTTGTTCGTGCCGTGTTTGGGGGACGTCGCTCCCCAGCCGCGTCCCCCAAACGCCGCCCCCAAATATTAAAAATACTTCTTTTTGGCATTTTTATTTCAATTTCCACAAACTAATGCATAATTGGGAACGTGGTATAAAATTTTGCAAAAAAACTAAACCTAACTAGGCCGTGCATCGAAGGTTTCCTGTGTTCGCTGCTAAGAAAGAACACTCGAGGGCACACCCAGTCACCAAAACTGGAAAATCCAGCGGGAGGATGGTGCCCTTGTTGGTTCTACCGATGAGACGAACACCCAGAAACTTCCGTGCACGTATTCGCTGCGATGAAACAACACTCTTCATCACCAGTCGTCCTCCTCGTCGGTGATGTCGCCGTGGTAGTCACGGCGGCAGCGCGTCTCGTCGAAAACCTTGATGCTCATGTCCCTGTCGCCGAAGTAGGAGAACATGAGGATGAAGCCGGCTTCGAGGCTGTGGTGGCGCGTGAACTTCTCCCAGCCGATGTTGAGGTACATCTTGCCACGCGCATCGTAGATCACGTCGACGATCCACCGGTAGTAGCCGCACGAAGCCTCGCGCAGATGCATCGTGCGCGGGCGGTCGTCGCCGGCGACGTACTCGGCAAAGGAGTCCGGCAGCCTCTGGATGCCGCGTGGGTCACCCTTGAGGACGAGGACGAACTCGAACAGCATGCCCGGCTCCACGCCCATCTCTGACGATGAAGACGGCGGCGTGGCAGACGACGGCGAGCGTGCAGCTCTGCCGCGGCCACGACCACGACCACGGCCGCGAGCTCGGCCTCCGCCTCTACCAGACATGGCGTCGACTCTTGTTGAGATGGTGGCGGCTAGGGTTGGGGAGAGAGGCGCTAGGGTTTGTGTGCGAGAGGGACGATGAGAGGCGGCCCTTTTTATAGGCCGGTGGGAGGCGGGGGAGCGGTGGCGCTCATTAACGTCGGCACGCAAAGCTAGGTGCGACGAGACGCGTCGCTGCGCCTCTGCGGGAACTGCACTGTCGCTGCGCGCCAATAACTTCCGTCGCGAGGTAGGCGACGGTTAGGTCAAAATTTATTGTGCCGCTGACGGGTCGGCCCCGCCACTCCCCGCCTCGCTTTTCGGTGTGTCCGGCGTCCCCGGTGCGTCCCCTGTGGGGCGGGGACGGGCTCGGGGCGCGCCGGACAAAATTGAGCTTTGGGGGACGCGGCTGGAACCGTTTTTTGGTCCGGCGCGCCCCAAATTGCTCTGGGGGACGCTTTGGAGGACGCGACTGGAGATGCTCTCAGGGTTTCAGACTGTCAATCTCAAGGAGGTGGTTTCGGTCTGCTGTTGGCAAGGTTTTGGTTACCGGTCGGGAAATCTGATTACCGACCGGTAACCGGGTTTCCCGAGCACTCCCGGTAAACACTCTTACCGGTCAAAAAATCCCGACTTTGTTTGAATTTTTTGAATTTAAACGCTCAAAAATAGATAAATAGGATGTAGTCTACAAAGTTGCACAAGCCGAGAGCATGGCTTGGTGGTTCCGGTTAATTGTGTGCAACGATAGGTTCATGGTTTCGATCTCCAGGCCCTCCTATTTACTTTTAACGATTATTGTCTCTGTCCATGTCAAAATAAATAACACATTTATGCAAAAATTGTTGTTAACAAAGTTCGAACCGTCGACCTGGAGTACGTATATACAGCAATGAACCGAGAATTATCAGTTATGTAGCAGACAGGTTGTGCAAATTTCCAGTTCCGATTCGAAATAACCCTTTCTTCGATTCGAAATTTTAAATTCAAATTTTAGTTTTTGAATTTGCATGGGAACCGGTCAGGATTTCTCGGTTACCGCGGGAACTGGGAATCCCGAGCACCCTCGGGAAAAAAATTCTGTCAGGAGCCAAAACCTTGGCTGTTGGTATCTCTGTGGATCCGACGCAGGTGAACTCATAACGAAGACGTCCCACTTTTACATAAGTGTAAATTTTCCGTTCTATCTATTGCAGCCAACGCTGCTAGGTCTTCAAAGAAACAAGCGTATGATGTGTCAATTAAGTGGGCAAGACCTGGACAGAGGCAAGTAAAGTTCAATGTAGATGCTTCATTTCATGAAGATGTCAAAGCTGGGGCAATTTTACGTGATTACATAGGTAATTTGGTGGCAGCATGTACTAAATATATTCCACATGTTGCTTTAGCTTGGATTACGAAAGCGTTGGCGATGAAGAAATGCCTTCTCTTAGCTTAGAGGATGGGGTGCAATAATCTTTTAGCTGGATCCGACTCAACTGATATAATTGAAGCATGCTCTATACAGGAGGTATGGTGGAGTGGAGCGTCCGCTATTTTTGCAGACTGCATTGATCAAGCCGTTTTGATTGGTACTGCTTCGTTTGATCATTGTTGGAGGGAAGCAAATAAAGTGGCTCATAAATTAGCTAAAGAGAGATTTAGGAGTAAAGTGTCCTGTAATTGGGTCAATGAACCCCCTAGTTTCCTAGATTTTTGTTGAATGATGTAACCGTACTTTGATTGGGGCACCAAGTTTTAGACACACTTTTTTCCTTACCAGGGTACCGAAAAGGATTGAAAGGTTTTTTTTAATGAAGTGACTTACTAGCTTAATATATTTGGTTTATTTTGAAAAAAATGAAGCTGTGAAATGGACTTTATGTACAGTAGAAAAATGGAATGCTTTTTTTCTTTGTGAATGGTAGAAAAATAGAATGTTATGGATGTTGTCGAGAAACCTAGGCCCTTGTTTAATTTGCTTGAAGTACATTGGTACGACTTGCAAGCTAGGGCACGTACAGTACGCACACGTAGGCGCACGTGCAAAACGTATACGGCCGCACGTAAGCAATGGAGGAGGCGTGCGGACGCGTAGGTGTACGTACCGCCAACCGAGCTCAACAGTGCAGAACAGCAGAGTATATGGTACGCGTTGAAAGCCATCTGTGCTCGCTCTATTTTGTACGTTGAAAGCCATCTGTGCTGGCTCTATTTTGTACGTAGGCTTGACAACGATCCTACGTGTCGAACACGCGACGTCTTATCTTGCTTAATTTCCTCTCTGTACTCAACACATGGTTATTATCTGAGTCGATCCATTTCAGGTTGAGTTTCTTCGGACCAAGCTATACGATCTACGATAGGCATCACTCATCACTGTCAAATAGTACCCGCTATTTTTTGGTAAATGGAATATATTAATATTGCAAAGATTTAATTATATCTAGCTACTGCAACAACTTAATACTTGAATAGTTGTACGGATGCACACAGCTGAAGAAAGAACAAGCTAAAAGAAAAACAGTTTCATTATAGTGCTCTAGTCGATCCTTCACAGCAACACAAACATCACCATGAAGCTTCGAGGAGTAGCGCTTATGAGGGCATCTCTAACCAATCCTCAAAAACCGGTTAGAGGAGTAAAAATCGGTAAGAGGCGCACCTAACCAAAGTACAAAACGGTTAGAGGAGAAAAAATTTAGGAGTCGGAGGAGTAAACTTGGCCGCTGAGTATTTTTAGGAGCCGGCTGCCACTTCCGAGAAAAACTCCCGCATCCACCCTCGCCGCACCCATGCCATACCCCGCCGTCCTCACCCAAGTCCCTGCGCGACCCTCTAGGCCACCTCTCCGTCGCTCGATGCATCTCGTCGTCGCTAGAATCGACGAGGGTATCGAGTTTCCGCCGACCGTCGCCCCGATTTCTTCCAAATCGGCACACGTTAGCCTCGATTTGTTACAGTGGGAGCCACTGGAGGCTGGGAATGCGGTAGAAGGCAGGGACCGTTGCCCTCGACGCCTCCCTCTGCCCCATCTGACGACCGTCCAGCCACCTCGTTACCTCCTCCGCCCATCCGGTGTTCGACCAAGGGGCTAAGTGAGAAGTCAATTTTATTTGCAAATTTTGTTTTCATTTGCAAATTTTACCGGCGCCGTCGTGTAGATGAAGAGGCTCATGGAGTACATCATGGATGACTCATCATCGAAGGAGGAGGACAACGACGATGTCGAGATGGCCATGGCCATCATTTTGAATGACGATGTTCGGCGCCCGAGGCTAATTCGTTGAATTTGAACCCTGCCATGTGTTGGGCTTTAAATTTATTTGGTTTGTAAACTTAATTTTTATTCACTCCTAAACATGTTAGTTCATTGTATTTGAACTATATATGCTAAATGTTTGGCTTTCAATAGTTTGACTTCTAGACAAAAAAGTTTTACTCCTCTAAATGTAGGGGTTCAGTTAGGAACCGCCAAGATTTAAAGAAGTTCAGTACTTTTACTCTAAGTTGTAGAAGTCGGTTTACTCCTCTAAAGTTTTAGGGATCAGTTAGAAGTACTGTCTAATTACACCGACGCGTCTTCACGTGACTCCACCCAGTTTTGCATGCGCACATCCTCCCAATTTTGGAATGCTTATCACAATGCATGGCTTGTTTAATTGCGTTGAGAGCCTCTAACTCCGGCTGCTCTCATCTGAAGCAGAAGAGATATCTGTCAGCCAACCGAACAAGTAACAATTGAGGGACCAATTTGGTCACACGTCGTAGGTACAACTAGCAATGATCGGCGCGGCGGCACGCCGCGCCAGTATGGTGGCTGACTAATGGAGAATGCCGCCGCACCAGTATGGTGGCTGACTAATGGAGAAGTAGGTGAAATAACATAGATACACCGTTTGAACTTGCAAGGGATATCTCAAAAGAACTGAAGCTAAACCGTCGTAATGTCTAAGTATAATGCCAATGACAAAATCAAGCAAACTTGACAAATGACAACAATACATTCGCACTTACTTCTTACCTAGCTGATGGCATCTTAGCTACGTACAAAAGAAAAGCCGGTGGCAAGATGTTCATGAAGAACAGTTCACGAATGGGCAGGGCAATTGAACCAATAGTCACTTAATGATACGATTATCTCATCCGTAGCCTATGGAAATACGCTGTACTGAAGCTATAAGATGAAGCAAAATATGGTGTTACCACCGGTGGTAGTGTCCCCCCTCTCATTACCGTAAGATGTAGCATATAGATTCTATAAGATAAAATGGGTACTGGAAATTACGAAATGTTAAAAGAATATAACATATCTATAGGAAACCTTTTGCGCAAAGAACAAAATCATGGGTGAAACAAAAAAGCAAAAGTATAGCAGAAGAATGGTATTTCATAAAAATATAATAATCTCATGTAGTCGGTCACAGCTCATCAATCTCTAAAGATAAATAAATCACATATTTGCAAATAGATAAATAAATCACATATTTGTCATTTGGCTAGACCCAATAGATATTTCTTACTTACATAATATTTTGAGTGGGATGTTCAACAATATTAATACTTCTGTCTATAATAAACGTATGAGATTTGTCTATAATAAATGTACTCTTTATTGTCTAGATACATCCAGATTTAGACACACCTCAGACATATATTTTTATAAACTTTAGGTCTAAAGGCTCAACGTGATACACATTTACCTAGGTACTGCTAGGTACACGTAAACAATTGTTTCCCTTTTAATTGTAGGATTGGTATGTTTTTTTCCTGTAGATAACATGGCGCAAATGTCTGGTTTTCCTGGGTGTTTTTGTTCTTTTTTAATAGAATTTATTCTGCATTCTACTTTTCTTTCGGAAGATTAACCTAGCTTGATTGGAAAAAAACAACACATTTCTTTCCTTTTATAATAACTTATTAACTTTAATAGCAAGTACATTTTTTTGTTGGATTTCTGCACTATATTATTTTATCTAGAGGACTAAAACTTTAAATATGAAAAAATGAAGTGGCACCATGATCTTTGCAAGAGATTGGAAAAAAACAACACATTTCTTTCCTTCTATAATAACTTATTAACTTTAATAGCAAGTACATTTTTTTGTTGGATTTCTGCACTATATTATTTTATCTAGAGGACTAAAACTTTAAATATGAAAAAATGAAGTGGCACCATGATCTTTGCAAGAGTTTCATTCATGTGCACCTGAAATCATTATCGAAAAAAATGTGCACATGAAACTGAACTGTGGCAACAGGACTGTCCAGCGTCATAGGTTGCACTTATACTTCTACACAAAGTTAACCCACGAAGAGGAATACAAAGGTACAAACCCCTATGAAAACAACAGCTACGGAAACCTGGTGTCCAGAAGACGACAGGTTGATCTCTCAATGTGCATACAATAGATGTGTTCAGTGTGTTTTCCCCAGAATTCTTGGTGGTCTCTCAAGCTCCAAACTATTGAATTACGTCTGCAAGAAGTAAAACACAGATGGTGTAAAATAATCTGCTAGTCAGGAAAAATCCATTAGAGAATCTGCAAATGACGTTTTGAATGTGATCCAGAACATGACCCAACCACATGTAAACATGTATTGGCCAGTCTTGATCGTTAACAATCACCACATAATTAAGTTACTCCCTTCGTCTAAAAATAGGTGTCTTAATTTTTTCTCCATATCTATAACTAAGATATATCTAGATACGGATGTATCTAGACAAAACTAAGACACCTAAAAATAGACGGAGGGAGTACATATCTTTATCCAGCCAAAGATAAACTATCCAACACATCCACCTTGCTATAGGAAAACGTACATTTGAAGCAGATCAGCACCATTATAAGTGGTGCTTTTATCTGGATATTCAAAACAGAGGCAGTTTCTAGATTATTAATTTAATCAGCTACTAATTTTCAATTACCAGCTACAAACAACGAAAGCAAATCATTCCTCCTTATACGTGTTCTCTGGGGCACACACACACAAAAGACGACGAACCGATAATAGCATAATCATTGCCCCTCTTAATTTGTAAACAAAAGCTTTTGATTGATTAGTACTCTCCAGCTGATTAATCGTTTAGCTTAACTGTATATTTCTGTTGTACAGATTTGAAAGACTTATAGCTTCTACTATGAGGGTTTCAGAGGCCCCTAGCCAGCCAGTTTTGGATCATCTTCTATTTTTTCTTATCAATAATCCTAGTATAGTTGCTTGCCTTTTTGTGGTGCTGATAGTGCAGGAGAGACACTGCAAGGCTAACCCTTTTTTTATTGTACACTTTACACAGTGAAGCATGTAACTAATACACTAATTCACAAAGTAACAGTTATGTTCCTTGCTAGCACGAGTAGAGGCCAATTATATTTTCAAATTGAAAAAATGTGCAACATGTATCAACTTAAAACAGGGGTAGTTCCTTTTTCCATTCGTGTTTTCCATGATAATTATGACCTATATTTGCAGCCAGATGCCACATGTTTGTAATAGATGTGAAAATAACAGCATGCATACATGCTCGTTAGCCTGATACAACTTATTTACTTATTGTTCTTATAATTTGAACACACGAAAAACCTGAATCTATTTGTAGTGCTGATAAAAGGAGACCCCAAGCATGCCATCCAATTGATGAATAGGGTGTGAATGATTTTATCGTAGGAGCATAAGCGAGTAAGTACCTTTGAGCGGAGCTGTGAGGAACCATGAAAAAAAGGAAGGAGTACCACACAACGATGTCCAGAATTCCCAACAGCCATGAGATTATATGGACCAGAGGAGAAAACCTAGCACAAACAACCAAAGAATAAAGAAATTAAAACATCAGTAAAGAAAGACTTTATTTGAGGGGAAACCTCTGAAGTCTCTAATTATTTTGTTAGTTTTGGGATGACAACCAGACCAGCAACACCTGTTTCAGATAGGCACAAGGTAGACACCCTCTCAAATAAAGCCTCCTAAATTATTCCTTCGAATGTTGTAGTAACACTTTCTTATAGAATAGCTAAATAGTGACAACCCTGAACTTTCATTTACATCATGCTGAACTGGTGGGGGGGGGGGTTGTCTATTATGAGAAGCCTCATTAGGATAACTCTATGTTGTTTTCTAGTTGCCACTAAGCTGGATGAAATTTCTAAAACTGTTTGTCAGGAGATCATGAGTCCAAGGGTTGTAGACTAAGAACTGGCCAGACAAAAGGTAGTGAGAACGTAGAAATTAGGAAAATCACCGAGCAACTCCTGAAACGAAGAAATGACACATCACACAACAATAAGATCGGACAGAGAAAAAAGGCAAGTGAAACAATATGGGTGGGTGCAGACCTTGCTCTAGCAATGCACAACCCTGGCAAGAGATGCATCTTCTCAAGCTACGATTACACTTGAAAGGATCGTATGCC
>NC_061508.1:47576890-47651067 GCF_022539505.1 Lolium rigidum
GACATCTTGATCTTTCCCCCCCCCCCCCCCGTCCCGGCCGTAGCACCGCGCACCTCGCCACGCCCTGCCCCGGTCGCGCCGCCCCGACCTGGCCCCGCGCCCTGCGCCGCTCCGCTCCAGCCCCGCCTTGCCCTGCCCCTGTAGGGTTTGATGCATGGAAAACAAAAAAATCTATCGCAAAGACGAATAAATCCAAGATCCAATCTATGGAAAAGCCAATATCTAATCTATGAGATCGGAGCAACGAGATAGATGAGAGACTAACCCTCGTAGATCCAAAACCTTAACGAGATCAGATCTCGTGGTTGATGTAGACGATCGTTTTGGTGCTGCAATCCGGCATCACTTCCGTACTCGGTCACACGTACGGTGGCGATGAAGTCCTTCCTCTCCCCGTTCCAGCGGGCAGCGGAGGTGGTAGACCCCCTCGGAATCCCAGCAGCACGACAGCGTGGTGGTGGAGGTGGAGGAGAAATTCCTGCAGGCCTTCGCCAAGCCTGCGCATGAAGGAGGAGGGAGAGAGGGGCGGCTAGGGTTTAGGGAATTATGTAATGCGCCTCAACCCTCCCCTCCCTCTTATATAGGCGTGGGGGCTGCCTTGGCCCCTCCTCCAAGCCCTAGGGTCGGCCAAAACATGGGGGAAACTTCCCCCAAGTTAAGTCCTATTTTCAAGGGGTTTGATCTTATCCACTTGATCTAGCCACATGGGCCTTGGGGGGCTGGTGTGCCTGGCCCATGTGGGCCTATGCGACCCCTCCGGTCCATGTTGGTCGTCCGGGATAGGTGGGCCCCACTATGGTACCCTCTGGAACCTTCTAGAACCTCCGATACAATACTAAAAAATCCTAAACTTTTCAGGGTGACTTCCTGATACGTCTCCAACGTACCTATAATTTCTGATGTTCCATGCTTGTTTTATGACAATACTTACATGTTTTGCTTGCACTTTATAATGTTTTTATGCATTTTCCGGAACTAACCTATTAACAAGATGCCGAAGTGTCGGTTCTGTTTTCGTTGTTTTTGGTTCCGAGAAAGGCTGTTCGGGCAATATTCTCGGAATCGGACGAAATCAACGCCCAGAACCTTATTTTTCCCGGAAGTTTCCAGAGAGACCGAGAGGGACCAGAGGGGAGCCCTGGGGGCCCCACACGTGGTGGCGGCGCGGCCCAAGGGGGGCGCGCCCCCCTACTGTGAGGGGGCCCCGTGGCCCCTCCGACTCCGACTCTTCGCCTATTTAAGCCGTCCTGACCTAAAACATCGATACCAATTGACGAAACTCCAGAAAGACTCCAGGGGCGCCGCCGCCATCGCAAAACTCCAATTCGGGGGACGGAATCTCTGTTCCAGCACGCCGTCGGGACGGGGAAGTGCCACCGGAAGCCATCTCCATCGACGCCACCGCCTCCATCATGCTCCGTGAGTAGTTCCCCCATGGACTACGGGTTCTAGCTGTAGCTAGTTGGTACTCTCTCCCCCATGTACTTCAATACAATGATCTCATGAGCTGCCTTACATGATTGAGATTCATCCGATGTAATCGGTGTTGTGTTTGTTGGGATCCGATGGATTGTTACATTATGATTAGTCTATCTATAAAGTTTGTGAAGTTATTGTTGCTGCAATCTTGTTGTGTTTAATGCTTGTCACTAGGGCCCGAGTGGCATGATCTTAGATTTAAGCTCTATACTTATTGCTTAGATTGTATCTACAAGTTTTTTGCACATGTCTATGTCCGGAACCCGAGGCCTCAGAGTGACAGCAACTGGGATAACTGGAGGGGAAGGCTTAGATATGAGGATCACATGTTTTCACGGAGTGTTAATGCTTTGCTCTGGTGCTCTATTAAAAGGAGTACCTTAATTTCCGATAGATTCCCTAGAGGCCCTGCTGCCACCGTCTGGTAGGACAAAAGATGTTGTGCAAGTTTCTCATTGCGAGCACGTACGACTATATATGGAAAACATGCCTACATGATTAATAATCTTGATGTTACTGTCTTAATGCTATTTCAATCCTATCAATTGCCCCACTGTAATTTGTTCACCCAACACTTGTTATTGGAGAGTTACCACTAGTGTAGATAGCTGGGAACCCCGATCCATCTTTCATCATCATATACTTGTTCCTACATGTCATTGGAAGTAGTATCAACTATTTTCTGGTGCCATTGCTCTCATATTACTGCTACTGCTCCTGTGTTACTATTACTACTGCTCTCATATTACTGCTGCTTTCACATCACCCCTGTTACTAGTACTTTTCCAGGTGCAGCTGAATTGACAACTCAGTTGTTAAGGCTTATAAGTATTCTTTACCTCCCCTTGTGTCGAATCAATAAATTTGGGTTTTACTTCCCTCGAAGACTGTTGCGATCCCCTATACTTGTGGGTTATCAAGACTATTTTCTGGCGCCGTTGCCGGGGAGGCATAGCTCTACTCATAAGTTGACCTGGGGAGTACACTCTACCTCTCTCTCTGTTTCATTTTATTTTGTTTTACTTAGTTTACTTCTGTCTAATTTATTTGTGCTTAGTTTATTTCTGTCTAGTATTATTTTGCCTAGTTTACTTTTGTCTAGTTTGTTTTTGTTTTGTTTTACTTTTCTCATATACCCAAAAATCCATAAAATTTTATAAAACCCGAAAAATTAAAAACGGTTGCTATGGGAGAACCCACAACCTATCTGGAGCTTATAGAAATATATAATAATTATAGAAAATCAAGAAAGGGTGAAGTGATGAGTGCTGTGATAGAAAAATTGAATACAATTGCTAAAATCTTGCTTAAACGCCATGATATAAATTGTTGCTCTAAAGAGGATACTAAACATCTGAAATTCCAATGTGGCTTTAGTGAAGAAGTTTTAATTAAGAACTATAATTGGAATAACTATATTCATCTCGGGTTCAAAGAAGTAGAACAATTTGTCTTATTTATGGGAGCCTCTGAGATAGAATCCTTCATGGTTAAAAATTATGAAACTTGTGCTGTTTGTAAGGACCTTAAAGATTATGTCTCTTCCATCCTTAATTTTTGCATAGAAAGTTACAGTGATAATCCTTATATCATTGATTATAAAGAGAGACTCATTAATGCACAAGAATGCACTCACAATTTGCAGGAACCTGTGGAAGAAGAAATTGATGAACCTGAAAGCTCATTGGATGAAAAAGAGGAAGAAATTGATGAACCTGAAAGCTCATTGGATGAAAAAGAGGAGGAGAGTGATGAACAAAAGGAGGAAGAATGGATTAGCTACACATGCCAACCTTATAATGAGAGTAACTCTTTATCTCTTACATTATTTGATTGTCCTCCATGCTTACCAAAGGCGGATGAATGTTATGTTCCTATGGATTCTCTTGAAATATTCCCTATGAGTAAAACTTGTGAGAATAATTATGCTACTGTTATCTATGATAATCCATGCTACTTTGATAAATCTTATGATAATGCTTTGTTTGTGCCTGATATCGAAATGCATGGTACTAAAGAGTTTTGCTTGGCAAATGTTTATGATAAATCTCTAGATGATGGTCCTATGTTACTTGATAATATTAATTGTACTACTAATGAAAATGGGATTGGAGAGTTCTTGACTTTATCTAGGAGTCCCATATCTCTTGAGAATGATCAATCATCTTGTTATATTATTGATAAAAGTGGGTTTGAAAGTTTTAATCCCATTATTTTTGAGCTTGATAAAAAATTATGTGTTTATGGATCATGAAAAGTATGCTGCATGTGATAGTTATATTGTTGAGTTTATCCATGAAGCTACTGAAAATTATTATGAGAGAGGAAAATATGGTTGTAAAAATTTGCATGGTACTAAAACACCTCTCTATATGCTGAAACTTTTGAAGTTGCTCGTGTTTTATCTTCTTATGCTTGCCACTTGGTTCTTCATGAATTTATTTGTGTACAAGATTCCTATGCATAGGAAGTGGGTTAGACTTAAATGTGTTTTGAACTTGCTTTTTAATTCTCTCCTTTGCTTCAATTCTTATTTCTTGCGAGTGCATCATTAAAATTGTTGAGCCCATCTTAATGGCTATAAAGAAAGCACTTCTTGGGAGATAATCCATGTCTTTATTTTGCTACTGTTTTGTTGTGTCTTGGAAGTTGTTACTACTGTAGCAACCTCTCCTTATCTTTATTTTATTGCAATGTTGTGCCAAGTAAAGTCTCTAATAGAAGGTTGATACTAGATTTGGATTTCTGCGCAGAAACAGATTTCTATCTGTCACGAATTTGGGCAGGGCTCTCTGTAGGTAACTCAGAAAATTTGCCAATTTACGTGTGTGTTCCACAGATATGTACGCAACTTTCATTAGTTTTGAGTTTTCTTATTTGAGCAACGGAAGTACCTCTTACAAATTCGTGTTTACTGGCTGTTCTGTTTTGACAGATTCTGTCTCTGTTTTTTGCATTGTCTCTTGTGGACTTTAAGTGAGGCTTTCTAGACGTGGAGAGCTGTAGCTGATGTTTTATTGAGTTCTTGCAATGTGTCACTACGGGGATAAAGTGGATTAAAGTTTTTTTTGAGTACTAACCCCTCTAATGAAGTTTATGAGAAGTTTGGTGTGAAGGAAGTTTTCAAGGGTCAAGAGAGGAGGATGATATATGATCAAGAAGAGTGAAAAGTCTAACCTTGGGGATGCCCCCGTGGTTCATCCCTGCATATTTCAAGAAGACTCAAGCGTCTAAGCTTGGGGATGCCCAAGGCATCCCCTTCTTCATCAACAACTTATCAGGTTTCTTCTATTGAAACTATATTTTTATTCGGTCACATCTTATGTGCTTTACTTGGAGCGTCTGTGTGTTTTTATTTTTGTTTATGTTTTAATAAATTCGGATCCTAGCAATCCTTGTGTGGGAGAGAGACACGCTCCACTTTTTCATATGAACACTGTTGTTCTTAGCTTTATTTTAATGTTCATGGCGGAGTTGAAAGCCGCAGCACTTATTGATATTTGGTTGGAAACAGAAAATGCTTCATATTGTCTTGAATAATTTGATACTTGGCAATTGTTTTGAGCTCTCAAGTAAATCATGTTTAAGCTCATGCACCAAATAGTTTAAACATATTAGTGGAGAACTACCGTAGAGCTTGTTGAAATTGGTTTGCATGATTGGTCTCTCTAAGGTCTAGATATTTTCTGGTAAAAGTGTTTGAGCAACAAGGAAGACAGTGTAGAGTTTTATAATGCTTGCAATATGTTCTTATGTAAGTTTTGCTGTACCGGTTCATACTTGTGTTTGCTTCAAACAACCTTGCTAGCCAAAGCCTTGTACCGAGAGGAAATGCTTCTCGTGCATCCAAAACCTTGAGCCAAAACCTATGCCATTTGTGTCCACCATATCTACCTACTATGTGGTATTTCCTGCCATTCCAAGCAAATACTTCATGTGCTACCTTTAAATAATTCAAAAGCTATTATCTCTTATTTGTGTCAATGTTTTATAGCTCATGAGGAAGTATGTGGTGTTTATCTTTCGATCTTGTCATTTACTTCTGACAGACTTTCACAATGGACTAGTGGCATATACATCCGCTTATCCAATAATTTTGCAAAAAGAGCTGGCAATGGGGTTCTCAGCCCCAATTAATCAACTTTCACTAATAATTCTCTTCACGTGTTTTGCCCTGATCTATCAGTAAGCAACTTAATTTTGCAAATAGACACTCCTCCATGGTATGTGAATGTTGGAAGGCACCCGAGGATTCGGTTAGCCATGGCTTGTGTAAGCAAAAGGTTGGGAGGAGTGTCATCCATAAATAATGAAACTAAAGTACATGTGTAAATGATACGTCTCCGACGTATCGATAATTTCTTATGTTCCATGCCACATTATTGATGATATCTACATGTTTTATACACATTATATGTCGTATTTATGCATTTTCCGGCACTAACCTATTAACAAGATGCCGAAGAGCCGATTCTGTTTTCTGCTGTTTTTGGTTTCGTAAATCCTACAAAGGAAATATTCTCGGAATTGGACGAAATCAACGCCGAGGGTCCTATTTTGCCACGAAGCTTCCAGAAGTCCGAGGGAGAGTCGAAGTGGGGCCACGAGGTGGCGACACACCAGGGCGGCGCAGCCCAGGCCCTGGCCGCACCGGCCTGTGGTGTGGGCCCCTCGCGTCGCCTCCTGACCTACCCTTTCGCCTACTTAAAGCCTCCATCGCGAAACCCCCGCACCGAGAGCCACGATACGGAAAACCTTATCGAGACGCCGCCGCCGCCAATCCCATCTCGGGGATTCGGAGATCGCCTCCGGCACCCTGCCGGAGAGGGGAATCATCTCCCGGAGGACTCTTCACCGCCATGATCGCCTCCGGAGTGATGAGTGAGTAGTTCACCCCTGGACTATGGGTCCATAGTAGTAGCTAGATGGTCGTCTTCTCCTTATGTGCTTCATTGTTGGATCTTGTGAGCTGCCTAACATGATCAAGATCATCTATCTGTAATGCTATATGTTGTGTTTGTCGGGATCCGATGGATAGAGAATACTATGTTATGTTAATTATCAATCTATTACCTATGTGTTGTTTATGATCTTGCATGCTCTCCGTTATTAGTAGAGGCTCTGGCCAAGTTTTTACTCTTAACTCCAAGAGGGAGTATATATGCTCGATAGTGGGTGCATGCCTCCATTAAATCTGGGACAGTGACAGAAAGTTCTAAGATTGTGGATGTGCTGTTGCCACTAGGGATAAAACATTGATGCTATGTCCAAGGATGTAGTTATTGATTACATTACGCACCATACTTAATGCAATTGTCTGTTGTTTTGCAACTTAATACTGGAAGGGGTTCGGATGATAACCTGAAGGTGGACTTTTTAGGCATAGATGCATGCTGGATAACGGTATATGTACTTTGTCGTAATGCCCAATTAAATCTCACAATACTTATCATATCATGTATGTGCATTGTTATGCCCTCTCTATTTGTCAATTGCCCGATCGTAATTTGTTCACCCAACATGCTATTTATCTTATGGGAGAGACACCTCTAGTGAACTGTGGACCCCGGTCCTATTCTTTACATCGCATACAATCTACCGCAATACTTGTTCTACTCGTTTTCTGCAAACAATCATCTTCCACACAATACGGTTAATCCTTTGTTACAGCAAGCCGGTGAGATTGACAACCTCACTGTTTCGTTGGGGCAAAGTACTTTGGTTGTGTTGTGCAGGTTCCACGTTGGCGCCGAATCCCTGGTGTTGCGCCGCACTACATCCCGTCGCCATCAACCTTCAACGTGCTTCTTGGCTCCTCCTGGTTCGATAAACCTTGGTTTCTTTCAGAGGGAAAACTTGCTGCTGTGCGCATCATACCTTCCTCTTGGGGTTCCCCACGAACGTGTGAGTTACACGCCATCAAGCATATTTTCCGGCGCCGTTGCCGGGGAGATCAAGACACGCCGCAAGGGAGTCTCCACAATCCAATCTCTTTACTTTGTTTTTGTCTTGCTTTATTTTATTTACTTTCTTGTTTGCTGCATTATATCAAAACACAAAAAAATTAGTTGCTAGCTTTACTTTATTTACTCGCCTTGTTCTCTATATCAAAAACACAAAAAAATTAGTTACTTGCATTTATTTTATCTAGTTTGCTTTATTTACTACTCGCTAAAATGAGTAATCCTGAAGTTGAAGTTCGTTCGTTTAAGCAACAAGGGGGAGAATGTTTAAAAGATGCTTGGTATAGAATTAGTGATGCCCATAATAGGTGCACTAAGAAACACTCCACCACTATCCTACTCGGAATTTTTATGTTGGTATCTCTAGCCGGAATAGGTATGTTCTTGATTGTCTCAGCGGAGGTAACTTCCTAGGCGCTCCTGCTTTAGAAGCTAGTTGCATTATTGAGAGTTTATTTGGAATACCACCTGTTAATGAAGTAAAAATTGAAACCTCTCTTGAAGATGTTATGAAAAAATTGGAAACCATAGAGAAATTTTTTCCAAGTGTTGAAACTAAATTGGAAATGTTACTTGATAAAACTGATGAACTTGATAAATCCTTAGGAGGAATTGATGAAAGAATTAGTGTCTTAGGAACTTGTGTTGACAATGATAATCAAATCAATAGGATTGGCGAACTTGAAAAAGCTATGGGAACCTTGGGTTCAACTTTTTCTTCTCTTAAATATAAGGAGAAAGCTTATGTGGGTAAGGAGCAAAGATTCATGCATGTTTCTAAAGTGCCTAAACCAAAGAAGTATTATAGGCCTAAAATTGATAAAACTCCCAACACCCCTGGTAAGAATGAAGATGCATCATCTTTCGACAACACTTGATACACACTTTTTGCGCCTAGCTGAAAGGCGTTAAAGAAAAGCGCTTATGGGAGACAACCCATGTTTTTACTACAGTATCTTTGTTTTATATTTGAGTCTTGAAAGTTGTTTACTACTGTAGCAACCTCTCCTTATCTTAGTTTTGTGTTTTTTTGTGCCAAGTAAAGTCTTTGATAGTAAGGTTCATACTAGATTTGGATTACTGCGCAGTTTACTGATTTCTTTGTCGTCACGAATTTCGACCTGCCTCTCTGTAGGTAGCTCAGAAAAATATGCCAATTTACGCGCGTGATCCTCGGATATGTACGCAACTTTCATTCAATTTGGGCATTTTCATTTGAGCAAGTCTGGTGCCATTTTAAAATTCGTCTTTACGAACCGTTCGTTTTGACAGATTCTGCCTTTTATTTCGCATTGCCTCTTTTGCTATGTTGGATGAATTTCTTTGATCCATTAATGTCCAAGTAGCTTTATGCAATGTCCGGAAGTGTTAAGAATGATTATGTCACCTCTGAACATGTTAATTTTTATTGTGCACTAACCCTCTAATGAGTTGTTTCGAGTTTGGTGTGGAGGAAATTTTCAAGGATCAAGAGAGGGAAATGATGCAATATGATCAAGGAGAGTGAAAGCTCTAAGCTTGGGGATGCCCCGGTGGTTCACCCCTGCATATTTTAAGAAGACTCAAGCGTCTAAGCTTGGGGATGCCCAAGGCATCCCCTTCTTCATCGACAACATTATCAGGTTCCTCCCCTGAAACTATATTTTTATTCCATCACATCTTATGTACTTTGCTTGGAGCGTCGGTTTGTTTTTGTTTTTGTTTTTGTTTAAATAAATGGATCCTAGCATTCATTGTGTGGGAGAGAGACACGCTCCGCTGTTGCATATGGACAAATATGTCCTTAGGCTTTACTCATAGTATTCATGGCGAAGGTTGAATCTTCTTCGTTAAATTGTTATATGGTTGGAATCGGGAAATGCTACATGTAGTAATTCTAAAATGTCTTGAATAATTTGATACTTGGCAATTGTTGTGCTCATGTTTAAGCTCTTGCATCATATACTTTGCACCTATTAATGAAGAAATACATAGAGCTTGCTAAAATTTGGTTTGCATGTTTGGTCTCTCTAAAGTCTAGATAATTTCTAGTATTGAGTTTTGAACAACAAGGAAGACGGTGTAGAGTCTTATAATGTTTACAATATGTCTTTTATGTGAGTTTTGCTGCACCGGTTCATCCTTGTGTTTGTTTCAAATAACCTTGCTAGCCTAAACCTTGTATCGAGAGGGAATACTTCTCATGCATCCAAAATCCTTGAGCCAACCACTATGCCATTTGTGTCCACCATACCTACCTACTACATGGTATTTCTCCGCCATTCCAAAGTAAATTGCTTGAGTGCTATCTTTAAAATTTCCATCATTCGCCTTTGCAATATATAGTTCATGGGACAAAATAGCCTTAAAAACTATTGTGGTATTGAATATGTACTTATGCACTTTATCTCTTATTAAGTTGCTTGTTGTGCGATAACCATGTTTCTGGGGACGCCATCAACTCTTTGTTGAATATCATGTGAGTTGCTATGCATGTCCGTCTTGTCTGAAGTAAGGGAGATTTACCACTCATTTTAATGGTTAGAGCATGCATATTGTTAGAGAAGAACATTGGGCCGCTAACTAAAGCCATGAATCATGGTGGAAATTTTAGTTTTGGACATATATCCTCAATCTCATATGAGAACATTAATTGTTGCTACATGCTTATGCATAAAAGAGGAGTTCATTATCTGTTGTCTATGTTGTCCCGGTATGTATGTCTAAGTTGAGAATAATCAAAAGCGAGAAATCCAAATGCGAGCTTTCTCCTTAGACCTTTGTACATGCGGCATAGAGGTACCCCTTTGTGACACTTGGTTAAAACATGTGTATTGCGATGATAATCCTGGTGATCCGAGCTAATTAGGACAAGGTGCGGGCACTATTAGTATACTATGCATGAGGCTTGCAACTTGTAAGATATAATTTACATGATACATATGCTTTATTACTACCGTTGACAAAATTGTTTCATGTTTTCAAAACCAAAGCTCTAGCACAAATATAGCAATCGATGCTTTCCTCTTTGAAGGACCATTCTTTTACTTTTATGTTGAGTCAGTTCACCTATTCCTCTCCACCTCAAGAAGCAAACACTTGTGTGAACTGTGCATTGATTCTTACATACTTGCATATTGCACTTGTTATATTACTTTACATTGACAATATCCATGAGATATACATGTTATAAGTTGAAAGCAACCGCTGAAACTTAATCTTCTTTTGTGTTGCTTCAATACCTTTACTTTGATTTATTGCTTTATGAGTTAACTCTTATGCAAGACTTATTGATGCTTGTCTTGAAGTACTATTCATGAAAAGTCTTTGCTTTATGATTCATTTGTTTACTCATGTCATTACCATTGTTTTGATCGCTGCATTCATTACATATGCTTACAATAGTATGATCAAGTTTATGATGGCATGTCACTCCGTAAATTATCTTTGTTATCGTTTACCTGCTCGGGACGAGCAGAACTAAGCTTAGGGATGCTGATACGTCTCCGACGTATCGATAATTTCTTATGTTCCATGCCACATTATTGATGATATCTACATGTTTTATACACATTATATGTCGTATTTATGCATTTTCCAGCACTAACCTATTAACAAGATGCCGAAGAGCCGATTCTTGTTTTCTCGCTGTTTTTGGTTTCAGAAATTCTACAAAGGAAATATTCTCGGAATTGGACGAAATCAACGCCCAGGGTCCTATTTTGCCACGAAGCTTCCAGAAGTCCGAGGGAGAGTCGAAGTGGGGCCACGAGGTGGCGACACACCAGGGCGGCGCGGCCCAGGCCCTGGCCGCACCGGCCTGTGGTGTGGGCCCCTCGCGTCGCCTCCTGACCTACCCTTTCGCCTACTTAAAGCCTCCGTCGCGAAACCCCCGCACCGAGAGCCACGATACGGAAAACCTTACCGAGACGCCGCCGCCGCCAATCCCATCTCGGGGGATTCCGGAGATCACCTCCGGCACCCTCGCCGGAGAGGGGAATCATCTCCCGGAGGACTCTTCACCGCCATGATCGCCTCCGGAGTGATGAGTGAGTAGTTCACCCCTGGACTATGGGTCCATAGCGAGTAGCTAGATGGTTGTCTTCTCCTTATGTGCTTCATTGTTGGATCTTGTGAGCTGCCTAACATGATCAAGATCATCTATCTCGTAATGCTATATGTTGTGTTTGTCGGGATCCGATGGATAGAGAATACTATGTTATGTTAATTACCAATCTATTACCTATGTGTTGTTTATGATCTTGCATGCTCTCCGTTATTAGTAGAGGCTCGGCCAAGTTTTTACTCTTAACTCCAAGAGGGAGTATTTATGCTCGATAGTGGGTTCATGCCTCCATTAAATCTGGGACGTGTGACGTAAAGTTCTAAGGTTGTGGATGTGATGTTGCCACTAGGGATAAAACATTGATGCTATGTCCGAGGATGTAGTTATTGATTACATTACGCACCATACTTAATGCAAGTGTCTGTTGTTTTGCAACTTAATACTGGAAGGGGTTCGGATGATAACCTGAAGGTGGACTTTTTAGGCATAGATGCATGCTGGATAGCGGTCTATGTACTTTGTCGTAATGCCCAATTAAATCTCACAATACTTATCATATCATGTATGTGCATTGTTATGCCCTCTCTATTTGTCAATTGCCCGACCGTAATTTGTTCACCCAACATGCTATTTATCTTATGGGAGAGACACCTCTAGTGAACCTGTGGACCCCGGTCCTATTCTTTACATCGCATACAATCTACTGCAATACTTGTTCTACTGTTTTCTCGCAAACAATCATCTTCCACACAATACGGTTAATCCTTTGTTACGAGCAAGCCGGTGAGATTGACAACCTCACTTGTTTCGTTGGGGCAAAGTACTTTGGTTGTGTTGTGCAGGTTCCACGTTGGCGCCGGAATCCCTGGTGTTGTGCCGCACTACATCCCGCCGCCATCAACCTTCAACGTGCTTCTTGGCTCTTCCTGGTTCGATAAACCTTGGTTTCTTTCTGAGGGAAAACTTGTTGTTGTGCGCATCATACCTTCCTCTTGGGGTTCCCAACGAACGTGTGAGTTACACGCCATCAGTAAACAAAAGAGAAGAGGGATGATCTACCTTGCTGGTAGAGATAACGTCCTTCATGGGAGCCGCTCGGGGGACAGAATCTCTGTTCCGGCACGCCGCCGGGACGGGGAAGTGCCACCGGAAGCCATCTCCATCGACGCCACCGCCTCCATCATGCTCTGTGAGTAGTTCCCCCATGGACTACGGGTTCTAGCTGTAGCTAGTTGGTACTCTCTCCCCCATGTACTTCAATACAATGATCTCATTAGCTGCCTTACATGATTGAGATTCATCTGATGTAATCGGTGTTGTGTTTGTTGGGATCCGATGGATTGTTACATTATGATTAGTCTATCTATAAAGTTTGTGAACTTATTGTTGCTGCAATCTTGTTGTGTTTAATGCTTGTCACTAGGGCCCGAGTGGCATGATCTTAGATTTAAGCTCTATACTTATTGCTTAGATTGTATCTACAAGTTGTTTGCACATGTCTATGTCCGGAACCCGAGGCCCCAGAGTGACATCAACTGGGATAACTGGAGGGGAAGGCTTAGATATGAGGATCACATATTTTCACGGAGTGTTAATGCTTTGCTCCGGTGCTCTATTAAAAGGAGTACCTTAATTTCCAGTAGATTTCCTAGAGGCCCGGCTGCCACCGGCTGGTAGGACAAAAGATGTTGTGCAAGTTTCTCATTGCGATCACGTACGACTATATATGGAAAACATGCCTACATGATTAATAATCTTGATGTTCTGTCTTAATGCTATTTCAATCCTATCAATTGCCCCACTGTAATTTGTTCACCCAACACTTGTTATTGGAGAGTTACCACTAGTGTAGATAGCTGGGAACCCCGGTCCATCTTTCATCATCATATACTTGTTCCTACATGTCATTGGAAGTAGTATCAACTATTTTCTGGTGCCATTGCTCTCATATTACTGCTACTGCTGCTGTGTTACTGTTACTACTGCTCTCATATTACTGCTGCTTTCACATCACCCCTGTTACTAGTGCTTTTCCAGGTGCAGCTGAATTGACAACTCAGTTGTTAAGGCTTATAAGTATTCTTTACCTCCCCTTGTGTCGAATCAATAAATTTGGGTTTTACTTCCCTCGAAGACTGTTGCGATCCCCTATACTTGTGGGTTATCACTTGCCATATATGAATCTTATTCTCCGGACTATTCCGGACCTCCTTGTGATGTCTTGGATCCCATCCAAGACTCCGAACAACATTCGGTCTCCATCTCATATTCCATATCTACTATACAACATCGAACCTTAAGTTTGTCACCCTACGGTTCGTGAACTATGCAGACATGATCAAGACTCCTCTCCGATCAATAACCAATAGAGGGACCTGGAGATCCATAATGGCTCCCACATATTCAACGATAACTTAGTGATCGAATGAACCATTATCATACGATACCGATTCCCTTTGTCATGCGATACTTTACTTATCCGAGGTTTGATCATCGGTATCTCTATACCTAGTTCAAGCTCGTTACCGACAAGTACTCTTTACTCGTATCGTGGTATGTCATCTCTTGTGACCTTGTCACACGCTTGCAAGCTAATTAGATGGCATTCCACCGAGAGGGCCCAGAGCATATCTATCCGTCATCAGGATGGACAAATCCCACTCTTGATCCATATGCCTCAACTCATACTTTCCGAATACTTAGTCTCATATTTATAACCACCCATTTACGCAGTGGCGTTTGATGTAATCAAAGTACCCATCCGTGTAAGTGATTTACATGATCTCATGGTCGAAGGACTAGGTTACTATGTATCGAAAGCTTATATCAAGTTGAACTTAATGACTTGATCTTATGCTATGCTTACTATGGGTGTGTGTCCATCACATCATTCACCTAATGATATGATCTTATTATTAATAATATACAATGTTCATGATCAGGAAACCATGATCATCTATTAATCAACAAGCTAGCTTAACAAAAGGCTTACTAGGGACTCTGGTTGTTTACACAACACACATGTATTAATGTTTCCGGTTAATACAATTATAGCATGGGATGTAAACATTTATCATGATCACTAAGATATAACAATAAACACTTTTATTATTGCCTCTTGGGCATATCTCCAATAGTCCCCCACTTGCACTAGAGTCAATAATCTAGTTTACATTTGTAAAGATTTAATACCGTGTCCTTCTGGTGCTTATCATGTTAGCTCATGGGAGAGGTATCAGTCAACGAATCTAACACGCTCAGAAATGTATGTATTTTGCAATTCATTTGCGTCTCTACGCATTACTCATTTTCCAAATGAATCGGCATTAATCGTATACGTTTAGTGTTCTGGTGGAACCTTAATTCCGCGGTCTGAAATATGTCACTAATATTGTCACACACAATATAGCTTCAAAGTTCTGACACTACCAGAACTACACCAAGTTCTAAAAGAACTTCTCGACTCAAACACCCTCGGTCATTGTCAAAATAATGACATAACCTGCCTTCGTTTCTAGAATTCGTCACAATATTTAGAACTCATCTAGCATAGACTTCTTCTAGCACATTGTGCTACCTTTTAATAAACACTTAGCCTAATTGAGATTTGAAATTTATTTTTATATGTGACTGAACTAATATCGGTGCAACATCTTGCAGCGATTTGTTTATCATTATCCCATACAAAACTATATATATCTTTGATTCTTCTAAAGCACTCAGGGATAATCTTACTGGTGTCCAATGATCATCACATGAATCATTCTGGTATATGCTCGTAACACTTTAGAGCATACGACATCTGATTGTGTATATATATTATTTGTAATCTAAAATCACTTCATGTGTTTTTACTCATTGAGTAACACTCAAGTCTTGTTCAAACCTCCACATGGAAAATAACACCTTCTTAACGTTTTCGTATTGAACTACTTCAATATTTATTCTATGTACTTTGACTTAAACTTATTATGAGTTTCAATCTGTCTTCATAGATCTTGACAATAAATATGTTCTTAGTCTATATCCTTTCATTGAAGTTAATCTTCAATGAAACATTTTAATCACATCATTTATAATCATTGATATGTCATCCACATATAATGTTATAACTATGTCTCAGCGCTCCCACTTAATTTCTTGCAAATGCAAGCATCTTCATCGTTTCTGATGAAATCAAAAACTCTTTGATTATTTCATCCGGTGAAGATTCCAACTCTGTGATACTCACTTCATCCGGTTGAAGTTTGTATACCTATATAGTATTCCACGGACTAGCAAAACTCTTAGTTGTATATTCTAGTATACATCCTTAATACACACTTCTGATAAGGAATGTATTTTTGCCATCCTACTAACATATCTCATAAAAGAAATGTTTAGCGATTACTAGAATAATCCACATAGACTATAAGCATCGATACGGAAGATCTAATCTTATCATAGTCAACTTTTTGAACTTTGTCGTAAACAACTTTTTGACAAGTCGAGCTTCTTTAAAGATATTGCATCCATGTCCATCAATTTTATAGATCCATTTACTTTCAAAAAGTATTCACCTATCTTGGATTTCATGGCACTTAGCCATTTTAACGGAGTCAGTACCCACCATAACTTCTTTGTATGTTGTTGGTTTATTATTGTTCAAAATCGATCCTTTATCCACAAATCATTTATTTGATCACAAAGTAAACCATACCTACAAGGTTTAATAGGTACTTCGATCTCCATGACTATAACACTTTGTAGACATGGGAGCCATGATCGTCGTGACCGCTTCCGGAACCATTTCCGATGCTGCGCTACTTTGATCATCATGCTCAGGTTCATTAACCTTATCAAGTTCCATTATCCTCCCACTCAAAAACTTCGCTAGAAACAATTTCTTGGAAATAAGCAAGTAACATCGACAAACACTTTTGTCTTTGACTTCATAGTGGAAAGAATTCCCAATTTGTTCTCTGGGACAACAACAAAGACATTCATCCGGTTTTGGTTGTAAAATCATTTACTTATGCTATGCATACCAAAATTTAAGAAAGAACTATTAGGGTTTATACCCATGCCATAACTCATATGGTGTCATTTCAACGGATTATGATGACGCTCTATTTAGTGTAAAAGTGGTAGTCTCCAAAGCATAAACCACAAAATATAATTGCATTATCTTATTTTATCTCATCATTAATCCAAAAAGGTTTGGATACGTCTTTCGAATACTCCATCATAACTATGGTGTTCCGAGAAACGTGAGTCATGGAACAATTTCGTAACTCTCTTAGATGTTCGCTAAAACTCGTAATTCAAATATTTCCACCATGATCCAATCATAGATATTTGACTTTTCTATTACGATGATTTCCACTTCATGCTGAAATTTATTTGAATCTATTCAAATATTTCAAACTTCTTCCTTACCGAATAAATATATCCATATATATACACTCAATTTATTGTTGAAAGTTTTCATGAAGTAGAAGAATCTCGCGCACACAACTATGCCCAATGAACCACATACATCATCATGTATATTTCCACTAAGTTAGCTGTTCGTTCCACTCTTGGCCTATGAACGGTATTTCTGTCATTTTCTCTTTAGAAAATATTTGCAAGCGCCGGACGATTCAAAAATCGAATGACTCGAAAAATCCATTTGCATGGAGTTCCTTCATGCGTTCCTTTCTAAAATTGACCTAAATGGCGGTTCCACAAATAAGTGGTATTCTTATCATTTGTCTTATGGCATTTTAGCGTTATTGTTATGCATGTGTGTTTCACCATTAAGATTTATAATAACTTATCCATCATACATGGATTATGGTCATAATTTAAACAACTCATTGTTTTCATTTGACCAGAGAAAAATAACAATTATAAAGTTCTTTATTATAAATATGAAGGTGACGTGGGCATAACCCTTCGGGTACTCGACATTGCCATACCCGGTGCAAACTATGAAGCTGGACCGGCACAAGGACTCAACAAGCTGGACCTGCATGCGCCTCAACTTGGACTACAAGGAAAGAAGACTCCAATACGGATCCTACTAGGACTCTTGTAAACCCTAGCTTGACTGATATATAAAGCCAGGCAGGGGCACCCCTTAGGACAGGCATATTCAGAAACATAAATCATAGAGGCGACTCGCCTAGACATGGCAACCCGCAGATTAGAACTAGACTAGATACAACAACTCCGCCTATGGCGGCCCCCTGTACACATATATTCATATAGTGGATTGCTAGCAAGACGTAGCGATCCTCCACCGTGGGGACGTGAACCTGGATACGTCATGTACCGCCTCGCTCCCGGAACTTCCGTCGTCGCCTTTCTCTAAAACCCAAGCCCCTCATGGTGGGCATTGCTGAGGAACCGCCTCATCAATTGGCGTCGTCTGTGGGAATCGCGGCGATTGGATTTTGTCATCCGGGCGGGAACCGTCGTCTACATCGATGGCTAGATCACATCTAGCCGAGCGCTCATCTTCGTCATCATCAACCAATATCGGCTGCTCCGTCCGCCAACATTGCTTCTCGCTGGCCGAGCGCGAGTCATCCAGCGGCTTCAACCGCAACCAACGATTTGGTCAATGCCTTGGGTCTCGCCGGAAGCAGCAATACGTGCATGTTTTCTCTTTTGTTGCACATATTCTGGAAGCGTATACTCGGATGGAGACGTCAGTACAGCCGAGAGGCTGCGGTGCTAGACCAGAATACAAGCAAGATTGAAGGTGCCGAAAGGATGTACCGATCGACATATTGCTCTGATTTGTACTTGGAGCATGAAGACAAAACTGGCTTGGTAGATGGAAGCTGCACGTCGACAGCCGCACGCGCCGCACAAAGCACATACTAGAAAAGCGGTCACTTCACGCCTTTCTTCCATCCGGTACAAAAATATCAGGTGATATATTTCCAATTAATTATTACTCGCGAAAATTTATTTCGCCAAATATTTTTCGGCTTGCACTATTATTTGTGCGCAGGTTTTTGCGTCGAGACATAACTGCAGATTGAAACAAAGCTTTGACTGCTCTGTGCGGTCGGCCGCGTCCGCCACCGCGCACTCTTCTTACTCGGAAGCTCGCATGCCGCGGACCCGACATTAGGGACCCGATATATTCGGATGCTCACCCGCCGCAGATCGGCCATGTCAACCGCGTCCTCTTCATCGGCCACGTCAGCTAGGCGCCGCGTGGCTACATCAATTATTTCGGCTGCGCCCGCCGCACGGATTATCTTGGATGACGCAATTATTTCGGCTACGCCCGCCGCATGAATTATCTTGGATGGCACAATTATTTCAACTGCGCCCGCCGCATGGACTATCTTTGGTCGGATGATTACTTCAGTTAGATATTGACTAGATGACCCGTTGCGCTATCGCGCAAATGGCAGAATCAAGTCAGAATTTAAACCATAAGTTTTACCTTATTTTAATATTAAGAATTAACTCGAAATTTAAGTACTTTAATATCTTGCAGACACGTCATTCTATCAAGGTGCTATAGTAAGATATGACAATTTAGTACGATTTCGCACTAATATTTTCAGTTTTTATGTTTTTGTATAAGCTCCTCCACTAAATTATGGTTATTGTACCAAAAGAGGGAGCATTGTAAAAGAAACATGAAAGGATAATTACTAATTTCAAGATAAATGTATCTACTTCAAGACAAAAGAGTTGATACCACATTTTTTATGGTTAGAAGTGTCAATTTTGAAAGCATATCTGATACTGGGTTATGTGTGCGCTTCCACTTTTACGTTCTGCTCGTGCTTGATGTACTAATATTATTGTTAGGAAAAACACGGTGAAAGACATATTGGTGGTTCTCTTGAATCTTGTTCCACTAACGAAGAATATTTGAACCAAGCAGTTGCAGGCATTATGAAAAGTATTTATATTGGTGGTTCTCTTGAATCTTGTTCCACTAACGAAGAATATTTGAACCAAGCAGTTGCAGGCATTATGAAAAGTATTTATGTTGTAGCATGTAACCAAACAAAATGACATACAATGGAAGACCTTTAAAAAAATTGAAGTGTAGTCTCAAGTATCAAATAAGTGATATAGTAATGATATAAATAATAGGTAGGATTCAAAGCATGGCATTCCCTTTGGAAATGAATCGCACTTCTGTTGAATGTAAGATCAATTCCCAAATTGCTCATTTGGGCAGTATTCGTGCAGGTGAGTGCCTATTTCAAAAATATTCGTGTAGCTGAGTGCCAGAATCGATATGGAATTAGAAAGGGTGTGTCACTTGCGCATATACGAGGGTTGGTCCTAAAATGATTGGGATAATCGGCTCCTTGTTCTCCGTTGTGTTGAGAAGAGAATTCTAATTATTTTGTAATAGAGGTAAATAAATTAGTGGTGGTTATTAATTTTCGAGGCACATACTATAACCAATAATGCAAGGAAATAGAAAAAATGTCCCTAACGCCACTTGGGATAATGGTCCAATTTTCATACCAGCTCCATATAAGAAGGATTGAGATCAAAGCAGCTCCATATAAGAAATGAATTGAGATCAAAGCGTACCCTAGAAAAAATAATGAAATCTCCTAAGCGGAATGATATAAAATTATTCATCTTGCATCACCACACTCCTTCCGCTTGACAAACGATCAACCAGATTCAAAGGATGAACATAGATCATAGAATACTCATGGGAAGGAGAAACTTCATAACTCCATAGCTCTTGGAGCGCATGCTTCCGACAAGTTTAAATGGTTCAACATTTCTAGCATATTTTTCGGCTTGTCACATACACATATGGAATCAGCCTGACGCACCGAATGCTTAGCACACTCATGGATTGAGGATGGTGACATGCTCCACCCTTTGAAGCATGTGGTATGGTGAAGGAACAAGCAACATCTCCACTATTTCACAAATGTTAACAAGCCATCTGAAAAAATTATTGCCCTTATATTTTGCTACAAATAAGAATACATGGAAAACTCATTTGCTTCATTTGCCACAACTGAGTCAAATAATCATGGAGCGGCGAGACGGCGAACAGTGGCAGGATGCAGTATCTTGGTGCTTGATACTATCTTTCTACTATCTTTTTTGAACAAGGCCACTAAAGTAATCTGCAGAATAGATATACAGATAAGAAACTAAACACAGAGCAATCATAGAAATGGGTAGCCAACAACAACAAAATTCTAAATGGGTAACCATAAAAAATTATTTGAATCATACAATCCCGGTAGGCAAGCTGATGGAGTTCAGCAAAATAGCTCAGCTCAGATTTGTACATGTACACTTCATGAGTAAACCTAGTAGATAATACAAAATATCACAGGCTGCTCACCATGGTATTGAAACGAGTATTGGTCCAGTCCCAACTTGAACCTGAAGCTACATATGGGTAAGTTGAAGGCCTGAAGCAAACAAGGCATAAATCAATAATATGATGCTTGTTCCAGTAAGCAAACAAGACAAAAAAAACTAAACAAAATACTCTTTTTATTGGTTTCATGTGAGAGCCAACTCCTACAGTTCTGTTTTATTCCCATAGAGCTATTAAAATGGGAATATATATCAATTATGGTGTTTCAAAAGATTTTCCTCATCTACAGAGAACAGAACCTTGACCATATCAAGAATATTTCTAGTGTTGGATCTCCGTTTGCACAAAACAAAATGATAATAGCCTGGGTGGGAATAGTTTCTCCATCAAGATTACCTATTTATCCAAGGGGTTTCCTAATAAAGGTTTAGTTTTGTATCAAAATCCTACCTTTCAGGTACAAGCATACATCTATAAAATTTATGAAATTCAAAAGAGAAGAATCAAAGCAGTATTACTCAGGGAGCATGACTCGGTCGGGCCGACTTATCGAGCTGCAACACATGCCGTTGTGTCACCCCAACCAACGGCATATCTTCTCCGAATGAATAGTGAATAAAATGTCACTGGACCAGATAGCAAAATACGTAGTTCAATACTAAGAATTGGTTGTAAAGGGGAAACACGGGTTCAGTAGTATTTCATAGAAAAAGCAAAAGCACCTCCAAGAACGAAAGAAAATAAACCTCGATATTCGGCTGTACATTTTGACATGGGCACACGGCCTCAGCTTCGTTTCTCCTTCCACCATTTCAAATCCACCAGCACCTTCCAAATTCCTTACAACAAAGCTTTATTATCCCAGCATAAACAGACATACCAGGCATCACTGAACTACTGCTCAAGGATGTGCTCTTCCTCTTTCTCTGCACATCTATACTTGACGCCTTGATGCCCAGGTAGTCCAATTACACTGATCAGTAATCCTCCATGCTCTTGTAAGCCTTGTTTCTCATTATAAGCATGCATGTGTTATATCAAAAATAAGCAAGGACAGACCAACCAACCCAACACGGAAAAACCACATAACTCAGTATGAGCAAAATAATCATCTAAGGGGCGAAAAGAACATAACACAAGGGGGCGGCCACCGGACATAATCCTGTACAGCCAAAATAGCAATTCTCAGAACCATATAATTCTGCACATGTATCATATATAATTCATGGATCAGCAGTGTGGCTTCTTCGTAGAATATAAATGCGAAGAGAACAAGCAAGACAAATAGTACAATAGGGCTCTGCATATTATGGATCAGAATCAATGAATTCCCACCTTGTAATAATCAAGCTCTCTAAAAAGCAACATGTGTGAATGGTTATGTGTGAATAGTTACCTTGGCAGCATTGCTCCGCAAGAATTCGACAGGTAAGGATGGTTGCTCATGTTCTTGCCAAGAGGATAAATTTCAGGCTATCAGTGTGTGCCACCAGGATCAATGAAGAACTCTGAAGAGTCACCAAAACTTGCAAAATGTGGCTCCGTTTTCAAAGTACTACATAGCCTTGTTGTCAACAATGAGCTCACCAAGTGGCTCGAATAGGCTTTAGCAGTGGCCTCCCTACCATTTATTCGCAACCTAGAAAACAGATGTGTGTAGAACTTTCAGTGCACAGAAGTATTGGATGCATTCGAACAAAACTGCATGCACAATAATCTTTCCATGGTATATTAGCATGTGATCCACCAAACTAAACTGAAAGACTGATTTAGAGTTGTCAAAGTATTAGAGGCTAGTGTTCCAGAAAAATGATAGCACACAACCTATGGCCCTGGGATTAAGAAATTCTACGATCAAGCACTAACACTAACAGCTATGTATTTACATATGTACCTTTTTTGTAGTAGTTGGGACACTACACTTAATAAATCAGTACCTTGGTTTTTCTTTCCAAGTTAGATATGGTAGCAAAGCACTCTCCAGGTCAGATGTGCTCAGGTTTATTTCTGATTGGTTGCACCTGCAAGTGAACTCATCAGCACCCGAGGTCACCGGCCTCCCCGCGCTGCCACCACCATCTTGCTGGTACCTCGGCAGGCACCGTCCATGTGCATCTAGTGGTCAGGCCCGGGGTGGCTCGGCGGCCGCTGTCCTTGATGGTGTCGAACGCCATGCACCGTATGCCGTCTCCTAGAGCGGGCCTCCACAGCAGCGGTGCATCGTGTTAAACAACATTTGGCTACTCGATGCAAGTGTAACCACAAAAGTCAGAGAGCAAAAAATGCAGAGCTGTTCAGTACCTGGACATACACATCGTCATCAAGCGTTAGACTATATTGTCGATCTGCACACAGCGGTAGTGGCACCGCGCCTTGACATCCTCCTCCTCATCTGGCCTGCGCAAAATAAAACACGGGAGGGAAAAGCTTCAACACAAAAAAAACCGAGTGAGCGCTGGAGATCTAGAATGGAAACAGTAGGAAGGACATGTTACCTCACGGGCGCCGCTGGTAGCGCTTAGGCCACTTCGTGCACGCCTCGTAGGTGGGTTAGGGCTACCTAACGAACTCCAGATCCTTGTCGCCGACGGCTGCCTTCCTAGCCTTGGTCGGCTCAATGACTGATCAGATGAGGACCCCCACTCCCCGCCGCCTCCACCCTCCTTCACCGTCGCGCCTTGGCGCACGATCCCGTGAAATCCGCACAGAATTACAGTAGTAACGATAAGAAATCAGGTAGGTAAATTGTAATACATTTTTCAGTTTTTGCAAAATAAAGTCAATTTGATGAAATTATGATTTTTTTAACAAAGTCAGCCTCGAAAGGCCTGGAAGATAGATTAAAAGAGGTGGGTACATAAATTACAACGATGCCCTTCAGCATCTCTTGCCCTAGAAACCTAAAATTGAAGTAAAGGCACCAAAATTTACAAAAATGACCCTAGCAATAAAATAGGGAAACAATCAAGTGCTCGGGCTCCTTCTCCACCGCACTCCGGTGACCTCAAGATGCAGAGCGCCGAGATCAGAGAAGAAGCAGCTCAGGGTGTTCTCAATTCCGATGAAGAATCAACCGCGCCGGCCGTCTCTATAGCTCCGGGGACGAACCACTTGGAGGAGAAGCGACGAAGCTCCAGCGCAGGGTCGATGAGGGCCGCTAACCGGCCATGGAAATCAGGGGGCAAGGCAGAAGTATATAAGTGCAAGAAAATAGTTGCTTAAGCATTGATCCTTACTAAAAACTTACAGAAAAATCTTGGATTTGAATAACAGTAGCACACACTGATATGAAATCTTGGATTTGAATAATAGGAGGTTTAAAATTATATAACTCAGGCCATTTGCACACTCGTCTTATTTTGCACAGTACAAAAGAATGTAACTATTAACCCGTTTTTCAGGGGAATAAACAAATATAGATGAAATTTGTAACATGAATAGAATAAAATGGAGACATGCATGCAAACCATATGTTCAACACTTTAGTGCTGAACGGAAGAGAAGATATGAGTAAAACTTAAAATAAACCTGACACTCATAAGAAGACAACATTTTAAGAGAGCACTGCTTTTCCCATAAGGTTCGATGTAAAGCTATAAATGGCTATGCAGCTGCCACTTTTCTGAAGAATGCATTTCTACAGCCCGAGTCATACTCATGCTATAGACCTACAAACCCGCAAACATCACACGAATTACTGCATCAATCTGCACCATGTCTCTTCCAGTGGACCAGTCATCAAACTAAAAAATCATTTGGATGCCGAATGCCAAAGCTTTGAAAGAGAAAATGAACTTGGATTAAGAAATAGCGTTCGGATGAAAAGAACAGAGTAATTAGTAATATAATACTGGAAGATCTTAAATATCATGTATTAGTTTTCATGTAGCTGGAACACATGTAGAGGAATCAAAGCTTCTGAGTTGATTTACCTCAAGCTACCTTAGCCCTTATATTTGTCATCAGAGTAAACTTGAGTCTCTAGGGTCCAACCAGGTCATCGGGTCATCACATAATCAAAATTGAAATTCCAGTGTCCAAATCCTCACTGCATAAAACCTGAAGCGCTCACACCCAAACAGCATGTTTGACCTGCACATGGTCCATAGTAACAAAATCACTTCAGAGCCGCAATGACATAGGGAAGAGTTGAACCAATTTATAGCCAACACATGAAAAATTGCCACACAAACACTATCTTTCAGAAAAGCTCAACTTCATGATATGGCAAAAGTTCAGCCAAGAAACAACAACAAAGATATTATTTCTATTAGCTGGCAAAGAAGCCACCAGAAGCAAAATGAAAGACCCCCATAATAAATATAGATTGGACGCATCTGAGTAGCTGGCCTCATATTCAATTAATTTCTAAAAACTAAAATGCAAATTTTAATACCAACTGAACTTTTTGCAATTTTTATATATAAATTTACTACAATAGAGAGAAACAAAGTACCATATTTGTTCCTTTTAAGGATAAATCTATTTTATAAAAAACAATAGAAAGAGGCACATTGGTGTGCATCTCGCTAGTCATCCGCACCATGCATCGGTGTGCATGTCGAGCAAGCATATAAACGCCCCATATTATCTATCTTTTCTCACCAAGCCAATTGCAACAACAACGATCAAGATATGCGCAATTTACTAAAATGCACCCGAGTGAATTTAAGTAATACATTAATTCTCTAAGAACTGCACAATAATTCTTTCACTGCAATCCAATCAAGTAAGATATATGGGTCTGTATAAGGGTACCATGTTACTCAACAAGATTCAGTTGAACAAAAAATAAGAACAGAAAGTAGGCAGACAAATGGTCGTGGTAGAAGCACATGTACAAGCATAATTATTCCAGCTTCATAAGTTCCTAGCATATTCATTTCTTTAGTCATCCAAAGCATATATTTAAATGCAGAGAATACAAACTTTTTATCAGTACCGAAATCAGAGGCCAGGCCATCTAAATAAGCCTTCGCTGAAATATTAATGAATTCAGAGATACGCCAAAACTATGCTCTCAATTACATGATAAAACATAAGCAGACTTCCAATTATTAC
Organism: Lolium rigidum; assembly: GCF_022539505.1. Classification (NCBI taxonomy): domain Eukaryota; kingdom Viridiplantae; phylum Streptophyta; class Magnoliopsida; order Poales; family Poaceae; genus Lolium; species Lolium rigidum. Next base: position 47,602,746 of record NC_061508.1, read on the forward strand.
AATAGTTAAGTGATAATAAGGTAGTAGGATAAATTAAAAAATATTGATGCCAAATCCACTATAGAATTAGCAGCATTGACGGAACAATGAAAAAATGAAAAAAAAGGACTTGGGAGAGGTCAAGGGGACAGAATGATACCAAAACATGAAACCTCTCTCTCTCATGGCGGACTCATCATTCGTGGAGACCTGCAGGTCCACATCCCCTTGTCAATGTTAACAAAGCTGAAATTTTTGTAACTTGCTACCAATAATGAATACAAGGAGAACGTGGAAGATTTAGTGCAATAAATATGAAACATGAATTTCCCAACTATACAGATTATTACATGGCCTGGACAAGTATGATGTACGAGGCCGTATCGATCCTTCCAATAATATTTTGTTACGAACTCGGGGACTCCTTAGAAGGGAGCGCGGATAAAAATGAGGTTCATGCGCATATCAAAAGCTTTTCTCGGTACGTCCATGTGTATCTATGAAAAATTGCAGCAAAGAATGTGGAAAACCAAATCAATTATAAGAAAAGGAAGAATGTTACGAGATGACTAAAATAAGAATATGCATTGGCAGTGAAACATAGAATGATATGCACAAGGAAAATACACATGATGCTACCAAATAAAGTATCCTAGTACTACCTGAGAGAGTGAGAGGAGACCTCACATAGATAACATGCTCTCAAAAAAAATCTCAAGGCCACATGGTCTTAGACTGTTTCATGGATGAAATGGACATACCTTTCTGATATTGTATCCAGCTTTTTGCGGACCATAAACCGCACCTCTTGCACAGCTTTCTCAATTATCAAAAAGTGATTACATCACACATGAAGATCTGTATTCCTGTACCAATTGCAAACATCTAGACTAAAAACTTGAGCTGCTATCGATAATTGGGGCAAAATTTCAGAAAAGCGAGAAAATTACCGAGTAAACATACAAAAGATATGACATAGATTAATCTTCCCTTGCAAGTTTTATTTCAAACACCTTTTAGGCATATATACAAGCATAGATCTGGATAAACAAAGATATCCAACTATACTCGTGCAAGCCTGCATATTGGAGATTCCACGGCAAGTCGGCAACCACTTCAGAGAAACTATTTAATTCAGCAGAGGACTAAGAGATACAACATTTGTTCCTGTTATAAGATGTTTTGGCAGGCTACAATGGTTTTCCAAACGTCTTTTAAAACGGAATAGAGGAAATAGCAAGATGAGAGTTTCATCCAATCGCGTGACGCGGAGCGTACCTTCGAGGTCGCAGGCGGATGCCCCGCTCATCACTGGCCCTTCCAGCCTGTGCGCCCTCTCTTGCCGCCGGTCCCTTCCAGTCCGTCCGCCGCCGCCATCGGAGCTCCTGCAGTGACCGGAGCCGCCCTCCTTTCCCGAGGCAGACGGAGGGCACCTTCGAGGTCACGGGTGCCCAAGTCTGGTGGACACGTGTGCAACTTCCCAAGCTGCACCTAGTAAAATCAGATGAAAATGCATACATATGATAAGAACATAAGAAAATATATATTCAAGGCGGAACTAAACACATATTTAACAGGAAAATTAAGATTGCTCTGCAGTCGCCTCACAAACTGCACTTTGATTTTTTAGGCTATACATATGATAAGAACATAAGCATCCTCGCAAAAAAATGAATTCTGCATTCATATAAATATCTCTTTTATTTTAGTTATATATTCAACTTGAACCATGGAAGAACAGATCATTCAAGCCAACCTAATAGCAAAAAACTTTGGCATGGAGCTGCAACACTTTTTGCATCATTGCATCGGCAATTAACACTTTAACAGACCCACTATGCCATTAAAATTAAGAACAATTTGACTACGCACATGAACCGAGTAGGGGACTGAACATGGGAAAAGGTCAAGCTAGATAATCTACGCCAACGAGAATCAACATATGCAAAAGGGAGAGACCAAAGTACATTTGTAGACTTAAGCAAAGAGGAAATGTGGCGAGTTCAGACATGTGGTAGCATCGAGAGCTTAGATTTCTCTCAATATTGCCATTAAAATTAAGAACAATTTGACTACGCACATGAACCAGTAGGGGACTGAACATGGGAAAAGGTCAAGCTAGATAATCTACTGCCAACAGAATCAACATATGCAAAAGGGAGAGACCAAAGTACATTTGTAGACTTAAGCAAAGAGGAAATGTGGCGAGTTCAGACATGTGGTAGCATCGAGAGCTTAGATTTCTCTCAATATTGGATCTGCCTCTTGTCTCCAGCTGCAATCGTGGACGTAATCAGCCAAATATGCTCAATTTATTGAGACGCCTTTAGAAGATACGGCTACAGGATGAGAAAAAATTAGGACACTGGGAGATCCTTTGTCCCCAATGCCCTAATGCAGTTTTCTACATTCTTCGAGAGTGAATTAGAGCTCTCCAAACTACATCAACCAAGGGAGGAAGGTACGAACCTTGATATTGAACAGCAAGTGCAACCGTCTGCTCTGATTTCTGTTCTCCCGTCCTCCTCACGACCACTGGAAGTGCACGGCGGAGATCTAAAAACCCTAACCGAGAGGAACTGCTAGGTCACTCTGTAGATCCCCGACCACGTCTTTCTCTCTAGATAGCCCCTCCTTGGCCTCCTGCAATCATCGGATGCTATCGGAATCGCAATCCAAGCTCGGAGCATTTAGGATCGGGAGACACGGCTAGCTCCGAACAGGTTTACCTACCCCCGTTGCGCGGCGGCGGCAGCACCCTCTCAACCACGAGGAGGGAGCAGCACAGCACCAACGCGGAGGAGGACCAGCACGACGAGATCCTGCCCGTCCTGTCACGGATTCGTGACTTGTTGGTGGAGGAGGCGCGACGGCGGCAGCGACCCAAGGCGACGGCGGATGCGGCTCCACCTGCTCTTCGCACGGCAACGCCCGCGACCGGCTGCCCGCATCCAGTCGAGGGGGAGAGAGGAGAAACGAAAATGGGGGAGGAGAGGAGGCTGCCATTGGAGAGGAGAGGAGGAGGTGGGGATTGGGGAGCGAGGAGCGAGGCCAGGATTGAGGACCTCGTTCGATCTAGATTCTCTCACCTCTGGTGGATAGGCGACCAGGCGACCGAACGAGCTAGCATGTCTGCCTCTCACCGCTGGGTCCTGCACGTAGGAGGTCCCACACTCCATGGACTCTTTCACAGCCAAACGAGTGAGAAAAGTTTTAACTACATCCAACGGTTGAGGTGAAAAGTGGGAGGAAGATTTTACTGTTTGCTGCCAAACGTGTGAACGAGATTGTTTGCCCCCGGCAGAGGCCTCCAATGAGCGGGTAGTCTAGGAACATTTATAGAAGGAATTACTTCGACTGCGTTCGCAATGCGACCAGCTTTCGTATTGGCCTCGCTGCAAGCCGAGTTAAAGGACTTATCTTCTTCGGCTCTGGATATATCTTCTCCCGATGCACTCTCTGGTCAGTGGATTCATCGTCTGGAATATTTAATGGATATCATCTTAAATAAATGATCTGGTGCACTCCCGGGTCGATGGCTTCATCATCTATGATTACTCGATGGACTTATCCTCTCCGGCTCTAGATATATCTTCTCCCGATGCACTCTCGGGTTGGTGGATTCATCATCTGGAATATTCAATGGATATCATATTATATAATATTGACCCGATGCGCTCCTGTCGGGAGTGCTGCAATTACTCGAGGGCTCTTGGAGTATCTTCAAACTATTGCGTTTACTCCCATCGGGTGCGCTGGAATTCAAGAAGACATGAAGACTCCTTACTCCCATCGGGAACGCCGGTTCACTGAAATTCAAGAAGATATGAAGACTCCTTACTTCCATCGGGAACGCCGGTTCACCGGAATTCAAGAAGATATGAAGACTCAAGTTTTGTTTCTTTGAAGAATTGCAGTAATTCGGGACACCCGAACTACATCATCAGGAACTTTGTTCAAACATCGGTTCGATGGAAAGTACGCCCAGAGATTGCACTCTAAAAAAGCCTCTGAAATTACGAGTGCTATGATGCAAAATCAACGGGGACCTTGCTCTTTTCCTTTGCTATAGATGCCTCGAAGAGTGCCGCAGATAGCAAGGATCATGAAAAAGCCTCTAAAATTACGAGTGCTATGATGCAAAATCAACGGGGACCTTGCTCTTTTCCTTTGCTATAGATGCCTCAAAGAGTGCCGCAGATAGCAAGGATCAAAATACACGTACGAAAACGACCTACACTCGATACTTTAAATTACAGAAGTATCAAAGAGCGACAGAGTCATCGGCAGATCTAGTGCCACCGATCTATTCGGGAGCTGCTGTCAAGTCATGCATCGGTTGGAAGCAAAGTTGCACATACAGTTTAGCAAGACCCGCAACACGAGCTGATCACTCAAATAATTTGCTGCCGATAAACTTACAAACAATGGCATCAACGATGCTCAAGGTGCATTAAGAATTGCCCCTTGAAATAAACAACAATGTGTCAACGGCAGCTGAACAAAATTATAAACATCGGGTTGCTCGACTTGAGTCTACTCACGGTTGCAAGTATTAGTGCCCAGACTTGGGGGCTACTTCCATCGGGAGCGCTGGACGCGCACCCGATAAAATTATCGGCTCCTCTGGGACATTATCCAAATCATCGGCTCCTCTGGGATATCACCCCAATCATCGGCTCCTCTGGGGCATCATCCAAATCATCGGCTCCTCTGGGACATCATCCAAATCATCGGCTCCTCTGGGATATCACCCCAATCATCGGCTCCTCTAGGGCATCATCCAAATAATCGGCTCCTCTGGGACATCATCCAAATCATCGGCTCCTCTGGGATATCATCCCAATCATCGGCTCCTCTGGGATATCACCCCAATCATCGGCTCCTCCGAGACATCTACGGTATTTGACTTAGAATTTTTTACACCCTACATAACTATTTCATATTTATCTACAGGCTCGGGGGCTACTACCATCGGGAGCGCTAGTTGCGCACCCGATAAAAATTGGAAGCCTCGTCGACAATGAAGAATAAACCCGAAGACATCAACATCAAGATCTTCGAGTAGTACAACTTGAGTCTATGCGTGGCTGCAAGCACCCGCCCATAGACTCGGGGGCTACTCCCATCGGGAGCGCTTCGCGCACCCGACAAAAAGAAACTTCGACTCTGCATCAAGCACAAGATTCAAGACTCAGCAGATGATCAAGACATTCAAACGATGACAACTTTAGTCCTTGCCCGAAGCTTCACTTCGGCCAGACACTCGGACGATGACAACTTTAGTCCCTGCCCGAAGCTTCACTTCGGCCAGACACTCGGGGGCTACTGACGTGGGCATAACCCTTCGGGTACTCGACATTGCCATACCCAGTGCAAACTATGAAACTGGACCGGTACAAGGACTCAACAAGCTGGACCTGCATGCGCCTCAACTTGGACTACAAGGAATGAAGACTCCAATACGGATCCTACTAGGACTCTTGTAAACCCTAGCTTGGCTGATATATAAAGCCAGGCAGGGGCACCCCTTAGGACAGGCATATTCAGAAACATAAATCATAGAGGCAACTCGCATAGACATGGCAACCCGCAGATTACAACTAGACTAGATACAACAACTCCGCCTATGGTGGCCCCCTGTACACATATATTCATATAGTGGATTGCTAGCAGGACGTAGCAATCCTCCACCGTGGGGACGTGAAACTGGGTACGTCGTGTACCGCCTCGCTCCCGGAACTTCCGTCGTCGCCTTTCTCTAAAACCCAAGCCCCTCATGGTGGGAATTGCCTTCCGTCGTACACTCAAAGGGTATGTGCGTAATATGGCTCACCCAGAGGGTTCTATTGCAGAGGGGTACATACTCGAAGAGTGCATGACTTTTTGCGGTCGCTTCGTTGATGGCATGCCTACAAAGATAAGTCAGTCCGAACGCCATGAAGATGGACGTGCAGATCAACCACCAACAAGGATTACCATAATGAGTACAGTTGATTACTCCAAGAAAGGTTTTGCTCTTGAACAACTATCTTTGGCTGAGGTTAATGACATGAGGCATTTCATACTAACAAACTGCGGGGACACCGCGCCATGGGCTCGATACGGATACCTATGTATTTATATTATATTATTCTTATGTGCATTAATAATGCCGTGTTGAATTAACAATCATTTCTCTTTGTAGGGAACATCTCGAGGAGCTAAAAAGGAACAATTCTCGTAATCCTGATAAGCAACACCGGCAAGAGTTTGTTGGCTGGTTTGAGAGAAGGGTAAGTTACAGTCACATTTTCACTTATGATCCTAGTAATGAGTACCAACGATGCACATTTCACTCACATGTATATTATTCCATGAAACAGATCACTGAACTCCACAAGGATGGGAAGGTCAGCAATCTTATTTATGCACTAGCCAAAGGACCTGACCACCTAGCTCGTGTTTACAACCGTACAGTTCTGAATGGATATTTCTTTCGAAATTCCTACATAGAGCAGGACTTGAGTACCAAAATAGTGGCGTCGTATTCAAGGGCGATGAAGCCACATGAAATATTGATTATCATGGGGTGATCAAGAAAATCATATTTCTTGATTATCCACTTGATAAGGAGGTTGTTCTATTCCAGTGTGACTGGTTTGATGCGCCTCCTGCTAATAGAACTCAGAGCAGGGGGTATAAGAAGGACAAATATGAAATTATTGACCTTCGCACTACTGTACACCGATTCAAGGAAGACCCTTACATTCTAGGTCTCCAGGCTCAACAGGTTTTCTATGTGAGAGATGTGAAGAACCCTGATTGGGCAAGTGTTATTAAAATGAATCCACGCAATTTGTTTGCTCCTTCTGTTTTAAATGGTGTCGGCCTTGATGAAGCTGCTGAAGCCGATGAAGGCAGTGACGCATACGTACTGGATGTCGTCGATGCGGAAATTATAGTCCCTGAATTTACTGTACCTGAAGAGATCACTAGTTGGTGCAGAAACGATGATGAATGATCCATCGTTGATGCTTCTGTCATCAAACGTATAAAACTTGTTGAGTTTGAAGATGTTCACTCCGAATCTGATGATGATATCGATGATGATGATGCTTACATAAATGATGGCCATGTTGCTCCTTTGGGACAAGAAGAATTGGATGATGACAACGGGTTCTTTGTGTAGTTTCAAATATCTTGGTAAGAATTTTCACATGTTATTTCTGAATTTATTTCTGAAGTTTTTTTCATCTTTATCTGTGAGTAGTATCTCTCCTAAAGTTAAATCTCCCTGTGAGGTGCTATTTATCTGTTATTCTGCTAGCTTAGGATGCTCATCTATCCCACATATTGTTGCTATGGTATATGGCCCAGCTCCGCATGGTGATGATGTTGTTTGTTGCCATGTGTTGGTTACTAACCCCCGGCTCAATCCTGATTACACTCGCTGCAACTGCCGTAGCAGCTTTGATGTTTCTACTGTAGGCTGGCATGCAATCTGGGTTGTATTTGTAGTTCTAATGTATTTCAAGTGCCTTTTGTAGCTTTGATTTTCCAAGTGTAGGTTGTATCTGTATTTCTAATGTATTTTTTAAGATGTACCTCTGAATGTTCTTAGCTTAAATGCAAAGTCAGGTTTTCTATTTTGGATGTGTTTTTCCTTCCTGTTTTTGGGAGTTGCTGCATTTTTGCGGAAAAGCACTAAGCATCTTAAATCTCAATTCATGCATTGTTTTTGTAACTGTAACATGTGTTTACACATGTACATAACCTGGGGCATGAGATTTGACTCCTCCGCTGCGCTATGGGCTTGTTTTTCTGAACTTTAAGCAATGTGGCTGAGTTTTGGACAGGTTTGGTACAAATATATATAGAGGCTGATGGCTGAGTTTTGGTGCGCCATTATTGTCCACATTAGGTGCACATCTCACAAGGAGTCAAGTGCTTCGACACTTGTTGCCTAAAGATATTTCAAGCTATCTAAATTCCAAATTTACTATTCAGGGATCAGGTTTATGTGTGTTCTAGAATTGTCTTTGTTCATTGAATAGATATGTGATGTCTACGCCCCCTCCTTTTCCTGTAGACAGTGTTGGGCCTCCAAGAGCAGAGGTTTGTAGAACAGCAGCAAGTTTCCCTTAAGTGGATCACCCAAGGTTTATCGAACTCAGGGAGGAAGAGGTCAAAGATATCCCTCTCATGCAACCCTGCAACCACAAAGCAAGAAGTCTCTTGTGTCCCCAACACACCAAATAGGTGTACTAGTTCGGCGAAGAGATAGTGAAATACAGGTGGTATGAATAAGTATGAGCAGTAGCAACGGTGCCAGAAAATAGCTTGCTGGCGTGTAGTTGATGGTGGTAGTATTGCAGCAGTAGTAACGCAGTAAAACAATAAACAAGCAGCGATAGCAGTATTTAGGAACAAGGCCTAGGGATTACACTTTCACTAGTGGACACTCTCAACATTGATCACATAACAAAATAGATAAATGCATACTCTACACTCTTGTTGGATGATGAACACATTGCGTAGGATTACACGAACCCTCAATGCCGGAGTTAACAAGCTCCACAATTCAATGTTCATATTTAAATAACCTTAGAGTGCATGAAAGATCAATTCGACTAAACCAAGTACTAACATAGTATGCACACTGTCACCTTCATGCTATGTAGGAGGAATAGATCACATCAATACTATCATAGCAATAGTTAACTTCATAATCTACAAGAGATCATAATCATAGCATAAACCAAGTACTAACACGGGGCACACACTGTCACCATTACACCGTGTAGGAGGAATAAAACTACTTTAATAACATTGCTAGAGTAGCACATAGATAAATTGTGATACAAAATACATTGCAATCATAAAGAGATATAAATAAGCACTTCACTATGCTCTTCATAACAGTGAATAAGTATTCTGTGAAATATAGCCTAAGAGACCCACACGGTGCACACACTTGTCACCTTTACACACGTGGGACAAGGAGTCTCCGGAGATCACATAAGTAAAATTCACTTGACTAGCATAACGACATCTAGATTACAAGCATCATCATATGAATCTCAATCATGTAAGGCAGCTCATGAGATTATTGTATTGAAGTACATAGGAGAGAGATGAACCACATAGCTACCGGTACAGCCCCGAGCCTCGATGGAGAACTACTCCCTCCTCATGGGAGCGGCGGCGGTGATGAAGATGGCGGTGGAGATGGCAGCGGTGTCGATGGAGAAGCCTTCCGGGGGCACTTCCCCGTTTCGGCGGCGTGCCGGAACAGAGACTCCTATCCCCCAGATCTTGGCTTCGCGATGGCGGCGGCTCTGGAAGGTTTCTGTGGGTTTCGTCGAACGTATCAGGGTTTTCGCTACGGAGGCTTTAAGTAGGCGAAGAGGCGGCGCAGGAGGGCTGACGGGGTGGCCACACCATAGGGGCGCGGGCCCCCCGGCCGCGCCGGCCTAGGGTTTGGTGGGCTCGTGCCCCTCTCCGGCGGTTCTCGTGTGTTCCGGATGCTTCCGGGCAAAATAGGAACCCGGGCGTTGATTTCGTCCAATTCCGAGAATATTTCTTTACTAGGATTTACGAAACCAAAAACGGCAGAAAACGAGAAGCGGCACTTCGGCATCTTGTTAATAGGTTAGTTCCGAGAAAATGCACGAATATGACATAAAGTGTGCATAAAACATGTAGATAACATCAATAATGTGGCATGGAACATAAGAAATTATCGATACGTCGGAGACGTATCAGCATCCCCAAGCTTAGTTCTGCTCGTCTCGAGCAGGTAAAACGATAACAAAGATAATTTCTGGAGTGACATGCCATCATAACCTTGATCATACTATTTGTAAACACATGTAATGAATGCAGCTATCAAAACAATGTAATGACATGAGTAAACAAATGAATCATAAAGCAAAGAATTTTCATGAATAGCACTTCAAGACAAGCATCAATAAGTCTTGCATAAGAGTTAACTCATAAAGCAATAAATCAAAGTAAAGGCATTGAAGCAACACAAAGGAAGATTAAGTTTCAGCGGTTGCTTTCAACTTATAACATGTATATCTCATGAATATTGTCAACATAGAGTAATATAATAAGTGCAATATGCAAGTATGTAGGAATCAATGCACAGTTCACACAAGTGTTTGCTTCTTGAGGTGGAGAGAAATAGGTGAACTGACTCAACAATAAAAGTAAAAGAATGGTCCTTCGAAGAGAAAGCATCGATTGCTATATTTGTGCTAGAGCTTTGATTTTGAAAACATAAAGAAAGCATAAAAATAAAGTTTTGAGAGGTGTTTGTTGTTGTCAACGAATGGTAGCGGGTACTCTAACCCCCTTGCCAGGCAAACCTTCAAAGAGCGGCTCCCATTTTATTTTATTTTTGGGTGGCACTCCTTCCAACCTTTCTTTCACAAACCATGGCTAACCGAATCCTCGGGTGCCCGCCAACAATCTCATACCATGAAGGAGTGCCTTTTTATTTTAGTTTTATTATGATGACACTCCTCCCAACCTTTGCTTACACAAGCCATGGCTAACCGAATCCTTCGGGTGCCGTCCAACAATCACATACCATGGAGGAGTGTCTATTTTCGTTAATTAATTTGGGACTGGGAATCCCATTGCCAGCTCTTTTTGCAAAATTATTGGATAAGCGGATGAAGCCACTAATCCATTGGTGAAAGTTGCCCAACAAGATTGAAAGATAAACACCACATACTTCCTCATGAGCTATAAAACATTGACACAAATAAGAGGTAATAAATTTTGAATTGTTTGAAGGTAGCACTCAAGCAATTTACTTTGGAATGGCGGAGAAATACCATGTAGTAGGTAGGTATGGTGGACACAAATGGCATAGTAGTTGGCTCAAGTATTTGGATGCATGAGAAGTATTCCCTCTCGATACAAGTTTTAGGCTAGCAAGGTTATTTGAAACAAACACAAGGATGAACCGGTGCAGCAAAACTTACATAAAAGACATATTGTAAACATTATAAGACTCTACACCGTCTTCCTTGTTGTTCAAAACTCAATACTAGAAATTATCTAGACTTTAGAGAGACCAAATATGCAAACCAAATTTTAGCAAGCTATATGTTTTTCTTCATTAATGGGTGCAAAGTATATGATGCAAGAGCTTAAACATGAGCACAACAATTGCCAAGTATCACATTACCCAAGACATTATAGCAATTACTACATGTAGCATTTTCCAATTCCAACCATATAACAATTTAACGAAGAGGAAACTTCGCCATGAATATTATGAGCTAAGAACACATGTGTTCATACGAACCAGCGGAGCGTGTCTCTCTCCCACACAAGCATGATGTAATCCAATTTATTCAAACACAAACAAAAACAAAAGCTCACAGACGCTCCAAGTAAAGCACATAAGATGTGATGGAATAAAAATATAGTTTCAGGGGAGGAACCTGATAATGTTGTCGATGAAGAAGGGGATGCCTTGGGCATCCCCAAGCTTAGAAGCTTGAGTCTTCTTGAAATATGCAGGGGTGAACCACCGGGGCATCCCCAAGCTTAGACTTTTCACTCTTCTTGATCATAGTATATCATCCTCCTCTCTTGACCCTTGAAAACTTCCTCCACACCAAACTCGAAACAAACTCATTAGAGGGTTAGTGCATAATCAAAATTTCACATGTTCAGAGGTGACACAATCATTCTTAAGACTTATGGACATTGCACAAAGCTACTGGAAGGTAATGGAACAAAGAAATCCACCCAACACAGCGAAAGAAGCAATGCGAAATAAAAGGCAGAATCTGTCAAAACAGAACAGTCCGTAAAGACGAATTTTAAAATGGCACCAGACTTGCTCCGATGAAAATGCCCAAATTGAATGAAAGTTGTGTACATATCTGAGGATCACTCACGTAAATTGGCATAATTTTCTGAGTTACCTACAGAGAACTAGGCCCAGATTCGTGACAGCAAAAAATCTGTTTCTGCGCAGTAATCCAAATCTAGTATTGACTTTACTATCAAAGACTTTACTTGGAACAACAAAACACAAAACTAAGATAAGGAGAGGTTGCTACAGTAGCAACAACTTCCAAGACACAAATATAAAACAAAATTACTGTAGCAAAATAAACACATGGGTTATCTCCCAAGAAGTTCTTTCTTTATAGCCGTTAAGATGGGCTTAGCAGTTTTAATGATGCACTCGCAAGAAATAGTATTTGAAGCAAAAGAGAGCATCAAGAGGCAAATTCAAAACACATTTAAGCCTAACATGCTTCCTATGCATAGGAATCTTGTAAATAAACAAGTTCATGAAGAGCAAAGTAACAAGCATAGGAAGATAGAACAAGTGTAGCTTCAAAAATTTCAGCATATAGAGAGGTGTTTTAGTAACATGAAAATTTCTACAACCATATTTTCCTCTCTCATAATAACTTTCAGTAGCAACATGAGCAAACTCAACAATATAACTATCACATAAAGCATTCTTATCATGAGTCTCATGCATAAAATTATTACTCTCCACATAGGCATAATCAATTTTATTAGTTGTAGTGGGAGCAAATTCAACAAAGTAGCTATCATTATTATTCTCATCACCAAATATAGGAGGAATATTGTAATCATAATCAAATTTATCCTCCTTAACAGGCGGTACTAAAATACCAATATCATTATAATCATCATAAATAGGAGGCAAAGTATCATCAAAGTAAATTTTCCCCTCAATGCTTGGGGGACTAAAAAGATCATGCTCATCAGAACCAGCTTCCCCAAGCTTAGAACTTTCTATATCATTAGCAACAATGGTATTAAAAGTGTTCATACTAATATGTTCCATGGGTTTTTTTAATTTTCGCATCAAACCATCCATGTCTTAAATCAGAAAATAGAATAAGAAGCTCATTGTTGTCCATTATGCCTAACTAGTGTAAACAAGAAACAAAAAGATGCAATTGCAGGATCTAAAGGAAATAGCTTCGAGCACACACACAATGGCGCCGGAAAAGTACGTTACACTGGAACCGGAGTAAGAGTGCCTTTTACCTTTCCTCCCCGGCAACGGCGCCGAGAAAATAGCTTGATGTCTACGCCCCTCCTTTTCCTCGTAGACGGTGTTGGGCCTCCAAGAGCGGAGGTTTGTAGAACGGCGAGCAAGTTTCCCTTAAGTGGATCACCCAAGGTTTATCGAACTCGGGGAGGAAGAGGTCAAAGATATCCCTCTCATGCAACCCCGCAACCACAAAGCAAGAAGTCTCTTGTGTCCCCAACACACCAAATAGGTGTACTAGTTCGGCGAAGAGATAGTGAAATACGGGTGGTATGAATAAGTATGAGCGGTAGCAACGGTGCCGGAAAATAGCTTGCTGGCGTGTAGTTGATGGTGGTAGTATTGCGACAGTAGTAACGCGATAAAACGAGTAAACAAGCATCGATAGCAGTATTTAGGAACAAGGCCTAGGGATTACACTTTCACTAGTGGACACTCTCAACATTGATCACATAACGAGAATAGATAAATGCATACTCTACACTCTTGTTGGATGATGAACACATTGCGTAGGATTACACGAACCCTCAATGCCGGAGTTAACAAGCTCCACAATTCAATGTTCATATTTAAATAACCTTAGAGTGCATGAAAGATCAATTCGACTAAACCAAGTACTAACATAGTATGCACACTTGTCACCTTCATGCTATGTAGGAGGAATAGATCACATCAATACTATCATAGCAATAGTTAACTTCATAATCTACAAGAGATCATAATCATAGCATAAACCATGTACTAACACGGGGCACACACTGTCACCATTACACCGTGTAGGAGGAATAAAACTACTTTAATAACATTGCTAGAGTAGCACATAGATAAATTGTGATACAAAATACATTGCAATCATAAAGAGATATAAATAAGCACTTCACTATGCTCTTCATAACAGTGAATAAGTATTACGTGAAATATAGCCTAAGAGACCCACACGGTGCACACACTGTCACCTTTACACACGTGGGACAAGGAGTCTCCGGAGATCACATAAGTAAAATTCACTTGACTAGCATAACGACATCTAGATTACAAGCATCATCATATGAATCTCAATCATGTAAGGCAGCTCATGAGATTATTGTATTGAAATACATAGAAGAGAGATGAACCACATAGCTACCGGTACAGCCCCGAGCCTCGATGGAGAACTACTCCCTCCTCATGGGAGCAGACAGCGGTGATGAAGATGGCGGTGGAGATGGCAGCGGTGTCGATGGAGAAGCCTTCCGGGGCACTTCCCGTTCCGGCGGCGTGCCGGAACGGAGACTCCTGTCCCCCGGATCTTGGCTTCGCGATGGCGGCGGCTCGCGGAAGGTTTACGTGGGTTTCGTCGAACGTATCGGGGTTTTCGCGATGGAGGCTTTAAATAGGCGAAGAGGCGGCGCGGGAGGGCCGACGGGGTGGCCACACCATAGGGGCGCGACCCCCTGGCCGCGCCGGCCTAGGGTTTGGTGGGCCTGTGCCCCCTCTCCGGCGGTTCTCGTGTGTTCCGGATGCTTCCGGGCAAAATAGGAACCCGGGCGTTGATTTCGTCCAATTCCGAGAATATTTCTTTACTAGGATTTCGAAACCAAAAACAGCGAGAAAACGAGAACTGGCACTTCGGCATCTTGTTAATAGGTTAGTTCCAAAAAATGCACGAATATGACATAAAGTGTGCATAAAACATGTAGATAACATCAATAATGTGGCATGAAACATAAGAAATTATCGATACGTCGGAGACGTATCAATATGTTAGATATTAAACCATGTCAAAATGTGGCAAACTTATCACCAGATATTTATTCGATAAGAATACAGAGTATTCTGCTTCTTGCAACTCTGTCTGATCTGTTCTCCCCTTTCAGTATGTACGTTTTGCTCATTTAAAGAAAAGTGACAAAATTTAATTTAAAGCGAAGGAGTATATATCGAAAGGTAATAATGTATTGGCCCGTCCTTTGTTGTGCGTCACGGTCCGCCACTGCATGTCTGGACTTTTTTTGTGCTCCTGCAATGTTCTATTTTTTATACTGTACATGATGCTACGAGTTTTAATATCTCATTTTCAGTACTGTTGCGCAGGGAGGGAATTCTTGTCATGTGGTTTTGGCTCCTGTTGTTTCCTTGTACCATTGCGAAGCTACAGAAGAGGCCGGATGCGTGTGTATAAATTAGCTACTATGAATTTCTCCTCAATGCTTATGAATTAGCTATGTTCCTGGGGTCCTACTGGTGAATTTGAATTGATGAAAATTAGTTGTTAAGAAATAAGTGATTGTTGTTTGAAAATTTGTCCAAGCAATGGCTGTTTTCATCTATGTAATTATTACCCGTTGGTGTACTAAAGTCATATAGTGGACATTTGTTTGTCCAATGCATCACTTTATGAGTTTTTAAGTAAAATTGTTTCATTCTTGTAATGGATGTGAATTTGTGTTTTCCCAAACTAAGTTGTGTACTGGCAGATGCTAAAGCATTATGGCATTCAGTATTTAAGGTTGTGTGCATGTTTACTGGCAGATGGTAAAGCATTGTGGCATTCAGTATTGAAATTTTGGTTTGTACGTAAGGTTGTGTGCATGTGTACTGACACATAGCAACATCAGGATGTGACAATGTTTTGATTTTTTTAGCATGTCGGCTGACTACAAAAGACGTGTGTCTCTAGTTTGTACCACAAATTAAGAGTGGGCCGGATGGTAATCGGTGCGCTCCAGTGTGCTCATGTCAGGTTCAGGCACGCCTTTGGCAATTAACTTTTGCCACAATGGAAAAAATCATGAGAGTTGCAAAACGCGTGTAGACATACTAAAAACTAGTTTTTTCTGTACTCCTTACAACAAGCAAGCCTTGGCTTGTTGGTCAGTGGCTCTAGCCTGCACATGCGAGGTTCAGGGTTCGAATCTTGCCTTTGTTAATTAAGTTTTGCCACAATGGAAAAATCATGAGAGTTGCAAAAAGCGTGTAGTACTACAAACTAGTTTTTTCTGTACTCTTGAGGCTCTAGCCTGCACATGCGAGGTGCGAGCTTCAAAACATAATTTTTGCAATTAAATTTTCCCCTTACAATAAAAAAATGAATTAATCAGTGATAATGATACCTATTGCATCTTTTCAATAAAGAAAGAAAGAAAAATCCATGATTGTTGCAATATCTTATATATTACAATGGATACGAAACTTGTTGCAATATGCAAATAATTATTGCAACAAAATGGATTTGAGGCAAAGTACCGATATTGCGACAAATTAGATTTGTTGCAATACAATCTATTTTTTTGCAATAATGTGAATACTTAGCGCAGCATGGGAAAATGTTGCAATATCTTTTCAAATATTCCACGATTTTATGATTGTGTTGCATTAGCTAGTTTCTATTGCAACAAGGTGGCAAGTTTATGCAACGGAGCATAATTGTCGCAATAGGACCACCATATTACAACGAAGACATGTTTTGTTGCAATACACATCCTCTTTTGCAACAAAAAAGTTGACTACCGCTACAAACCTATATTGTGGCAATATGTGGAGGCTATTACCACGAATGGGGGTTTCGTGGCAATATTGCGTTCTATTGCAACGAAAACTGGTCGTTGCAATAATTATTGTTGCAATAGACCGGATTTCTTATAGTGATAGATTTTCGAGTACGATTTTTTTAAAATGTCACGGACATTTTTGAAAACTTGTTATTTTTTAATTGTACAATCAATTTTGAATCTCGCGAACATGTTATCAAACCTTGCAGAAAATTTCTCGAGCTGTACAAACATTTGTAATCCCCACAAGCATTTTTTAAACCACGCGAGTGTTTTTAATTTATATGAACCTTTTTTATATCTCACTAATAGATTTTTTATTGTATTTATTAATTTTCAGAATCTCAATGCAAATATATGTACACAATCTATTGACATTAAGTTTTCTATTTCTACGTCCTATGATACGATATCTATCTATAATATTATTGTCCCCTCTTATTATTAATTACAATGCTACATTAGTTTTTTGCATGCATAGAATGCATGATACTACCTATGGTACCTTTTTTGTGGGTAGTCTTATTCGGCTAAGTCAGTATACCTTGCACACTATGTTGTTTCGACGAGAAGCGATTATGTGGAAGCGATCTGGGGCCCTTGGGACCCTACGTTACAGGATTGTAGGCTAGCTTTTCATTCGTGAAAGGATCTGGATAACTGATCGACTGGCCAAGAGAAAACTACACTAGAAGGATAAGTGTGTCTTCTCTGCAACTCTGGAAATAAAATATTCAACACTTGTTTGCAAGCATGTGCCATAGTTAACATACCTTAGAGCCTTAATTGGGCTAATCTCGAACATGTCGTATCTTCCATAAATCATCGGTTCCACCCTTGCTTCTTATGCATGTTTTCCTCCTTAATATATGACATGCAACTTTCCTGCATGATTTGAAAAAACCCTGCAAAGGCCCATAACACGCCACATTCTGATCGATGGAGTCGAAGCTGAGCAAATGAGACATGCAAACACCTACAGACTTAGAGGCAAGGTAGTGCACCTAAGCAGCTCACACCAAAATGTGAATGCATTTTTCCATACACTAGTTTCCTTCTCCTAGATCTACTTGTGAGACTTGATTATATCTAGCCTCTCAGAAGATAGGCGCTCGAGTGGACACACTAGGGTTTGGAGTTCAGCCACCTCGTCTCCCATTCTTTTTGATAGAGAGGAAATTTTGCTCTTTCTCGATACAGACCGACTATTCTAACTCCAGGATCCGAGCCTTTAGGTGGTGTTTTTCCTTATGAAATTCACTCGTACTGGCATCCAAAACCCAACCCATTTTCTCTTTTTGCATCCCAAAAAGCATAATGAATAATTGCAAGAAGCAAAAGGAGAGAAGCTAAAAAAGAAAGACCAACACCGATGTTATCAAGCTTCTTCTGGTGATCATCGTAGATGATTCTTTGCCTGACGCACTCCAAATTGCCAACCTTCGTTAGGGTCTTGATCATTTCCTCTCGTTCAAGAAAACTATCAAAAGGAAGACTACATAACAAAAGTTAAGTCTCAAACAGACCCCATTCAAGTCGAGTGAAGACTCGAAACGAGCAAGCGCAAAATGAAGCCAAGACAAGTAACAAGCCGGCTTTGCTCGAACTGAATCGAGAATCGTGGGCTATAGAAGGATAATAGTATCGATGGCCCACATTTTCGAAGCAAGAAGGAAAAGGACATACCTCCATGCTCTCCTTATATCCACAAAGGACGTTCTCCAATAAATAATATTTCTTCTCAACGCAATCGTGACAAGAGCCCGCTTTGAGAATTGGTAGTTTTCTCTAGGATCCATTGGTCCTTGGGCATTGTCGACGCAGAAGTGACAATAGTGACATCATTTGCTGCAAACTCGCTTTGTTGAGAGATACCACCCGTGCTACAATAATGTTACCCGGTGCCAATTGGCCTTCGGTCTAGCTGATGGCCGTGGCCTCCGTCACACTACCCACAACGAGTTCCTCCCCGAGCCTATCCAAAGACGTTGCATCTACCTCTTCCAAATATTTTTTTGTTCTTTTTGAGGATCTCTTTAGATTGTTGGAAAATGTTTTTTTGTAGGATTTTAGTCCTTAGGATTTCCCTCTATAGACGACCTTTGGATAAGAGGAATAGTGATACAACTAAATCCATGGAGTTTGTTCGGGATAATATGCAAACTTTGTAGCTCTCAAGGTGGTGAGATTATATAAAATATCAACATCCAATCTGTAAGTGGCATGAGCCTAGGTTCGGTCAAACTAATTGAAATGGTGCACTTTAGATGGATGGAGAGGTGTCTCGGGTGGTTGCCCGTGATGATGCTTCTTATAGAGGGGCACTCTGCAATATTTATAGAGGTATATCAGAACCCCGGCTTTGCGTGATGTTTTTTTTCCGGTTGAACAAGGTTATGATCATGTAACATTTAAAATAGATTATGTTGTGTTGTTTAATTATTGAAATAACTAGGTGATACCCCAACCATTGCGGCGGAACATGTGCTAAAAGTTGTTGAAACAGATGTTATAAACATTTTGTTAATTTGCTACATTTTTTTTTGTAGATTGTAGTTAAAAAGATGAATAAAACGCGGAGCATGAAGCACAAAGAAATATTCAATTCATGATCAGTACGAAATAAATGATCTGCAATGTCATATATATTTGTATTCGAAGGCAAATCTACATATTACGATACAAGTATGTTACCAACTAATCTACCACGTAAATTTGATTAAAATCCAGGAGAACCGACATCATACAAAGTTGAGTTCGAAAATTTCGGGGGAGCTCTCTTTTCCCCCTTTTCTCTCTCTTCAGCCCCGTTGAGAGTCGCTCCCCTGTCCCGGCTCCTCTCCCTCTTTTTTCCTGCGGCCTCGCCCGCTGCAGACGCTGGGGGAGAGGAGGCAGAACCCCTTCCTAAATATAGTAGTAGTAGTTCTAGAGTTCCAGGCTTTAGGTTGGTGTTTCCCATACGGAGAATGACGGGGATTCTGGCACCGGAGCTAGCGAGGAGTGGCTAGTGCCTGTAGGTGGTGTTGATGCTACCCATAGCGCTCCAGCGGATGGAGCCAGAGGTGGCCGGCGCTACATCATCTGCATCCCCTTCAATAAAGCTTGGTGATGGCTCTGCGATCTGCTACCATCGAGTTGATGATGCCATCGGTTTGGTTGGTCCTAGGCAGGATTGTGATCTGAGCTACAGGGAAACTCGAGTTGCAGGCGTTCCAATGAGTTCACAAGCATGGAACTTGTGACGGTGGTCACCGTCTTGCCCTTGCTCTTCATGGCCAGAAGGCAACCCTGCAAAGCCACAAGTTGTTGGCTCTTATTCAACCGCCATGCGTTGTGCCGATGTGGAGGCCCTATATACGCTCAATACTGGCATTTCTCAGCAACATCGTCCCAAGTGGCGCGTCTCTGGTGGCGGCGGTAATGGCCAGAAAGTTGAGTAGAGTTCATCAGAGTCATGTAGAAGGACCTGATGGCTTTCTTTCTTTATGTTTAAGGGTTCTTTTGGTAATTTTACAGGTCCGATTAGTTATTATTCGTTCTCTTCAGACATTTTTGTAATATGAAACCCACCGCTCGATCAAATGTAACTACTAGATACTTGTGAACCTAGCCTTGTTAAAAAAAATAAGTTTGTAAATTCCTCGTAAATTCCACAACTAGCATTAAGAATGAACCACAAAGATGATTGAGGTGTCAGGAAATTAAAGGAGGGATCCTAACTCCCTAAACACTTAGTGGTGGCTTTATATGTGATAAAACACACAAAAGAAGATGTTTCACCTACATTTTGTAAACCTTGCACTTTCCCTCTACCCCGTTTGCTCCTAACTCAGTATTTTTCAAACCTATAAGAAAACATTCTACTATGAACTGCATGCACGTATTTTTCTTACCGTACAAGAAACTGAGGAAGTACTAGTAAATGATTATGGAAGCTATTTTTCTCAGATTTTGAGATTTATCTTTCTCTGATCCAGGACCCTGCAAAAAAGAACTGCAGATAACTGTAAAGAAAGAAAGAACACATTAATTTTATACAAACTAAAGAGCAGGACGTGGTGAAAAACACGTGGGTGGAACTTGCGGGCAGAGGAGTTGCATAAGGTACCTGAATGGCCAAAGGGTTCTTGCACGACAAATAAAGTTCAAAATAGGACAACATATGTTAGACGTTCTTGGCAAATCCGCCCAAAACCTCTTCCATCAGCCATCAGAATTTGGCAAAATCCAAAGTTAATTAACCTCATATATAGTTATAAAAGAAAGATGGAGAGGGTTTATAAGAGGGAGTATCCGAACATGTTGGCTCCATCAATCAAATCCAACTATATTAGGTGTTCAAATGAAAGTATTACACTACCACTTCCCCACGCTAATAGAGACATCTCACAAATGCCAGACAACATAGATCTGCATAAGAAGGACATAAAATCAACATCAGTGTCCTATGTAGCCCAAATCTCCCAGGTCAAGAGAGGTAAGCTCATGAGATGGCAGATATACATGTCGAAGAGAAAGTGGAGAAGACATGATAGTTTAGAAGAAGCGATGTCGCACTAGTATGAACACACCAGTATGAACAGTGACGCCCTACCATAGTGGTATGGCGGAGTCTCCACGGATATCATACGTTTTGAAGCATAGCAAATTATTTATTGGCACAAAGTTCATCTATCTCCACACACGATTTTTTCAGATGCATCCATTGTTTTACTCTTAGAGATAGTGGAGGAGAGGAAGATGCATAACCGCGAGAGTATTTTTAGAGCAATAAGGTCTAGTCAACAGACTATAAGGATTTAAATACTCCATCTGTCTCATGAAGCTTGTCTCAAATTTATCTTAATACAAGTTTCATGGATGGAGAGAGTATTATATTTGTACTTAGTTGGAGGATAAAGAAGATGAGAGAGAAGATATGTGAACTCTCATGCAAGAGCGAGTTATAGCACTTGTTCCTACATACTTTATGAAAGTGAAAGGTTGACCATATTTTGATAAAGTAATATATTTCTATAGCTAATTATTGTATATGCTGGCTATAGGTTTATTATACATGACATGACATGTCACTTTTAGCCAACAACCGATTATATTATTGAAGTTGCTTTTATAAGGGACTTGTTCAATCAAGTGAACGTCAATGCATATGTGGATCAACAACTTTCACGTGTGGGCTAAATAAATGGGCGTCACATGATACTTCTGTAGCGGCAAATAACAACAAAATGGATTATGCGATCGATGTGGCTATGGCTGAAGCAATAGCTCTCCGGCATGACATTGGGTTGTGGTCGTGTCATTGTTAATTTCGACACCATAAAGGTCATTGAAGTGATGAAGGCGGTAGGTCACTCGCTTGGCCATGCCGCTGTTGTTTTGAAAAAAGTTACCATATATTGCAAGACTTCTCCCATGTTATCTTCGAGCACTGCCCTCAAAAAGCAAATAAGGCTGCACAATAATTAGCTAGCTGCCCACGTAGATCACCTACGAGTCTTTGGTTTGATACCTATCCTGAATATTTAGTTTAAATCCTTTTGGATGGTGTAACTCTCCTAATAAAACTCGTTTGAAGTTTAAAAAACCCAATGCACAAATATACCACTAATTGCATGAAAATTGCCGAGGTGGCTTACTTGCTGGCGTGGATAGATTGCATGTTGAAAAGAATATATATGTTAGTGGGGATAAATTTCTTAGTTATATAGGATTGGGTGAATGATCAATCTGTGGTCGAACTTATCCTAGATGAAATTAGCGAGCTAGGTGCTGCTTTAGTTTCTTTCTAGTGTTGTGTTTGCTCCTTGCAAAGCCAACAACTGTGCAAAGATCTATATAAGATGTTTCTAGAATGTCGAGTTCACCGATATTTTTCTTCACATCGTGGGAATAGTTTGCAACTCTGCTTTGATGAATTTATAATACCCGCAGTTGAAAAAAGAGGAATGATGCTACCCAATTGTGAATTGGATTTCTATGCCTAAATTTCACAACAATTTGAACATCCACTCCAAAAGCTTTTGTAAACTCAAGTGCATAGGATCGACACACCTTTTCAATTTTTTCGTAGTTTTATCTAAATGATTTTTCTTCTCCGTCTGATCCATATTAATTGGCACAAATTTATCTAGCCACATATGTATCTAGTCAATAAACTCATCTAGGTTCATCCGTATGTAGACACATTTGAGTCAACTAATTTAAATCGGAAGAAGTACATTTTTCTGTATTTTACAATCTCTATTTTTATGTGTTCTCTTTTCCTATTCTTAGGAGTACATTATTTCGCAAACCTGATGATAACCACTGCATCGCAGCTTTGCAAGCGGCAAGAAGGGGCAAGAAGCAATCACGCAAGGCACCACCATCGCAAAAAGATGTCACGGGCCGCGGTGTGTCGATCCTGTGTCTCTGACAGGATGACCCCACTGCCAAATCAGTACAAAGCACAATAGCGCAGCGCACACACTTCCACTCCCCCAAATCGCCTCCCCTCCTCTCCCCAAATCCTACGCAAGAAATCCCCTCCCAAATTTCCGCTCTCCTCTCCGATCGCCTCATCCGCAGCTCGCGTAAACCCTAGCCAGCCAGGCCCGACGAGCCGCTCCGCCCTCTCTCGCCGCACTCCGCGCCGCGGGGGACAAAACCCTAGCCCCGCCGCCAGATCCCGATCCGGCGCGGCGGGAGCCGGCGGTGTTACCCGCGCCCCCGGCGAAATGGAGGCCGCGGCGGCGCGCAAGGAGTGGCGCGCCGTCCCCGACGCCCCGCTCCGCTCCAATGGCGCCGAGGTCGGCCCCCCGCTCCCTCCGCACGGAACAAAAACCCTTTCTTTACTTTCTTTCTCCCCGCACCCACCCTTCTCTGCTTCTCATGTTGTTTCTTCCGGTGTTCAGGATGCTGGAGAGCGCGCGAAGATGGGGCAGTCCGACGGCAGGGCCATCTACGAGGTGCGTGCTGTCTCCCTCCACTTAGCGATCCACTTTGCGCTCCGAAAGTTCGGTTCTTGGCGCGGTCTCTGAGTCGGTTGGTGTTCTTGGCGCAGGACGAGACGGGAGGGCTCGAGGACTTCTGCTCGATCACCATCGACGGGAGCGGCGGGCTCAGCGACGACATCCTGCAGCAGCGCCTGCAGAGCATCATGCGCCAGCGCGAGGAGCTGCAGCAGGTCGAGATCGACCTCCGCGCGCAGGCCATCGCACACCCGCAGATCATCGACCTGCAGCGCAGGTTCGGGGAGGCTACCAAGGAGCATGTCGTGGCAGCTGAAAAGCTCAAGGTCGTCTTGCTTCCCCTTTTATTTTTAATGTGTGCATAGTGTCGCTCTACTGCCTAGGTTTTGAGAGCCATGATTTGCAAAAAAGTACCACCTTTGAGGTTGCGCTGTAGTTTGAAACCACAACCAACACCCCGCCGTCACAAAGTAGCGAGTTCTGTGGCAGGGACTGAGACAGAGAGAGGGGGGCACATTCTTATATTCACGGAGACTGTATAGTCGTTGGTTTTTTGGTTTTCTGCTGATGAGAAAAGTTGATGCTCTAAAGTAGTTGTGTGATGCACAACTGTAGGTTCACTAGTGCTATATTGGTAACATGCAGGGTAGCTTCGGATTTGCTTACCTAGTCTTATGGTTTGACTTAACTACACATTGCTTTGCATGTAAGTTCAGTTTGTTTCTTTTCTGGGATGTACATGTACCTTCAGTTGCTTTAATTCACATGTACTCCCTCTGTTCCAAAATAAGTGTTGAGGTATAATTGATGCATAGTTTATGTTGGAGGGAACAAAACTGATGTCCCGATTGAACAGGAACAACTGCATGAACGGGAGAAGTACATTCTTGAGCTGGAAATGAAATTGGATGCTACACACAGGGAATTGGATGCTTTGAAGATTGACCATCAAACGGTTGGTGGACTTATTTGTTATGTTATGCAACATTCACACTGAGCGCTGATGCATTTTATCGCCATCTTTGATCTTTTTGGCAGGTGTGGGCAAATCAGGATCTTCTGAGAGAACAGACCAAGGAACTCGCAAGTTTCAGGTACTACCTTGTAGATCCTCTTACATCAAACATTATATCTCAAGTTCACTAATACACTAGTGAAGTTGAACACCTCTTACTTCAAAACACATTTCCTCCATGGTCCGCTGATGGGCTAATCAACATCACTAGATCTCATCTTTTTTGAATAACAAAAATGAACCAAAACATGTCATTTATTCATACAGCGCCAAAATATAGTTTTATTTATGAAAAACCTTTTCTCTATTCTGCATCTAGGGTTTTCTTTGCTGTCTAAATAAAACCTTTTTCATTTATAACCTAAAGTATATCCCTGACGTTTCTTATTTTGTGCAGAAGGGATCGTGATAATATTGAAGCTGAAAGAGCCCAGCATCTTAAACAAATTCATGATCTTCAAGAACATAGTCGAGAAAAGGAAAGCCAGTGTCTTGCATTAGAGGAACAGGTATCCCTCTATCCTTTTTGTTTTCATTTGTATTTTGGATGAGCCACACATGCATTACTTAATTAGCTTCCATCAAGTTAAAACACTAGACATTTTTACTCTTTGTGTATGGATTACAATATCACAGTTTGCTTGATCTCTATGAGTAACTGTTCCGATTGCTTCAAAATTATTCACATGGCATGTCATAAAAATGGATACAATCCTGTAATTGTTAACATGGTTGTCTCATAAAATGCCTATAGTATAGTAATGTCGAAATGAAATTATTGAATGTTCTAAACTAGTCCATTTCCAATATTTCACCTTCTTTTATAAGTGCAGGCTTCTATGGTATCCTTTTCTTGGTACAAAAAATATTGTGTTGACCAAATGTTGGGTGTAATTTCAGTTGTGTTAGTTTGTATTCATACCTGAGCATGAAATTTTTTATTTGTTGGTGGCGACATTTCTTTTCTTTACAAGTGTTACAATTCAGGCATTCATGAATGGGCATTTTGTTTTTCCAGCATAGGGTTGCTCAGGACAACATTCTTTACAAAGATGAACAGTTGAGGGATGCTCATGCTTGGATTGCACGAGTTCAAGAAATGGATATTTTACAGTCTCAAACACTGCAATCTGAGTTGCGCGAGCGTACTGATCAATTTGGTCAATGTTGGGCCACTTTCCAGCAACAGGTTAGTTAAGTTAGTGGACGACTTGTTTATGGTACTCACATATGATTTGCGCTACGTCTGATTTGTGCTTCTGCGAAATTCTTTGTGCTCTTCTGTTTCATGGCTCATTTCCAGTTCACTGTGTAATATTAGCATTCTCATTATTTGACTTGTTTTGCTTCAGTATATTGAAATGCAGCAGAGTTTTCTGCATACAATACAACGACTCCAGCTAGAACTATTTGAGTTAAGAGACCGTAGTGGAGAACAAGAAGATGGTTCACAAGCTCCTCAAGAGGGTTCAGGTGAATCGTCATATGTTCAAAGCAAGGGGAGCAACATGGACCCAAATGGTAGTGCATTAGCAGATGGCAGTCAGTCTGCAAATGTCTTCCCAAAGGTATTACTAATTTTGAGCAACTTCAGTAGTGTCAGTGTGTATCATGGATGATACAAAATATTGTTCAGAGTTGGCTGTGTGACTTTATTATAGTGTGCTGAGATAGTGTTTGTGGTGTAGCATCTTGTGTCTTATCCTGGCCTTTTTTTGCTTCCATTTCAGATAGACTATTGTATTTGGTTTGTTGATCCTACTATTCATTATCCTTCTAAATAGTGTTCCTAAACACACTTTAAATCTGTTATTTTCAGGGATATAATGCCCATCCTTTACCTGCTGTTCCATCGCCTCTACTGGGAGTAGGTGGTTTTGTTCCTCCTGGGCAGATGGCAGGGATGCATTCCTATATGCTGCATCCTCAAGGTATTCCTCAGTCTTTAGCGTCACCAAACTCTGGTATTCCTCAGTTTGGTACTTTTCAGCCTACAATCCAACCGAGCCTACACTGGCCCAATCAACAGGTAATTTATTGCTCATAAGCACTTCATTTGTTGTATCATTAGTTCACCTACAGCGATAGTCCTTCTAATTTGGAAATAAATTCCTTCATCTAGGAAGCACA
Source organism: Lolium rigidum (assembly GCF_022539505.1). NCBI lineage: Eukaryota > Viridiplantae > Streptophyta > Magnoliopsida > Poales > Poaceae > Lolium > Lolium rigidum. The sequence goes on from NC_061508.1 coordinate 47,629,401, forward strand.
AACAGCCTCACAAACACCAGATGCAACGAATTATCAGCCATCACAATCAGATCAGAATGCAATACAGCAAGCTGCTAGTAACAATGCTGACCTCTCTTCTAAGCAGAGTCAGGTAACCCATCCAGAACATCTTGCAGCTCATGTGGAGCAACAACAACGTTCAATAAGTGTGGTTGCTGAATCAACTCATGAACCAAAGGTTAGCCTGTTTGCTTTATTTTTTATTTTCTTTAATCCAGTTCCTTGTAATGCAATTCCTGCTGAAAACAAAGACTGTTCTAATGCAATTCCTGCTGAAAAAAAAAACTGTTCACAGGTTATGGAATCCAATGTTACTGAAGATTTAGTTTATAATGAAGAGCAAAAAGCCCAAGATTCATCTTCGAATGCCAGCTCTACTGGAAAGTTTGAACACCTAGAGGAAAAAGTGGAATTAAAGGTTTCCTCTTACTATTATTTGCTAATTATAAAATCCATAACTGTGTATGCCTCTGATTTGACACATACTCTATGTTCAACCAGGGTGAGAAAGTTGCATCTGGCAAGCAGTCTGTGGAGCAGTTACCTAGAAAGCAGAATCAAGCTTCCGATTTTGCTGGATCAACTACCCAGATCCACTCGAACAATGTGATGATACCTGAGTTGAAGTCTAATGTTGCGAATCAGGCTGTCACACATACATCTGCTGGTGGTGGTGCTGGTTCACCTTTACCTTACGCACCAAAGGAGCCTGCCCTTCTAGATGAAAGATCCCTTCTAGCTTGCATTGTTCGTGCAGTTCCTGCTGGATCTGATAACCGAATCCGGATAAGTTCAACTGTGAGTGGCACTTGTGGGATTTTGTTTTTTGTTTAGTTGAACATTTTCTGATTCATATGCATTTGTATGCAGCTGCCAAATAGGCTTGGAAAAATTTTGGCCCCTCTTCATTGGCATGACTATAAGAGGCAATATGGGAAGCTAGATGATTTTGTGGCTAGTCATAACGAGGTTTATTTTCCCTACATTATTTTGTCAGTATGACGATAATTGATGCACCTTCCCTACATTAATTCATGATAATTTAATTGCGTCTGCAGCTTTTTGTGATTGAGGGGGACTTCATTCACCTTCGTGAAGGAGCACAACAGATAATTTCGGCTACAACAGCTGCTGCTAAAATTGCTGCTGCGGCAGCTGCATCTGCTTCTCACTCGGCATTATTGCCTTCAGTTGCTGTCACTCCTGTGGCACAAATAACTCGGCAAAAGAGAGGGCCTGTTGGTGATTCCAGAACTGCAAATTCAATGCCATCAGGAAATGGCACTACTACAGCCAGATTTGGAGATCAACACCAAGCAAATGGCCTTTCTGATGAAGTTCGTGCTGGGCAGTCATCGAGGCACATGACTGCTGCCAATGGGGGAAGGCATGACAAAGGCCCAAGACATGGTTATGGAGGAAAGCAACAGGGCAGGTATGGTCTATTCCACATTCTGTGTCAACGTTCAGATATGTGCCTGTCTAAGTGCTCATCTGGTATAAATTACTCTTCTATTTTTCAGATCTGCAGGGCTTGAATCCAATTCGAGAAGATAAGTAGGTGGCTTGTACTCAGGTATGTTCTGTTGTGAAAAATGTTTCTCGATAACCATATAGACCCTTTGGAAACTGTGCATGGCCATTGCTGACTTGCTGTTAATACACTCTGGGTTTCTTTAGCTATGCTATCATTAGTTGGGGGTTTCCATCTCAGGGCGTAGTAAGCACCTGCTGTAAAAATTCATCACTGAGAACAAGTAGTTTCATGTACATGTCTTGCACCAAACAGCTATAAGTTCCCCTCTATGCACATGTAGAATTATGTCGTCACTAGAGTGTACACCCACATGTTGTCTATTGGCTGTATTTCTCGTGTACCTACCCTGACATATCCTCACGTATCTTGCATTTGGTGCTAAAATAGTCATAAAAATGCCTTCTGTTTGAAACTCAGCATGAGCTGACATACTTAATTTTTTTTTCTGACTAGCTCTGGTTGGTTCAACGGTGGTTGATAATCATGTCAAGTGGATGTGTTCGGTTTCAAATGGGCGGAGGCGAAAGATGACCAGAATTCATATTCCAAATTTAGTTCTGCACCATTGCTATTTTTTTTGCAGTGCCTGAAATGGGCCTTATTTTGGCAAAATGAGTCGTCCTGAAATCCTAGTCTAGATTCAGAACAGTACTGAGGAATCTTTCTGTGCTTGCATGATGTGGTGCGCACTTGAATTGGTATCATCTGATGCCCTTGGCATGGTACTTCCATCTCATTTATGTGCCGAACTTGGAATGCTTAGCTTGTTCTCTTGATCATGATGTCTCCATACAAATTAGCATCTGTTATGAAGTGCGAACAAATTAATGATCAATCGAGCCCTAATGAGTGACAGGGGGCTCACGGTGGTAAAGTTTAGGTAGTGTCTCCGGTCTAAGTTACTTTATTTTTGGTGTTACATGGAGCACAGGTTAAGAGTCCTTGCTAATTGATGTTATTCTCGAGGTTTGACCTAAATATTGTTTTCCTATAGGATTATGCAGGATTAGTTTCTATAGGATATGTTCCTATGAATCTTATAGAAAATTTTCCCATAGGATTTAAATCCTACATAATTTCTATAAAATCCTATGAATCAAAGTGGCTCTTAGGGACTTTTCAGGCTTGAACGTATGCAACTTTATTGCATCTCCAACACCGGCTCCAATTCACACCCCTTCCAGTCAGGTCTACCGGCTCGCATGCATTATAACTCCCTTCCAATCAGGTCTACCGTCTCCATTGCATGCATTATAAGATCGTTTCCTATACCGATCACATTTTTACGAGACAAGTCCAATTTACCCCCTACACTCTAAACTTGTCTTAAAGTTCACATTACAACTCTGTATTCTAATTTGGTTCAACTTACATCCTCAAGCTTTGAAAACCGTTTGAAGTTACACCTTTCAATGTTTTGACAGGTTTCACTTCAAGAAAAACACTATGTTTTGACAGGTTTGGATCCCTTTTTTTCCTCGCAACATCACCGGTTTTCATAGTTTGAGATTGTAAGTTGAACTAAATGTAAACTGAACTTTAAGATAAATTTAGGGGGGTAAAGTGGACTCCTCTCCATTTTTACCTGTCTTTTGTGGCATGTTTCGATTGGTTGATACCACACTACATTTGAGTTCACATTTTTACCTGTCATTTGTGGTAGAAACTATTTCGATTGGTTGATACCACATTGCATTTGAGTTCTACGCACTGTCCTCAAAAAATTTTTTGAGATCAAATGCTGCGTTTCTATTAATTAACGGCACACTCCGATGCCAATGAGTCTACAATAGAGTACGGTGGTACATCCACCCAGCTCCTATTACATTTATTTTCACATCCATCCTTAACTAGAGTATGCGCTAATCCATTACCAGATCGATGCACATGGTTCACCGAATAGTCGGAGAAACCCTTCAGGTGAGCCTTGATTGCTTCAACCAGAGGCCCATGGCCAAAGCGGTCCTTGTCTGCTTCATTAAGCTTCGTCACCGCACTTAAGCAGTCTGTTTCAACCCAAACCTTGTCCACTCCTTGTTCCGCAGCCAAGTCAATTGCATGCTTGCCGGCTCGGCTAGAAGTTTAGCACGTGGAAACCTACAAGCAGCAGCTCGGAAACCACCATGATGATCCCTGAGAACAATGCCAGAACCTTCATTCCCAGACGCTGAAGAGAAAGCCCCATCAGCATTAGCCTTGACCCATCCAGGTGGTGGAGGGAGCCAGTGCTCGGTCGCTCTAACGTGGCTTTGTCGAGGGTCCGGCTTAGACGTTCCGCGCAATTGCATGCCATGCACAGGACCCCTTCTTTGATCTTGCGTCTCTGTAACTCCTCTCCTGCTGCAAGCCCATTTTTTATTAGCCTCCGCATATTGATTTTCGCCTTGCCTGGGACATTGGCATCCCATAGAGCGAGCCACCCGCGATGCTCGTCACAAGAACTCGATGAGCTCGCCCTATTTGCCTGGGTTCTCTTCAGCTACATTTTTAGATGGTATGCCGACTTGACACTGAGCCTCCCGTTTTTGGTGTAGTTCCATGCGATGTAATCATCAGTTCCAGCTCTACCAACGGGTATTTTCAAAATGTCAGCAACATCCCACTCAAAAAAGCAGTCATTTAGTTTGCCCACGTCCCAACCTCTGCCATCTGGGAGTAGAAGCTCCTGGACCCGGACAACCTCCATCCCCGGCCTGTGTCCCAGTGGACGTTTAAGCCCATCTCGTGGAATCCAGTTTGACCTCCAGATAACAATATTTGTACCTTCACCTACTCGCCGGATCATCCCTTCTTTGAACGGATCCCTGCCATGAATAATTCTTCTCCAAGTGTAGGACGCCCCGAGATGGACATTGGGCGCCCAAAATATCCCCTCCAGAGAAGTAACGTGCCAGGCACGGGAGCAAAGGGATTTCGGGTTAGTGAGTAACCTCCATGACTGTTTTGCAAGCAAAGCCTGATTGAAATCTGTGAAGTTCCTAAAACCCATGCCTCCCCTTCTCAAATTGATAGCCAATTTGAGTGTTTGAATCAATGTTTGTAAGGTTTGTTTTTTTGCATTGTATGGTTCATTCTTGCCCGAACAAATCACCATGAAAAATGTAATCCGCAAACCCCTTTGCGCACTTTTCAAGTCGATGGCCAAGTGTACCTGAATTGCAACCCTATGTTCAACAATAAGCACGAGCAATCAAAATTGACATTTCATTGTTTCGAGACCACACTAGGTTCTATTTCGACAGAGTATCATCCTTCGGTCAAGTGCATCTAGTGGCGCACATCTCACAGATCAAGCGACGCGTGTTTGAATCAATGTTTGTAAGGTTTTTTTTTTTTTTTTTTTTTTTGCATTGTATGGTTCATTCTTGCCCGAACAAGTCACCATGACAAATGTAATCCGCAAACCCCTTTGGGCTCAGCGTGACTTTTCAAGTCGATGGCCAAGTGTATCTGAAATGCAACCCTATGTTCAACAATGACCACGAGCAATCAAAATTGGCATTTCATTTTTTCAGACCACACTTGGTTTTATTTCGACAAGTATCATCCCCCGGTCAAGTGCATCCAACGGCACACGTCTCACAGATCAAGTGATATGTTCCTCCCAATACTCCTTTAGGGCTCGTTCGGCAGGCAGGGATTAAAGTGTATTACCACACGTGTTTTGGGTGAAAACACAGGGATTAACAGGGTACGTTCGAATCCCTGGCAAATCCTTGCTAAGCTAGGGTGCTAGGCTACTGATCAATGTATGCAGGATGCAGCTAGTAGCTTTGCACGGGTAGGATGATGGCGCGCGTCACACGCCACCCCGGGCGGTTAAAGCTGAGCGCGTCACATGCCACTCAGTCAATCGATTGCAGTTGACCAACGTACAACAAGCTCGCGAGAAAAAAACGCGAGGCGTCCCTAGCGTTTTAATTCACACGTGTATTAGCAATTTTTTTTTGGAAATACTTGTGGCTAGACACGTCCAAACCGTTTCAAACCTGGCGTACCGAACAGCTCAGCGGGTATTTATGAGGATCTAGAGCTGTTCCGGAGAAACTAAGGGCATCTCCAACCGGGCGACCCAAACGGACGCGCTGGGCCGTCCGTTTTGGGCCGTTTGCGTGCCCGCCCGGACACGCGGACAGCGCCCCGCGTCCGCGTGTCCGTTTGGGTCGCACGCGGCGCCCAACGCGGCGACCCAAAGAGACGCCACGTGGTTCGTCTTCGCTGCGCGGCGCTGCGCCATGGCGGGCCTCGACGGGATAGCCATGGCGGGGAGGTGGAACGCGCGGGAAAGATCCCGCGCGCACCAAGGTTCCCGCGCGCGCGAAAACGCCATTGGCGCGCGCTCGCGCCCAAGTTTCCCGCCGGACCGCCGGCTATAAAGACGGCGGCGGTCTCACCCGGACCGCATCACCGTTCTCTTCCCTCCACCTTCTCCGGCGCCATGCCGCGCACCCTTCGGTCCACATGGGCCAAGCTCTCCCTCGCCGCCGGGCCGGGTTCCCGCGGACGGACGAGGAGGAGCGCGCGGACTCGCGGTGGGTCGCCGACGACGAGGCGCTCCGCGTCGGCTGCCGGGCGGCGGCAAAGAAGGCCGGTGACGCGGAGATGGGGAAGCGGCGGCCGCGGAGGGTTGGCACGAGACCCCGGACGGCTGGTACGCGGCCGTGGAGGAGGGGCGGACGCCGCGGAGGAGCCCGTCGCCGCGGAGGACCTCGCGCCGGCGAACATCAACGCCGCCATCGAGGAGCGTCTCGCCGACCTCACGCGCGTGACGAAGGAGCACGAGGGCATCCGGCGGGCCGGCCGCCGCCGCCAGGCGACCTCCTCGGCCGGAAGAACGAGCTGCTCGCTATGCGAGCAGCCCGTGACCTCATCCGGATGCCGTCGCCCGAGCGGCGCGCCGGGAGGATGCTTGCGTCGGCGGAGCGCGACCGGCAAGAGCGCATGCGCCGGCGGCGGGGCAACCACGAGGCCCGGAAAGCCGGCCGCGTCCGCCCGGAGGCGCGCACCGGCGTGGAACGCGCCGCCCTGCAGGAGCTTGAGCTATGCGGGAAGCGGATGGTTCCGCCTCAGGAGGCGGAGCGCGAGCGCGCCCGAGCTGCGCTGGCGGAAAGGAGGAGGATGATGCCCTCCGTCCAAGCTGCCGAGGCCCGCGAAGCCGCCCGCGCCTACGCCGACGCCCGCGCCGCCGCCGACGCGCCACCCAGCCCGTAGAAAGCTGGAGTGGAATCCTCACGCGTACAGGCCGCCCGCGTCGAGTGAAATCCACGGCCCCGACGGCGAGCCGGCGAGGAGTCGCCGGCGAGGCCGCCGGCCCCGTACGTATAGGATAGAAGTAGTAGCTAAAAAAATGTAATGAGTTCTATTTACTGAAATATATTATTTATGCCTATGACACGCGGGCCAGGGCGGACAGCGGGCGGACGCGAGCGACCAGCCTTTCGCGTCCGCGGCCACGCAAACCCGGCCAAGATTTGGGCCGGGTTTGCGTCGTTCCGGACGCCGCGGGCATCCGTTTTAGGGATGGGTCCGCGCGCTGGGCCGGGTTTTTGTCCGGCTGGACCCATCCGGACGCGCGGGCGCGGGATGGGTCGCCCGGTTGGAGATGCCCTAAACACCCCAATCCACTGCCGAACAAGGCCTTATGTGTCTCCCTTTTCATTGGTCATTCTCACCTGTGTCGTTGTTGAGCATCTCAGATCCCCCAACCTGAGAATAAGAGATTATCCATTGGTCCATACACCTGCTATATATTAGAGCATCTCCAGTCGCGTCCCTCAAAAAACGTCCGGCACAAATGATTTGGGGTGCGTTTAGGACCGCGCCGGACAAAAAGAGATCAAAAATCTGTACAGAAAAGAGACCCTTTCCAGCCGCGTCCCTCAAACAGCGTCAGGATGCATGCATTTTAATAGAAGGGACCACCCCATGTGAGAAAAGTAGGTGAGAGAAAGTGTGGGGAAAGAGAATGGCATGTGGGAACTAGGGGCTGCATGCATGCATATGGGCTCTCATTTTGTGTCCGGCGTCCCCGGTACATAGAGTCTCTACCGGGGACGCCGGACACAAAATGAGGCGCTATTTAGCTTTGGGGGACACGACTGGGACGCGATTTTCTTCATTTCTTGTCCGCCGTCCCCCAAACGCCGTTTGGGGGACGCGACTGGAGATGCTCTTACTAATAGTATAATATGGATAGCAAACACGGAAACATGTAACTCAGAAGATGGATCCTCAACTTAGTAGGGTGAAAGTCTAGTCTATCAACTGCAACACTTCGTTTACATGTTTTTTTTTTGCTCCTTTCTTTTGATGTTATTTTCTTTGACTTTCTTACTCCTTTATTAACTACATAAACAATCATCCAAGTCGTTTTTTCCTCTCAAAAGGATGTGAGCTGCAACACCTTAAGGAACACAGAAATGAAAGAGTAGGCGCCGATGTTGAAGCTATTATGTGGGGAGAGAGACTCATTTTTTTTTTTTGATAAAGGATGCTCTATTACTTTGAGGAAGCAATTACATCCAGCCTCTGCACAACCAGGGTGCACACAGCCGTTTTATGATTTGGTCCATAAAAGGTCTAACTTAAAAAAGGAAACTAGGCGAAATACATATCGGAACGATGAAATCATATATCGCCTAAGGTGTGGGTGGGGCTTCAATCCGTAGACTATGCTGCCACCCATGTAGGGAAAAAGTATCCCTCGCCGTAGTCTCCAACCGTGTACAGACCTCCGTAAATAGGTCTCGATTCTCCATGCGCTGAAGAGGTAACCACGAACGGAGAATACCTGTACATCTGTAGATGACCTGCAAGAAAGAGCAATTTTTATCATTAAAAATCTTGTAATTTCTACTTAGCCAAAGCGCCCAGATAACTGCCAGCGCCCCCACCCTAAGAAGCAACTTAAACCTTGGCTCTATACCATGAAGCCAATTGCCAAAGACATTGGCCACACTAGTCGGAGGGTACAAGGTAGACGCTACTTGGATGACAGACCAAATAGACCTCGCAAACTGGCATTGGAAGAAGAGATGTTTGATTGTTTCATCGTGTTGACAAAAAACGCATCGCTTACTTCCCCGCCAATTCCGCTTAACAAGATTGTCTTTGGTGAGGATGACCCCTCGACGAAGATACCATCCGAATATTTTTATTTTTAATGGTATCTTCATCTTCCAAATTTTCTTATTATTATCCACCGGTATATCAGAATGGAGTATAGCATTGTACGGAGATTTGACGGAGAACGAGCCATCTACGTGTAGATTCCACCTAAATTCATCCGGTTCGGATGATAAATTAATATCCTCCAGCCTTTGAATTAAGGTGTTCCACGCTAATAGCCTCTGTCCTAGCAAAACTCGTCTGAACGTCACGTTCGGAGGAAAGGTAGCCATTACTGTAGCAATGGTATCCCCTTTACGATGAACGATACTATACAACGCAGGATACTGTTCACGTAGGGGTGCATTGTCTAACCAAGCATCTTCCCAGAAACATATTTGTGCTCCATTCTTAATAGAGAAAGTTCCATGGCGGAAAAAGACATCTTTCGTCGCCATTAGACCAGCCCAGAAGTGTGAATCCCCGGGTTTCCAAACCACTTGGGATAGCGTCTTGGAGCCGATATATTTTCTCCGAAGAATAGTTTGCCAAATCCCATCCTCAGTAAGGAGCTTAAAAAGCCATTTACCCAGCAGCGCCGAATTCTTGACCTCTAAGTCATGAACTCCAAGGCCGCCTTGATCTTTGGGACTACAAACTATACTCCATTTAACCAGATCGATACTTTCTTTTCTCGCTGTCCCCTTGCCAAAAGAATCTGGATCGATAATAATCGAGTTTATGCAGAATTCCTTTTGGTAATAGGAAGAATGATAACATATACAGTACCATATTTGTTAGTACCGAATTAATGAGTATCAGTCTTCCTCCCAGGGACAGCAATTTACCTTTCCAACTGCTAAGGCATTTCTGTAATCTTTCTTTCACTATTTTCCATTCGGCAATTGTAAGTCTCCGATAATGAATCGGAATACCCAAATAGCGAATAGGAAGCGGCCTTGCCCACAACCAAACAGCTCCGTATAGAGGGCTGTATCATCTTGGGCATCACCGAAGCGAATAATTCACTTTTATGGAAATTTATTTTCAATCCCGACAACTGCTCAAATGCCACCAAAATTAATTTCAGTTTTTGAGCTTTATCGAGATCATGATCCATAAAAAGAATTGTATCATCGGCATATTGAAGGATAGATAAACCACCATCAACCAGATGTGGAATCACTCCTTCAATCTGACCATCGGACTTGGCTCGTTCTATGAGTATCGCCGGCATATCCGCCACAATGTTGAATAACATGGGTGATAGCGGATCCCCTTGTCGTAACCCTTTTCGTGTTTGGAAATAATGGCCGGTGTCATCATTAACCCGAATTGCCACACTACCTCCAAACACAAAATCATTTATTAGAGCGCGCCATTCGGGAGAAAAACCTTTCATCCCGAGTGTCTGCTGAAGGAAAGACCACTTGACCTTGTCGTAAGCCTTTTCGAAATCTAATTTTAAAATAACCCCATTTAATTTCTTAGAATGCATCTCATGTACTGTCTCATGTAAAACCGCCACTCCATCAAGGATATTTCTCCCTTGCATGAAAGCGGTTTGCGATGGTCTAACGACATGATCCGCAACCGTATTTAGTCTAATGGTGGCCACTTTCGTGAAAATCTTGAAGCTGACGTTTAAGAGGCAAATAGGTCTATATTGTTGTATCCTTTCTGCCTCATTAACCTTCGGTAACAAAATTACTTCACCAAAATTTAGACGAAATAGTTCTAGTTGTCCTGTGTGGAGTTCACTGAACAAATCTAGAAGGTCCGATCTAATAGTGTCCCAGTAGGTTTGATAAAACTCCGCTGGAAAACCATCTGGACCCGGTGCTTTGTTGCATTCCATCTGGAAAATTGCCTTCGAACCTCATCCTCGGTGTAAGGTGCGGTTAGCAAGCCATTTTCCTCAACAGAAACTTAGGGTATGTCGTACTGTTAAGTCCTCGTTTAGAGAAAAAAGGCTTTCATCCGGAGGACCAAACGAGACCTTTATAATAATTAGTAATGTAAGATTTGAGTTGCTCATGGCCTTCAATCAGTCCTTCATCCTGATGCAGAGAATGAATACGTTTTTTCCGATGTCTCCCATTGGCAATACCATGGAAATATCGCGTATTCGAGTCTCCTTCCAAAATGAATTGGGCTTTAGACCGTTGATACCATTTGAGCTCCTCTTCGCGGAGGAGACTCGCCATCTGCGCATTAGATTGGTTCTTAATTTCAATCTCATGCGTAGTCAGCGGTCTTACCTCCGCAAAAGCCTCCAGCTCATCAATCACTTTTGATAAGCGAGCCTTTTCTTTTTTAAGGATACCAGCTGTATGGGCCGTCCAACCAGAGAGATGTTTGCGCATTGCACGCATCTTATTATTCCATCTCAATATTGGAGTGCTGCCACTAACCGGTCTCTCCCAAACCGTCTTAACCATCTCGTGGAACCCTTCTCTGTGTAACCAGGCAAGTTCAAACTTAAAAGGCCGTTTGCACATAGGACGGGGATTCCCAGTGGTTAGAAGGATCGGTGCATGGTCAGACAATTTTTCAATACGTTCTAGTGCACGAACAGACACCATAGGGTATTTATCTTCCCACTCAGTATCCATCAACACGCGGTCTAGCTTCTCATATGTGGGATCAGGCAAGCTGTTGGCCCAAGTAAATTGTCGATCGGACATAAACACCTCTCTTAAGTCAAGGCTGTCAATGACAGACATTGAACAAAAAAGGCCAATGTCCATCGAAAAGACCTTTACTTTTCTCATGAGGAAATCTTAGTAAATTAAAATCCCCTCCGATTAAAATTGGATGGGGATTATCTTTAGTAAGATTTACCAACTCACGCAAAAAGTCGGCCTTAAAAGCATCTTGGGCGGCGCCATACACAGCGACCAGACTCCAAATGAATCCATCCGCTTTATTCTGGATGTCGAGCTTAATGTGATACTCTCCATCAGAACTAGCTAGAACGGTCATTGTGTCTATTCGGACGCCAAGTAATATACCCCCAGACCTACCACGAGGCGGGCGATAATACCACTGAAAGTTAATCCCGCCTGATAAACGGTCGAGAAAACTCTGTGAGAAATTCCGCCTACCCGTCTCGGATATAGCAATGAAGTCTAAATCATAATCTCTACAACCAGCAGCAATGTGGGAATGTTTAGCCAAGTCACCAAGACCTCTGCTATTCCGAAACATGCCATTCATTGAGAAACTATTTTAGATTTCGAATTCTTGCCATATCTACGAAACTTTTTCCCAGCCGACGACCTAGAACCCCGAGCGGACGCACTTAGATCATAAACTGAACTAAGCTCCGAGTGCTCTAAGTCGACTTCTGAGACAGCACCAACAATAGTCGAGAGAAGCTGACCATCTAAGATGTCATCATCTTCTTCATCGTCTATGGAGGAAGTTTCAAGCCTAGTGGAGTCATCCGGAACAACCGTTAAACGGTCAAGCTCCGTCTGTCTCAACACATTAGCCGAAACCGAGATCTCATCAGGCCTATTACCCATCGAGATCCCAAGACTACTCAAATTTGAAGAAATGCGAGAATCTGAAAACGAAGTGAAAGACTTGGAAGTTTGTTTAGTACCAGCCGTGTCGAGGTTCTTCTCCGCCTTGCGTCGCATAGCTCGCTGCATAACGTCCTCATCCGTCTCCCCCGAACCATCCTCCGCGAGCGCGTATCTCCTACTCCGCCTCACCGTCGGTTGAGCGACAGGAGGAGCAGCGAGAGGAGGCTGCTGTGCGGTGGGGGCCGGCGTCGGAGAAGACCCATATTTGCCCTCTCGGGTCCTATATTTACTCTCTGGGCTCCCATATTCGTCTTCTGAGTCTTTCTCTAAAGTCCTATATTCGTTCTCTGGGTTCCCATATTCGTTCTCTGGGCTTCCATATTCGTCTTCTTGAAGTCTACAATGATATCATCAGGAATCTTTGGGATGTTGGCCATGACAAAAAACAATACATTAGCGAAGCCGCTAAATTCCTAGGTCTTGAGAGCACATATAGGATGAAGATCACATCCCGACCTCTTAACAAATGCAGATTTCCTACTCTTCTTAGAGATTTAACAAATAAGTTATTCTGTTGGGAAGGATCTCAGCAAGGATAATGAACTTGTATCAAAATACAAGAACCGGCAATTTCTTGTCCTAGAATAAGAGTCTTGAAGGAGGTGCCATCAACCGTGACTAATACATGGACCAAGAGTTTATTCACAGTCCTTCCCAGCTGTGGTTGAGTAACTCTTGACTTCAGTACGACCATCCATCCCTGTTAGTCTGTTACCACACTATCACAATATGTTGCTATGGGCTCAGATGATTCTCATATCGTTGGAGGATAAAACAATGTTACTGAAGGCCGATATGTTCTGTGGCGATCTAGCGTCTATGCATCATATCCCAATGGATACATCAGTAATTGTTGCCTTTTTTACATTTTGGAATATCGAGGGGCATACTTTGGTCACAATAGGTATATACCCCCTAGGTAGACCAAAACATGAGAACAAATAGTGATGTACATACTAGGACATGATAAAGAGATGCTAGAACGCCACAAAATATATCGACCTTCAATAACATTGCCTTATCTTCCTCGGATATGAGGATCATCCAAGCCCACACCAATATCTTGTGATTATAAGGAATATATGTTTGAATCCAAAGTGAAGAGTCTCCACCACAAGTTGGAAGGATTGCCACATGGTATTAGTGACGATTGATGTCGCCTCCTTCAAGACTGGCTTTAATTAGGACAACAAATGTTGTGTTCACTACGGGAACCCGCCGACGTGCCGACGGCCAGAATCTGTGCCGACGGTCGCCGTCAGCACAGCCTCGCTCGCCGTCAGCCCAGCAAAGTGGCCGTCGGCACAGCCTGGCCGTCGGCACAGAACCACCAGAGCCGACGGCCGCCGTCGGCACACTGCAGCCGTCGGCACAAACCCAGTATGTGCCGACGGCACGTAGCCTAGCCGTCGGCACATGGACATATGGTGGGGCCACAGACAGCCACCGACGAGGATTACAACAACATTGACCCTGTAACATACGAGGGAATTTTTTATCAAGAGCAAGGGAACTTTGGGGATTTCGAAATAGAAATTGGTCTTGAGGACCTCGAGAATGAGGCACATCTTCATGGTGAAACAGTGGTGGACCTAAAGGACATACAAATGCTCACCAAGTTACATGAGGGCAATGGGTTCAATGATGAGCCTCCACCGGACATTCCCACCCAACCTCATTACTCACATGATACTGATAGTGATAGTGAAAATGAGAACCCAATGCCTCGTTATGAGAACCCAATGCCTCATTATGATAGTGATGATTCGAGGTGAGGGTCCTTTATGCCTTTATGCTTAGTATCTATTTTTCCATATGCTTCTTATACTTAGTATTTATTTTTCAATATGCTTCTTATGCTTAGTATCTATTTTTCAATATGCTTCTTATGCTTAGTATCTATTTTTCAATATGCTTCTTATGCTTAGTATCTATTTTTCAACATGCTTAGTGTCTACATTTTATTAAGGCATGAATGCTTACTTGTTTACTCTTTGTCAATGCAGGTGATTGATCAATATGAGCGGAAGCAAGCAATCCATGAACTCCATTTTGAAGAGTATGAGCCAACAGAAGTTCACCGGGACCACTAGAAGTGGAAGACCAACGCGTGCCAGCTCGCGTTACGCGGACGATGACACGGGTGGAGTTGGAGGTGGAGGTGTAGGTGGAGGTGGAGGTGTAGGTGGAGGTGGAGGACGTGGTGGAGGTGGAGGTGGAGGTGGAGGTGTAGGTGGAGGTGGAGGACGTGGTGGAGGTGGAGGACGAGGTGGAGGTGGAGGACGAGCCGGGAGGACGAGGCGGAGGCGGAGGTGGAGGACGAGGACGAGGTGGAGGTGGAGGACGAGGACGAGGTGGAGGTGGACCTTTCCTTGGTGACATACCCTGCCGCTACGGCGACGTGGCTTCCCGGTCCGCTCACACACGATCTGAGGGGGAGATGGAGGTGGAGATGGAGGTGGAGGGGCAGGACGAGGAGGCGGAGAGGGAGATGGCGCCGAAGAAGTTGCGCATTCGTGGTGAAGCGCAAGTCCCTGATGAGAGGAGGGAGCCTACTAGCCAGGATGCGAAAGCCCTCATCATCCCGAACGAAAAAGAGTAAGTTTAATTTTGAACATTTAGATTCATTTTGCTATGTACTAATGTTTTCATTATTGTGCATAACTGATTGGCATACTAATGTTTTGATTATTGTGCAGCAATTGGACATATGACAAGGGGGTTCGCCAGCTCGTCGAGCATGATTGGAGCTCTTATTAGGCAGATCTGGCCGGGCTTTTACACTCCGGTCCCCGGCGGCGAGAAGAAGCTAGCCGAGACTTGGGCGGACTATGAGGCAGCTCCTTGCCCGGGCTTTGGGACAGCTTCTGACGCCGTGTACACCAAGTTTTGGGTAAAGCATGCTTCTCGAGTTTACTTCATAGTTGATGACCACACTATGCTAACTCATGTCTCTCTCACAATTATTCTTATGCATGATTGCGGACCCATTATAAGGTGCCCGATGAGATGGTTGAGCAAGGGAAGGCGGTATCGACTAGGGCTTGTCGGAGGTTGACAAGGCAACAATGGTACAATCGGAAGCATACCCGCATTGGGCACTTCAAGGCCGAGCGGAGGCACGAGGGTCAAGAAAGCCGACAATATCGGGGAGGATCCTCGGTCGACAAAGGAAGATTACTTGAAGGTAAGTAAATATTCAATGAGACTCTATGTTGCTGCATAGTTGGGATTGCATTATGTGTTCTTCAAATGAGTTATGGTTTTTCAGGTTATGCCCCTATGGTGCGAGAATAAGGAAGACGCATTTGAGGCCTTGGTAGCGAGGTGGATTGGCGAAGACGCCGACTTCAACGCCAAGTGCGCGCGCAACAAGGCAAACCGGGGCACTCGGAGGAACACACGATGCGGGAAGCCGCAGCACCGAGCGCTACAGGAAGCACAAGGTACATATATACATGGAACAACTTGCATTTATTTCCCCTCATATTACTACTTGATACACATAACATTTATCTTGTCGTGCAGGGAGGCGGAACTCGGGGAGCCTCTCACCGAGGTGGGAGGGTGGCGGAAGATGAAGCCGAAGCAGCCCGATCCGAGCCAGCCTCAGCCCTCGCTGCCCGAGTACTTCGGCTATGCCGAAGAGGAGTTGGAGAAGTACCGCTCGGTGTTCAAGGGTCTTCATCCGGAGGTGGATGATCCTATTGAGCAGAGAGACCGACTTGACGGCGATTATGGTGGCGGGGAGCGGCGCGGAGCATGGCCGCACGAAGCTTCTTAGTGGGGTGATCAAGCCGCGAGAGGACCCTCACGCGGATCAGGTCTACCCTCACCACCGGCGACCCACCGGTCGCGCCTCCTCGACACCGTCGTACGGATGTAAGTTTTCTCATTTCCATCTTCTTTCCAACATTCATCCCTGAATGGCTAAATTGACATGACTCCTTTTCTTGGAAATTGTAGGCTCACTTTGAGGCCGCCTACGCGGCCGCTTATGAGAAGTATTTGACGGTTGTAGCAGAGTGGGACCTCAAGAGAGCGGCTTGGGAAGAGTACCGGGAGGCGACGAGTCGTGTAAGTTCCAATCTTTTATGGTTCGAAGACATGACAAGTCCCACCTCCCCTTTTTTTATATCCGCAGCGCTTGACATCTAAACTATCTTGCGGGCGCTCGGGACGTTCTTCTTGACTCGGAGAGAGGATCGCACTTCCGGCCGAGGAGCCAGCCTAGGCCGGGGCCGACTCCAGTGTGCCCATCGAGGAAAGCTTTCGCGGCCACATACTACGCACGGACTCCGGTAAGTCCTGTGCCTAACCATTGTCTAAGCTGCTTTCACCGCTTTCCTTTCGCATGTCTAAGATGCTAACTCTTGTCAAACATGTAGGGCACGGGAAGTTCGCGGAACCGACCCTCTCCTGGTTCGTCGCGCGAGGGCACACCGATGCACCCCGGCCGCCATTCTCCCGGTGCTTCAGGTTTTTCTCCTGCTGGCGATGGTTCAGGCCATGGTTCTACTTCGGTCTACCTTGACAAAGGCCGGACGCCTGAATTTACAAGTAGGGAACTTGGTTGGACCCCCTGATCTTAGTTCCCCCTTAGCTAGGTGTCTAGCGGGTGTGTGTCGATCATGTGTGCCATGTGTTGACGATGTATGATGATCGTGTGTGCTACATGCCACATATTTGTATCACGATGATGTTGTTGCTACATTTGATGATGATTATGTGTTGTGCAACATTTGTGATGCATTTCAATGTATATTACTGCTATTTATGCTGTGCGTGCTGTGCTGGGCCAGGAAATGCAGTGGGAACCCAAATGGTATGGTCTGTGCCGATGGCATAGCCGTCGGCACAGCCCCCTGGACGTGCCAAATGGCAGGGGCTGTGCCGACGGCTATGCCGTCGGCACAGGAAGTGGTGCCCGGCGGCGCGTCTGGGCCGAAGGATCTGGGCCGACGGCATGGCCGTCGGCACAGCAGCAGAAAGGTGGACGCGTGGCAGCCTCTGGTCCTCCGATGGCAGCATCTGGGCCGACGGCTTGGCCGTCGACACAGCAGCAGGAGCGTGGACGCGTGGCAGCCTCTGGTCCTCCGATGGCAGTGTCTAGGCCGACGGCTTGGCCGTCGGCACAGTACCTCCCTTGACCTAACGGCCGTTAGACGCTCCGCGGGCCCCACGTTGACTGTGCCGACGGCTACTGTGCCGACGGTGTCGTTTAACCGTCGGGCTGGCGTCTGTGCCGACGGCAAAGGCTGGGCCGACGGCGAGCCAGTCCGTGCCGAGGCGATATTGTGCCGACGGCGGGGTGCCGACGGCGGCCGTCGGCACAGACGTGGGCCGACGGCAGGTGATGCTGTGCCGACGGCCGTCGGCCCCTCGGCTGGTTCCCGTAGTGGTTCCTCTATTACGTTACAAGTTCATTATCATGCTAAAATCCTTCACAACGGAAGTACTTAGTTGTTAAGTCTCTAGGAGGAAGTTCTGAACTCTGCACATGTTAAGATGTTAGCGTGATCTATCTATGCGCCCACGATGTGAGCATAAAAAACCAAAACCGAAACTGAAACTGAATTAACCGTGTCTAATTTCGGTTGGTAAATTTGATAAATCGAATCTGATTATGTAAAGGCTCATTGTTTGGTTGATCGCATGCTGCTCTTAGCCTCATCTGTATGGCAACACGGTGACCCTACCTCACCCATTACAAGCATAGCTACGTCGCGGATCACGAAGCCATACACCACCATGGCGCACTGCCGTTTACGCCGGTCACAAGCATCACGACATCGCCGTACATCACCATGACACCGTCACGCTTGTCACAAGCATCACCACGACATCGACCACTACCATGACACCGCCGCGGTCACAAGCATCACCATGTCGCCGGCGACGTCGCCGAACACCACCATGACACCGCCGGTCACGCCGGTAACAAGCATCACCACATTGCTGATCACGAAGATGAACATCACCTTGACGTCGCCGTTCATGTTATCGTTCACGTTAGCCAGACAACACCATGCCGCTGCGGTCACGCCGACATATCACGACGGCGTTCGGAAATAACACCATGCCTCCACCGACGACGAGGATAGCCACCACCATGGATTATCACCTCTCACTTCTTACCTATTATCACCACGTCGGCATCCATGAAGATGGTAAGTGAGAAGCTGAGCAAGTGTACTCTAAAATATGCTCACACATACGGTACAAATTGCAGTATACTAGCGAGTCATTTATCTATCCGTTTATGTCCACAAAAAAAACTTTCAACATGAGAATCATGCGAAATGATGAGGTGAGCCTACTCCTAGTCAATGTGGGACCACACCAAAAAGAACACACTCACATGACTCATTACGTCCTAGCTTTGCCAGCAGCACGGTTGATCTTGGAAATCGAATGGCCTAGGAATAGCTCCAGCAAACTTGGGATCTCTTTGACAGAGTTCACGATAGCCGGGGTTTGGACTTGTTCGCCTCTTTTATTTCCTTGATCAAGGTAGCACAATTATTTTCTATACTGATTGGTCCAGCGAATGCACCAACCACTGCTTTGATTCCTGAAGGCCAGCGATAGCTTTCGCAACTTCAGCGTTTGCAGAATTGTAAATCTTTCCCCATGCAGACAAAATAACAAGGCCTTTGTCATCTCTTAGGACGCCCCCTCCCCCATGCGCCCGAGTTATCTTCCTGCAGAAAACTAGCATCAAAGTTTAGTTTTACCCACCCTTAGTCAGGTTTGGACCAACTGGCTTCAGTTATTATTTGAGGTTGACTGCTAGTCGCTTCCTGGGGAGAGGCAGGTTGTTTGCCGTTTGGGTAAGCCAGAAGCTCGCGGTACTGTGTTGTCATGAAACAAGGAGACGTAAGATTTCAAAAGAATAGCCGAGTGGTCAATACTGCACTTACCATCCCCGGATAGGGTGTTGTTTCTCGAGGTGCCACGTTCTCCACCAAAGGAGAAGGAGTTTTGCTCGCATAACATCATCTACCTGGTTTAGCAAGATTAGGATCAAATCTTTTCCGGTGTAGTCGAAGGAATGCTCCGTCGGCGAAGCCATTCTTTCCTTAGTCTCTATCAAGGGCTTTTGCCTTACTGCAATTGATAATTGCATGGTGGGCTGTTTCATGCTCGACTCCGCATATGCTGCAGGTAGGTACTAGGTCCATCTTTCTTCTACATCGATGGGCTTGGACACCAAGATGAGTCTTTTCTTGTTTTCCCACATAATAGCTTCGTGGTCAGGGCATGCTCTTTTATCAAGATCCGCGTCCCTAAAATTATTGTGGCTCAAATTGATGGCGTGTACTCGGTGTATGCGGACACGCTGTTGGGGAACCCCAAGAGGAAGATGTGATGAGCACATCAACAAGTTTTCCCTCAGTACGAATCCAAGGTTTAATCGACCAGTAGGAGAAAGGCGTGACTTCTGAAGGTGTTGTCGGCCGACTAGTGGCGGGGCGCACTACCGGCGTCGGCAACAACGTGGAACCTACACACAACACAACCAAAGTACTTTACCCCAACTTACATTGAGGTTGTCAATCTCACCGATTTGCTGAACACAAATGATTAGACGTATCGAATGGAAGGATATGTTTGCCGAAAATAAACAGAACATGATTGCAGTTGAATTTATTAGTAAAGGAAATAGGACCCGGGTTCACAGTTCACTAGAGGTCTCTCTCCATAAAGAAATAGCATGTTGGGTGAACAAATTACAGCTATGCAATTGACAGAATATCGACCATACATGACAAGATGATTACTATGATATCTGGTATTGGACATTACAACATAATATATAGACCGTAATCCAACTGCGTCTATGACTAACAATCCATCTTCAGGTTAGCGTCCGCATCCCTTCCAGTATAAAGTTGCAAGCAACAGACTATCGCATTAAGCAATGTGTGTAAAGTAAACAATAGAATTATCTTTCGATAAAACATTGTTTTCTCCCTAGTAGCAACAGGACATCTACAACCTTAGAAGTTATAAAGTCACTCACCCAGGAAACTAGAGGCATGAACCTACTATCGAGCATAAATACCTCCTCTTGGAGTCACAAGTGTCCACTTGGCCAGAGTTTCTGCTAGCAACGGAGAGCATGCAAGATCACAAATAACATATGACATGAATATATAATCAATCTCAACATAGTATTCAATATTCATCGGATCCCAGCAAACCAAACATATAGGACTACATAAAGACGATCTTGATCATGTAGGGCAACTCACAAGATCGATACATGAAGCACAAGGTGAAGAAGACAACCATCTAGCTACTGCTATGGACCCATAGTCTACGGATGAACTACTCACGCATCACTTCGGAGGCAGGCATGGCGATGTAGATGCCTCCGGCGATGATTTCCCCCTCCGGCAGGGTGTCAGGAAGAGCTTCAGAACCCCCCGAGATGGGTTCGACGATGGCGGCCGCGACGGAACTTTTCGTGGATGGAGGCTCGGGTATCCAGGATTTTAAATAGGCGGAAGATTGAGGTCGGTGGGGCGCCGGTGGCCCCACACCTACCCTAGGCGCGTTCCAGGCCCAGGCCGCGCCTAGGGGTGGTCTGGGTGCCCTGGTGCGCCTCTTCGTCCCCCTCCGGACTTCGTCTTCGTTTCGGTGAAATATTGACTTCGGCTTTTGTTTCATCCAATTCCGAGAATATTTCCTATACAACTTTTCTGAAATACAAAAACAGCAGAAAACAGGGAACTGGCACTGTGGCATCTTGTTAATAGGTTAGTGCTGGAAATCATGTAAAATTGCAAGGAAGTGTAAACAAAACATATATGAATTGGTGAAAAATAAGCATGAAGCATAAAAAATTATAGATACGTTTAAGACGTATCACAATCCTTTTGAGAGACTGTTTAGCTTGCAAAATAGTAAGCAAGTCACAGACACTAATTTAAAAGAAACGAGTGAAAAGAAAAAATGCAAAGGGCTGATCCTTAAAATCGACTTTGAGAAAACCTACGATAAAGTCAAGTGATCCTTTCTTCAATAAACTCTCTCAGGATGAAAGGTTTTCTGAAGAGTGGCGCGCTTTAATTAGTAACTTTGGTTTTGGATAAAGTGTTGCCATTAAGGTAAATAATGATGTTGGTAGATACTTTTAGAAAAAAAGGGTTGAGGCAAGGCGATCCCCTATCTCCAATGTTATTCAACAACATTGTGGCGGATATGCTGACCGTTTAAATTGAGCGTGGTAAATTTGATGGTCGGATTAAAGGAGCGGTCCCTCATTTGGTTGATGGGGAATTGTCTATCCTTCATGCCAATAAGACAATTCTATTTATGGATCATGATCTCGATAAAGCTAGAAGCTAATACTGTCGGCGTTCGAGCATTTTGTCGGTCTTAAGATTATTTTCCATAAAAG
>NC_061508.1:47651167-47680665 GCF_022539505.1 Lolium rigidum
TGAAGTAACTTGAGGGCTCACTTCATCTTCATCTTCAAGACATACTTGACACTTGATATTCTTCATCAAATTCTTCTTATTGCAACCTTGAAGCCAACATATGGTTCAAGAATTTCCTATGGACAACTCCTACATATATAACTCAATGCAAAAATTAGTCCATAGGGATTGTCATTAATTACCAAAACCACACATGGGGGCTCCATGCACTTTCAGCGTCAACAGAGGGGTTTGGAGTTTTCTCAACTATGCATTGTATCTTATCTATGTAAGTTTCAGAGGCTCCTTTTTCATTACTCTTAGGCTTGCTATTCTCATCAAACAAATTTTCAGGAACAAGCCAACCATAGTTATTTTCTAGAGCTTCATGCATTCCTAGGAGCTTGCAAGGTATTGTTGTCTTAATCTCCCCTTCACAATTAACTTTATTAGTGTACTTTAATCTATCCTTTTCCATTTTTTCAAGGGTACTAGCAAAGTTGGTATAAGAGCCAAGCATCTTATATTTAATAAAGACTTTTCTAGCCTCTCTTGCTACACCACCAAATTCTTTAAGAAGGGTTTCTAAGATAAAATCTTTCTTTTCTCCTTCCTCCATATCACACGAGTGTAAGAAACATATGTTGAATTATAGGATTGAGATTAACAAATTCAGTTTCCAACATGTGTACTAAAGAAGCAACAGCAATTTCATAAGTAGGAGCAAGTTCTACCAAGTGTCTATCTTCAAAATCTTCAGCTGTACTGAGTGAAAAAATCTTCTATATTATCTTTCCCAATGATAGACCCTCGTCCTACCGGTATGTCTTTCAGAGTGTACTTAGGAGGAAACATGATGAAATAAACAAAAGGTAAATAAAGTAAATGCAAGTAACTAATTTTTTTGTGTTTTCGATATAGAGAACAAGACAGTAAATAAAGTAAAACTAGCAACTAATTTTTTTGTGTTTTTGATATAAGAGCAAACAAAGCAGTAAATAAAGTAAAGCAAGACAAAAACAAAGTAAAGAGATTGGATGTGGGAGACTCCCCTTGCAGCGTGTCTTGATCTCCCCAGCAACGGCGCCAGAAAAAGAGCTTGATGCGCGTGAGACACACGTCCGTTGGGAACCCAAGAGGAAGGTGTGATGCGTACAGCGACAAGTTTTCCCTCAGTAAGAAACCAAGGTTATCGAACCAGTAGGAGTCAAGGAACACGTGAAGGTTGTTGGTGGCGGAGTATAGTGCGGCGCAACACCAGGGATTCCGGCGCCAACGTGGAACCTGCACAACACAATCAAAGTACTTTGCCCCAACGTAACAGTGAGGTTGTCAATCTCACCGGCTTGCTGTAAACAAAGGATTAGATGTATTGTGTGGAAGATGATTGTTTGCGAAGAACAGTAAAGAACAAGTATTGCAGTAGATTGTATTTCAGATGTAAAGAATGGACCGGGGTCCACGGTTCACTAGTGGTGTCTCTCCCATAAGATAAATAGCATGTTGGGTGAACAAATTACAGTTGGGCAATTGACAAATAGAGAAGGCATAACAATGCACATACATATATCATGATGAGTACTATGAGATTTAATCAGGGCATTACGACAAAGTACATAGACCGCTATTCAGGCATGCATCTATGCCTAAAAAGTCCACCTTCGAGGTTATCATCCGAACCCCTTCCGGTATTAAGTTGCAAACAACAGACAATTGCATTAAGTATGGTGCGTAATGTAATCAACACAAATATCCTTAGACAAAGCATTGATGTTTTATCCCTAGTGGCAACAGCACATCCACAACCTTAGAACTTTCTGTCACTGTCCCAGATTCAATGGAGGCATGAACCCACTATCGATCATAAATACTCCCTCTTGGAGTCACAAATATCAACTTGGCCAGAGCCTCTACTAGCACCGGAGAGCATGCAAGAACATAAACAACATATATGATAGATTGATAATCAACTTGACATAGTATTCAATATTCATTGGATCCCAACAAACACAACATGTAGTATTACAAATAGATGATCTTGATCATGATAGGCAGCTCACAAGATCTAACATGATAGCACAATGAGGAGAAGACAACCATCTAGCTACTGCTATGGACCCATAGTCCAGGGGTGAACTACTCACACATCGATCCGGAGGCGATCATGGCGATGAAGAGACCTTCGGGAGATGATTCCCCTCTCCGGCAGGGTGCCGGAGGCGATCTCCTGAATCCCTCGAGATGGGATTGGCGGCGGCGTCTCTGGAAGGTTTTCCGTATCGTGGCTCTCGGTACTGGGGTATTCGCGACGAAGGCTTTAAGTAGGCGGAAGGGTAGGTTTAGGGGCGTCACGAGGGACCCACACAACAGGGTCGCACGGCCAGGGCCTGGGCCGCGCCGCCCTAGTGTGGCGTCGCCTCGTTGCCCCACTTCATTTCTCCCTTGGTCTTCTGGAAGCTTCGTGGAAAAATAAGCCCCTGGGCGTTGATTTCGTCCAATTCCGAGAATATTTCCTTACTAGGATTTCTGAAACCAAAAACAGCAGAAAACAGCAACTGGCTCTTCGGCATCTCGTCAATAGGTTAGTGCCGGAAAATGCATAAATATGACATATAATGTGTATAAAACATGTGAGTATCATCATAAAAGTAGCATGGAACATAAGAAATTATAGATACGTTTGAGATGTATCACCCGGCTGATTTCATGGACTTCGCAGACGTCGCCGACCGTGAGGAGTCTATAAGTACGCCCGAAGAACCTGGCATCTCGTTTCCTTCTCTCCTTCTCCAATTTTCTGGAAAACCTAACCCTAGCTGAGCCGGCCATCTCTTCTCGCCGCCGTCTGGAGCACCCCCGAGCCACGTCATGGACGCCATTGAAACCGCCGTCCTCGAATCGCCCAGTCTGCAAAAGGAATCGAGCTGGAGCGCTCGGGAGCGTCCACGCCCACCTCGTCTTCTCCGACGTCGGCCACCATCGCCGCCGTCGATTCGGACCACCTCAAGCCTCGTCGTCAAGCCCTCGATGCTCCTGGTGAGCTCCTCAACCTCCTGGTGTGCTCGCCTTGCTCGATCAGGCGCCGTAGCTCCTCTGTACCATGCACCTGTCCTCGCCGCCGCGGTACCCATCGCCGTCCAAGCTCCGGTGGCAATAGAGTAGCAACGAGACCACCACTAGGTTCCTCTCGTCGTCCTGATTCGAACCAATACCCGTGCCTGTCCGCAGGAGCCCAGGACCGTCGGCGTCGTCAGCGACTGCCTCGCCGGAGGGTAGCTCCCGCGCCACGTCCCGATTTTGACTTGGTCTTCCCTCACGTGGCAGCCAACGTGGCATTGGCCCCACTAGTCAGTCACTGGGGTATCACTAGACCGGGTAGCTTTAGTGTTTCTGTTCTTAAATTTAAATCTCAGAAATACCTAAGACTTTACAGAAATAAATAAAATTCATTATAGCTCATAAAAATGCAAGTGAGATATCAGATTGTTCACAAAAATAAACTCTATTCAAATAAAATATAATATAAAAATGTTTGTCAAAATGAAAATTTAATTATTTTAAACTAATTAATTATGCTTTTCCTTTTATTTAAAATACAATCTGAATCCAATAATTGGTTAAATTAAAAATTTAATTTTTGCTATTCAGTAACTAAGTAAAATGTTAAGATTTAATTATTTATCATATTTTCATTAACTTAAATAATAGTAATAATTCATAAACCCCAATTTGCAAATTGCCATTTACCATTTTCTTAAATAAAGTTAAAGCAAGAAAATGTTAAAAGATAATATTATTTTGTTAGTTCAAAAAAATTGTGAACTTAAACATTTTTAGTTAACAAGTTATTATTTTAGAACCTAACAATAGTTATAAAACCCTAATTTCTAAGTTAAACCCTAAGTACTATTTATCTTAATTATCAAATTATTTAAAATAAATGGAATGTTAAATCCATTATTCACTTATTTAATAGAAGTTAATAACCTCAAATATATTACCAATTATCATTTAAAAATGATATCACAATTTAGAAACCCTAGTTCTAACATAAACATGAATCTTGATCTCATCATTTCATGTGATCACTCTAAATTAGTGCAATCCTAAAACCCTAGGGGTTTAGCCCATGTGATCGTGTCCACTTCACCTTTACATGTAGAACTTTAGTAAACAACCAATGAGTGCATTCTCATGATCCAATAAAATAAAACTAGGTACAATTCACATGAAATCGTCATCTTGTGTCTTTAGTTTTGAATAAACCTTATATAACCAACTAGTGCCACTTAGGAGCAAACCCTAATTGGTTATCCACATATTAACACCATTGATCTTCATAGTTAGTATCACACCATTAGAATCAACCTGAATCATTATACCCTAGTAGAACCATAGGATCAATCATAATACCAACCTTGTGTAGTAATTCAACTCACATGCTCCTATCTCACTGAACCCTATTTAGGAAATAATAAACCACCTAGCTTAGGAACCATTAGTAATTACTTAGTGAAACAAATAGGAAGCTATAGTAAACCCTAACTCATAGCACCACTTTGACAACCATCATTTGATATGATGCTTAGGAGAAGTCATAGTAATAAACCTACCAAAATTTGCTACATATAAATCCATTCAAGTTAAGAACCAACTAGTCCCTTATAATGAACTAAATGAACCCAATTGTAAACCTTAGCAGCACCTAGCTTCTATTTATAGTAGTTCTTATTATTATTTAACATGTTCTTCAAAAGTTATTCTTTTGAAGTGTAAATGTCAATCAAACCATAGAAGCCCTAGTCTTATTTGAAATACTTACTATTTCTTAATCAAAATGTTCTTCAAAAGTTATTCTTTTGAAGTATAATAT
This sequence comes from Lolium rigidum, assembly GCF_022539505.1. Classification (NCBI taxonomy): domain Eukaryota; kingdom Viridiplantae; phylum Streptophyta; class Magnoliopsida; order Poales; family Poaceae; genus Lolium; species Lolium rigidum. The sequence continues at coordinate 47,656,020 of NC_061508.1, forward strand.
ATGTAATCATCAACCATGCACCGTAGAACTTAAAATTGACAATTGTTCTTTACATATTACTCAACCACAATTCCTTTATGTATATACTTGTTATGATGTTTTATATCACTTGTTATTAATATTAATATAACCAAACCCTAATAAGAACCTTGTTTGAGAACCATTCTAAAAGTGCAACACACCCTAAAGAAATCTTTACAACTCACCCAATCCTAAATGATCGGAGTTAGGTTACGCTCGGGACGACTGCATCTCATACTATGCATTATAGCATCTTTGTCAGTTCTTTAAACATTGTCCTTACCGGACGATGATGGTATTTCAGAATATGGAGTTATCACGTATCGAAGCTTTTGTCTGCATAATATTGCAGTCAAGAAAGGCAAGTTTATCGCTTGCTCATGTCATTTGATTATTTTTATCAAACTATATGCAAAGTACTATACTTATCACTCTTTCATTGAAAAGCAAAGTATTATTTTACAATTATGAATATGACTATGTGGTGGGCAATGGAACCATGGTATGTGTTGATTGGTGGAGGTTCCATTGTAAGGGTACTACTCATCTAGGACTAAGTACCAATGCCGTCCAGTGATTCTAGCGCCGTACATATCGCGTTGACCATAAGATCTATAATGGCTCTGGGGAAGTCGGTTGTATCTTTTCCCTCTTGCATATCAACGGACTTGATAGAGCCTGGCTGGGTGTTGGAGATAACAGGTTGGGAAATCCTTTAAAATCCCCATCCGTGTGGATGAGAGGCTCTACCGTCTATGAGGGATTCTCTGTAGTACACCGGGGGTAAAGCCGTATGATCGGGAGATGTCTACCGGAGGTGTATGGATGGACAAAAGGGTGGGTAAGCAAGGTCGTGGAGATGACGGTGTTTGGCTTGGATCTTACACCTGGCCTCACACCAAGGAAGTGTGGACGGGAAAGAATTCGCCTGGTTGGCAACAAGGATAAGGTCTCTTATGGGAAAAGTAACACACCTCTGCAGAGTGTATCAAATTGTGGTTGTCACTCCCTGTTCCGGGAAGGTAAGTACGAACGCGGCAGGAAAGGAACTCCGTGAAGTTCTGTTCAACCTGTGAAGACTGACGGGCATAGTTTTCAGAATAAAATAAACCTTTTGAAGTAATGTTTACGAAAACTTGCATTCGCCTATGACTTTCTGGTCTATGGTTGTAGCTAGTGCATGATACACCTATTTCCTAATATGAACTTGCTGAGTACGCTCGTACTCATTCCCTCCCATTTTAACACCCTTCTTAGATCAAAGTCACCGAATGAGGAACTACCGTGGAACTCGAAGACAAAGGAGACAACTGCAACAAGATGAAGAATCCAATCAAGAAAGTCAATGGAGTCAACTCCTTCATCAGCTAGAGTGAGAACTTAGACTAGTAATAGAAGGGAACCTTTCCCTAATCCTAGCACGTAAGTAGCTAGATTTCTATAGCAAGCCAAGTAGCTCTTAAACTTGAGTTAGCAAAAAGTTAGTCTACGAGTCGTTCTTTTGGAGCTTTATTTGAAGTTTTACCTCACTGTAAAGTAGGAGGCTGTGTTGATCTTATGTAAACAGTTCGTATGTACTTCTATAGACATGCCTTGGACTCGCATATGTTTCTGTTGTACCACTCTGAGGGATGTAATATGAGTGGAACGATATTTCACTTGTGTTATATCAACGACTTGTGTACTACACCATGCAGTGGTACGCTGGGTCACCACATTAATGGCCTCCCGCGCGGAAACCAAAGCGATGACGAGGGCGGCGACTGGCCACGCGGCGTCCACCTACCTTAGCCACGCGCCTTCATTCCGCGTCCGTCGCCTCCCTTAAAACCCCACCGGCGTGCACTTCTCTTCTTCCCTACCTTCCAACCCTAGCCGCCGCCGTCCAACCGCCGCGCGAACCTCCCACGCACCCACCGACGATAGCGCACAAAGACGAGGCCGGCGGCCTGCTCTGCTCATTGCAGATCAGCCTCGACGAGGCCGATGTAATGTACTAGCACTGCGTCCCCGTGCCAGCAGTACAAACTGCCGCACGGCTGGCACGTCTCCAACGTCGGCTTCGCCGTGCCGCCGTCGCCACCGACAGGACCGCAGACGCGAGCCCTCGCGAGGGAACGGTGGAGCCTGATGATGCCGGCGGAGAGGAACTTGCCGGACAACGCGGTCGATAGCCCAGCCTGGCAGCGGCCTTTCGAAGATGAGCGTGTTGTCGAGCTCGCGCGGTCGCTTCAACACCATCGGCCGCCGTGGCTGGTGGTACAACCGCGACGTCGACACCACGTTGCGCCAGTACGGCTTCTGCCAGCGCGTCTGTGGCGACAGGCCACGCGACCCGTTGTACTTTCCGCAAGCGGCGTCGGACTCTAGAGTCGACGACGACGATAGTACCATCCCTCAATCCTCATCCCCCGCTAGTGCAGAATAAGCCTTCACACCCGCTGAAATGGTCTGTTACACTATTGTAAACTTAATTTGTGCAACGGTGGAAGATGTTTGTCTACAACGTACATGGTTTATTTAACCGTATGCGAAGGGGTTAACTTTTGCAAACATGTACTTTTATGAAATCGTGTGTGACTGAAGAAGTCGCCGCACATGCTATTTACTTTGGTGGTGTGTGTTTGATGACAGTCGGAGACATTGGAGATCTTTAGTCGACTGATTTTACCAAACATCACAAAATACTTTACTATGCACCTATCACTAGTATTTGCATCCCCCAACTGCACTTGTAACCCATGCAACATTTCATTAAACATAGTAGTACCTGCATCTCCAGTAGTGTTTACGGAGATGTTGATGAAGACTATGTTGAAGTATACCTTATCGATGTAGTGTCGGTGAGGGTGTAGCAACATGCGAAAAATAATGTTGTTTGAAAGTTTCCCTTGTGGTGCCGCGCATTAAAGCCTTGTTGTCAAAGAATTTGCGTCTTTTTCCACATCGTCCTGACATGTTAGGCCGACGTCGCTTCATGCGTATGTGCTCGACGGAGATATTGCCTTATGTTAAATTATATGAACCCTAATTTTGGTGCTGTGTTATGGTGACCTTCAGAAGGTATATATAGATGTATACGGAAGAGGGAGAGACTTGTGATACAAGATGATCCAGAGTACTATGTATATCCTAGCTCGTCTCGTATACGTATTCTAACATTCCCACTCAATTGTAGCGAGATTGAAGCGGAGGACTGCGATTGGATTTGAAATCATGTGCTTTCGTCGCCTTCGACGCCTTGTCAGCATCGACATTACTTTCTGGTGCTTTCTCTTCTCTCCCAATGGTCACAGCGGGTGTATCATGGACGGTACCGATGACATGACCGATGTTGCCAATGTGTAGTCGCACGTTGCCCTTAATGTTAATATCAAGATAGCCGATCCTGATGTAGTCGTGATTAATGTAATACTCGTTGTAGTTGGTGTAGTCGCAATCGCAAGAGGCGCAGCAAGAAAATGATAATGATGTATCGGCCAGTTTTCTTCATTGGAGTTTGCTGAAAGCTGCAGTTGTCCACCACCGGACCGGAGAGCCTGGCCGCAAATTTACGGCCGAGTTTCCTGCATCAGGTTCAATCGAAGAGTTGTGGTTGACAACAGGCGGAAGCATCATTGAGTACCACGACGTCATGTGTACTTGTTGTGCGTTAGTCTTCTTTAGGCGCAGAGTTTGATCACGGAATCACCGGCACGAACTGATCATTAGCTGTCACAAATTGTTACTCATCTCTTTTCTCTCATGAACCAAAGCTACGCTGCCGTCAGGTTGTCCTCACTGGGATGTAATGAGCTAGCGAAAGCAACAAAACATGCCTACTATCGGCTGCTGATTAAGCCATGACAACTTCTCCGTCAAATTCGTCCAAGCTAAGATAGATCAGATACCGATTTGAGCAGATGGCAAGGATTAGCACCATCATCTGCCGACGCTACATACATTCACAGTACCAAGACCCAGGTTCGACGTTTCCATGAGGTGATCCCAGCCCGAGTATAAGAGATTATCCATCATCCGACATCTGCTGCTGATTACCAATAGGAGCACAGGTCCAACGATGACATTAGAGTGACATGGGTGGCAAACGCCGAAGATGGATCATCAACTCAAGAAAAAACCTTGAGGCCGCTTTATTATTTGAAAGATTTAAGCATTACATTCGGCTTCTGCATTGGCAAGATGCGTACAGCTATCTAACAGTACAAACCACACCAAAACGTTACAAGGGCAGCCGAAAAGGTCATAGGAGGAAAAATCATGCGATTATGTAGCCACCCATATTGGGTAATAAACTCCGTAGCCATTTCCTCCGACCATATAGACACTTTCGCAAAGAGGTCGTGGTTCTCCAAGCGCAGGAGCGGAGACCATGAACGAAGCAAAGCCATACACTGATAGATGACCTGCATAAGAGAAAAAAAATTATCATCAAAAACCTTGTCATTCCTACATAGCCAAAGCGACCATATTACGACAATCGCTCCCACTCTGATATGAACCTTAAACCTAGAATTCACCCCATTTAACCAATTGCCAAAAATATTTACAATACTTCGTGGAGGGTATAAGGTAAAACATATTTAAATGATTGATCATATAGATCTAGCAAACCGACACTGGGGGAAAGGTTTTTTTTATTGTCTCCTCTTCATGATAGAAAACACATTTCATACAACCATGCCAGTTGCATTTTGCAATATTATCTTTAGTAAGAATAACGCCACGACGAAGGTACAATGCAGAAACCTTAGTTTTAAATGGCATCTTCATCTTCCAAATATTTTTATTATTAAGCACCGGCTAAATGGATTAAATTAAAGCCTTATACATGGACCCTACCGAGAATACACCATTTTTGGTAAGTCCCCAGCGGAATTCATCAGATCCCTATAACTGGACTGAGGCCAAGCATTGTAGCAGCTCATTCCAAGAAGCCAACCGGGGTCCAATAAGATCTTGCTTGAACGTTATAGACGGCGGAGATGTTTCCATCACCTTTTACAAGGTATCACCTTTATGACGTACAATATTGTAAGGTTAGATATTGTTCTCTAAGGGTGGTTGCTCCCAACCATTTATTCTCCCAAAACCTTATCTCTGATACATCCCTAATGGAGGAAGAACCATATAGGAAAAAAATACTTTTAGTAGCCATAATACCAGCCCAAAAATGTGAATCTCCAGGTTTCCAAATGGCCTGAGATAACGCTTTTGAGCCAACATACTTTCTTTGCAACAAATTTTTCCATACTCCATCCTCGGTTAACAATCTAGCCATCCATTTTCCTACCAAGGCTTTGGTCTTGACCTCCAGATCATGGACACCAAGTCCACCATGATCTATTGGATGGCAAACGATACTCCATTTAGTTAACCGATACTTCTCTTTCTCACTATCTCCTTACCAAAAGAAATCTAGATCGGAAATAATCGAATCTATGCAAAACTCCTTTAGGCAACTGGAAGAAATAAATCATATATAGTACCATATTTGTGAATACTGAATTTATGAGGATTAATCTTCCACCTAGAGATAATTTTCCTTTTCAACTACTAAGTCACTTTTGTAGTCTTTCATCGACTAGTTTCCATTCGGCAAGCGTGAGCCTCCGATGATCGATCAGAATGCCCATATAACTGATCGGGAAACTGCCCGACCCACATCCGAAAAGTTTAGCATATTGGTTGGCCTCGTCTTGGGCCTCGCCTAAAGAAAAAAAATCACTTTTATGGAAAATAATCTTAAGACCTGACAAAATGCTCGAACGCTGACAGTATTAGCTTCTAGCTTTATCGAGATCATGATCCATAAATAGAATTGTCTTATTGGCATGAAGGATAGACAATTCCCCATCAACCAAATGAGGGACCGCTCCTTTAATCTGACCATCAAATTTACCACGCTCAATTTAAACGGTCAGCATATCCGCCACAATGTTGTTGAATAACATTGGAGATAGGGGATCGCCTTGCCTCAACCCTTTTTTTCTAAAAGTATCTACCAACATCATTATTTACCTTAATGGCAACACTTTATCCAAAACCAAAGTTACTAATTAAAGCGCGCCACTCTTCGTGAAAACCTTTCATCCCTGAGAGAGTTTATTGAAGAAAGGATCACTTGACTTTATCGTAGGTTTTCTCAAAGTCGATTTTAAGGATCAGCCCTTTGCATTTTTTCTTTTCACTCGTTTCTTTTAAATTAGTGTCTGTGACTTGCTTACTATTTTGCAAGCTAAACAGTCTCTCAAAAGGATTGTGATACGTCTTAAACGTATCTATAATTTTTTATGCTTCATGCTTATTTTTCACCAATTCATATATGTTTTGTTTACACTTCCTTGCAATTTTACATGATTTCCAGCACTAACCTATTAACAAGATGCCACAGTGCAGCTCCTCGTTTTCTCGCTGTTTTTGTATTTCAGAAAAGTTGTATAGGAAATATTCTCGGAATTGGATGAAACAAAAGCCGAAGTCAATATTTCACCGAAACGAAGACGAAGTCCGGAGGGGGACGAAGAGGCGCACCAGGGCACCCAGACCACCCCTAGGCGCGGCCTGGGCCTGGAACGCGCCTAGGGTAGGTGTGGGGCCACCAGGCGCCCCACCGACCTCAATCTTCCGCCTATTTAAAATCCTGGATACCCGAGCCTCCATCCACGAAAAGTTCCGTCGCGGCCGCCATCGTCGAACCCATCTCGGGGGGTTCTGAAGCTCTTCCTGACACCCTGCCGGAGGGGGAAATCATCGCCGGAGGCATCTACATCGCCATGCCCGCCTCCGAAGTGATGCGTGAGTAGTTCATCCGTGGACTATGGGTCCATAACAGTAGCTTGATGGTTGTCTTCTTCACCTTGTGCTTCATGTATCGATCTTGTGAGTTGCCCTACATGATCAAGATCGTCTTTATGTAGTCCTATATGTTTGGTTTGCTGGGATCCGATGAATATTGAATACTATGTTGAGATTGATTATATATTCATGTCATATGTTATTTGTGATCTTGCATGCTCTCCGTTGCTAGCAGAAACTCTGGCCAAGTGGACACTTGTGACTCCAAGAGGAGGTATTTATGCTCGATAGTAGGTTCATGCCTCTAGTTTCCTGGGTGAGTGACTTTATAACTTCTAAGGTTGTAGATGTCCTGTTGCTACTAGGGAGAAAACAATGTTTTATCGAAAGATAATTCTATTGTTTACTTTACACACATTGCTTAATGCGATAGTCTGTTGCTTGCAACTTTATACTCGGAAGGGATGCGGACGCTAACCTCGAAGATGGATTGTTAGTCATAGACGCAGCTTGGATTACGGTCTATATATTATGTTGTAATGTCCAATACCAGATATCATAGTAATCATCTTGTCATGTATGGTCGATATTCTGTCAATTGCATAGCTGTAATTTGTTCACCCAACATGCTATTTCTTTATGGAGAGAGACCTCTAGTGAACTGTGAACCCGGGTCCTATTTCCTTTACTAATAAATTCAACTGCAATCATGTTCTGTTTATTTTCGGCAAACATATCCTTCCATTCGATACGTCTAATCATTTGTGTTCAGCAAATCGGTGAGATTGACAACCTCAATGTAAGTTGGGGTAAAGTACTTTGGTTGTGTTGTGTGTAGGTTCCACGTTGTTGCTGACGCCGGTAGTGCGCCCTGCCACTAGTCAGCCAGCAACACCTTCAGAAGTCACGCCTTTCTCCTACTGGTCGATTAAACCTTGGATTCGTACTGAGGGAAAACTTGTTGATGTGCTCATCACATCTTCCTCTTGGGGTTCCCCAACAGCGTGTCCGCATACACCGAGTACACGCCATCAATTTGAGCCACAATAATTTTAGGGACGCGGATCTTGATAAAAGAGCATGCCCTGACCACGAAGCTATTATGTGGGAAAACAAGAAAAGACTCATCTTGGTGTCCAAGCCCATCGATGTAGAAGAAAGATGGACCTAGTACCTACCTGCAGCATATGCGGAGTCGAGCATGAAACAGCCCACCATGCAATTATCAATTGCAGTAAGGCAAAAGCCCTTGATAGAGACTAAGGAAAGAATGGCTTCTGCCAGCGGAGCATTCCTTCGACTACACCGGAAAAGATTTGATCCTAATCTTGCTAAACCAGGTAGATGATGTTATGCGAGCAAAACTCCTTCTCCTTTGGTGGAGAACGTGGCACCTGAGAAACAACACCCTATCTGGGGATGGTAAGTGCAGTATTGACCACTCGGCTATTCTTTTGAAATCTTACGTCTCCTTGTTTCATGACAACACAGACTGCGAGCTTCTGGCTTACCCAAACGGCAAACAACCTGCCTCTCCCCAGGAAGCGACTAGCAGTCAACCTCAAATAATAACTGAAGCCAGTTGGTCCAAACCTGACTAAGGGTGGGTAAAACTAAACTTTGATGCTAGTTTTCTGCAGGAAGATAACTCGGGCGCATGGGGGAGGGGGCGTCCTAAGAGATGACAAAGGCCTTGTTATTTTGTCCGCATGGGGAAAGATTTACAATTCTGCAAACGCTGAAGTTGCGAAAGCTATCGCTGGCCTTCAGGAATCAAAGCAAGTGGTTGGTGCATTCGCTGGACCAATCAGTATAGAAAATAATTGTGCTACCTTGATCAAGGAAATAAAAGAGGCGAACAAGTCCAAACCCCGGCTATCGTGAACTCTGTCAAAGAGATCCCAAGTTTGCTGGAGCTATTCCTAGGCCATTCGATTTCCAAGATCAACCGTGCTGCTGGCAAAGCTAGGACGTAATGAGTCATGTGAGTGTGTTCTTTTTGGTGTGGTCCCACATTGACTAGGAGTAGGCTCACCTCATCATTTCGCATGATTCTCATGTTGAAAGTTTTTTTTGTGGACATAAACGGATAGATAAATGACTCGCTAGTATACTGCAATTTGTACCGTATGTGTGAGCATATTTTAGAGTACACTTGCTCAGCTTCTCACTTACCATCTTCATGGATGCCGACGTGGTGATAATAGGTAAGAAGTGAGAGGTGATAATCCATGGTGGTGGCTATCCTCGTCGTCGGTGGAGGCATGGTGTTATTTCCGAACGCCGTCGTGATATGTCGGCGTGACCGCAGCGGCATGGTGTTGTCTGGCTAACGTGAACGATAACATGAACGGCGACGTCAAGGTGATGTTCATCTTCGTGATCAGCAATGTGGTGATGCTTGTTACCGGCGTGACCGGCGGTGTCATGGTGGTGTTCGGCGACGTCGCCGGCGACATGGTGATGCTTGTGACCGCGGCGGTGTCATGGTAGTGGTCGATGTCGTGGTGATGCTTGTGACAAGCGTGACGGTGTCATGGTGATGTACGGCGATGTCGTGATGCTTGTGACCGGCGTAAACGGCAGTGCGCCATGGTGGTGTATGGCTTCGTGATCCGCGACGTAGCTATGCTTGTAATGGGTGAGGTAGGGTCACCGTGTTGCCATACAGATGAGGCTAAGAGCAGCATGCGATCAACCAAACAATGAGCCTTTACATAATCAGATTCGATTTATCAAATTTACCAACCGAAATTAGACACGGTTAATTCAGTTTCAGTTTCGGTTTTGGTTTTTTATGCTCACATCGTGGGCGCATAGATAGATCACGCTAACATCTTAACATGTGCAGAGTTCAGAACTTCCTCCTAGAGACTTAACAACTAAGTACTTCCGTTGTGAAGGATTTTAGCATGATAATGAACTTGTAACGTAATAGAGGAACCACTACGGGAACCAGCCGAGGGGCCGACGGCCGTCGGCACAGCATCACCTGCCGTCGGCCCACGTCTGTGCCGACGGCCGCCGTCGGCACCCCGCCGTCGGCACAATATCGCCTCGGCACAGACTGGCTCGCCGTCGGCCCAGCCTTTGCCGTCGGCACAGACGCCAGCCCGACGGTTAAACGACACCGTCGGCACAGTAGCCGTCGGCACAGTCAACGTGGGGCCCGCGGAGCGTCTAACGGCCGTTAGGTCAAGGGAGGTACTGTGCCGACGGCCAAGCCGTCGGCCTAGACACAGCCATCGGAGGACCGGAGGCTGCCACGCGTCCACGCTCCCTGCTGCTGTGTCGACGGCCAAGCCGTCGGCCCAGATGCTGCCATCGGAGGACCAGAGGCTGCCACGCGTCCACCTTTCTGCTGCTGTGCCGACGGCCATGCCGTCGGCCCAGATCCTTCGGCCCAGACGCGCCGCTGGGCACCACCTTCCTGTGCCGACGGCATAGCCGTCGGCACAGCCCCTGCCATTTGGCACGTCCAGGGGGCTGTGCCGACGGCTATGCCATCGGCACAGACCATACCATTTGGGTTCCCACTGCATTTCCTGGCCCAGCACAGCACGCACAGCATAAATAGCAGTAATATACATTGAAATGCATCACAAATGTTGCACAACACATAATCATCATCAAATGTAGCAACAACATCATCGTGATACAAATATGTGGCATGTAGCACACACGATCATCATACATCGTCAACACATGGCACACATGATCGACACACACCCGCTAGACACCTAGCTAAGGGGGAACTAAGATCAGGGGGTCCAACCAAGTTCCCTACTTGTAAATTCAGGCGTCCGGCCTTTGTCAAGGTAGACCGAAGTAGAACCATGGCCCGAACCATCGCCGGCAGGAGAAAAACCTGAAGCACCGGGAGAATGGCGGCCGGGGTGCATCGGTGTGCCCTCACGCGACGAACCGAGGAGAGGGTCGGTTCCGCGAACTTCCCGTGCCCTACATGTTTGACAAGAGTTAGCATCTTAGACATGCGAAAGGAAAGCGGTGAAAGCAGCTTAGACAATGGTTAGGCACAGGACTTACCGGAGTCCGTGCGTAGTATGTGGCCGCGAAAGCTTTCCTCGATGGGCACACTGGAGTCGGCCCCGGCCTAGCTGGCTCCTCGGCCGGAAGTGCGATCCTCTCTCCAGTCAAGAAGAACGTCCCGAGCGCCCGCAAGATAGTTTAGATGTCAAGCGCCGCGGATATAAAAAAAGGGGAGGTGGGACTTGTCATGTCTTCGAACCATAAAAGATTGGAACTTACACGACTCGTCGCCTCCCGGTACTCTTCCCAAGCCGCTCTCTTGAGGTCCCACTCTGCTACAACCGTCAAATACTTCTCATAAGCGGCCGCGTAGGCGGCCTCAAAGTGAGCCTACAATTTCCAAGAAAAGGAGTCATGTCAATTTAGCCATTCAGGGATGAATGTTGGAAAGAAGATGGAAATGAGAAAACTTACATCCGTACGACGGTGTCGAGGAGGCGCGACCGGTGGGTCGCCGGTGGTGAGGGTAGACCTGATCCGCGTGAGGGTCCTCTCGCGGCTTGATCACCCCACTAAGAAGCTTCGTGCGGCCATGCTCCGCGCCGCTCCCCGCCACCATAATCGCCGTCAAGTCGGTCTCTCGCTCAATAGGATCATCCACCTCCGGATGAAGACCCTTGAACACCGAGCGGTACTTCTCCAACTCCTCTTCGGCATAGCCGAAGTACTCGGGCAGCGAGGGCCGAGGCCGGCTCGGATCGGGCTGCTTCGGCTTCATCTTCCGCCACCCTCCCACCTCGGTGAGAGGCTCCCCGAGTTCCGCCTCCCGCACGAGCAAGATAAATGTTATGTGTATCAAGTAGTAATATGAGGGGAAATAAATGCAAGTTGTTCCATGTATATATGTACCTTGTGCTTCCGTAGCGCTCGGTGCTGCGGCTTCCCGCATCGTGTGTTCCTCCGAGTGCCCCGGTTTGCCTTGTTGCGCGCGCACTTGGCGTTGAAGTCGGCGTCTTCGCCAATCCACCTCGCTACCAAGGCCTCAAATGCGTCTTCCTTATTCTCGCACCATAGGGGCATAACCTGAAAAACCATAACTCATTTGAAGAACACATAATGCAATCCCAACTATGCAGCAACATAGAGTCTCATTGAATATTTACTTACCTTGAAGTAATCTTCCTTTGTCGACCGAGGATCCTCCCCGATATTGTCGCCTTTCTTGACCCTCGTGCCTCCGCTCAGCCTTGAAGTGCCCAATGCGGGTATGCTTCCGATTGTACCATTGTTGCCTTGTCAACCTCCGACAAGCCCTAGTCGATACCGCCTTCCCTTGCTCAACCATCTCATCGGGCACCTTATAATGGGTCCGCAATCATGCATAAGAATAATTGTGAGAGAGACATGAGTTAGCATAGTGTGGTCATCAACTATGAAGTAAACTCGAGAAGCATGCTTTACCCAAAACTTGGTGTACACGGCGTCGAAGGCTGTCCCAAAGCCCGGGCAAGGAGCTGCCTCATAGTCCGCCCAAGTCTCGGCTAGCTTCTTCTCGCCGCCGGGGACCGGAGTGTAAAAGCCCGGCCAAGTATCGCCTAATAAGAGCTCCAATCATGCTCGACGAGCTGGCGAACCCCCTTGTCATATGTCCAATTGCTGCACAATAATCAAAACATTAGTATGCCAATCAGTTATGCACAATAATGAAAACATTAGTACATAGCAAAATGAATCTAAATGTTCAAAATTAAACTTACTCTTTTTCGTTCGGGATGATGAGGGCTTTCGCATCCCGGCTAGTAGGCTCCCTCCTCTCATCGGGGACTTGCGCTTCACCACGAATGCGCAACTTCTTCGGCGCCATCTCCCTCTCCGCCTCCTCGTCCTCGCCCCTCCACCTCCATCTCCACCTCCATCTCCCCCTCGCAGACCGTGTGTGAGCGGACCGGGAAGCCACGTCGCCGTAAGCGCAGGGTATGTCACCAAGGAAAGGTCCACCTCCACCTCGTCCTCGTCCTCCACCTCCACCTCGTCCTCGTCCTCCACCTCCGCCTCCGCCTCGTCCCTCCAGCCTCGTCCTCCACCTCCACCTCGTCCTCCACCTCCACCACGTCCTCCACCTCCACCTACACCTCCACCTCCACCTCCACCTCCACCACGTCCTCCACCTCCACCTACACCTCCACCTCCACCTACACCTCCACCTCCAACTCCACCCGTGTCATCGTCCGCGTAACGCGAGCCGGCACGCGTTGGTCTTCCACTTCTAGTGGTCCCGGTGAACTTCTGTTGGCTCATACTCTTCAAAATGGAGTTCATGGATTGCTTGCTTCCGCTCATATTGATCAATCACCTGCATTGACAAAGAGTAAACAAGTAAGCATTCATGCCTTAATAAAATGTAGACACTAAGCATGTTGAAAAATAGATACTAAGCATAAGAAGCATATTGAAAAATAGATACTAAGCATAAGAAGCATATTGAAAAATAGATACTAAGCATAAGAAGCATATTGAAAAATAAATACTAAGTATAAGAAGCATATGGAAAAATAGATACTAAGCATAAAGGCATAAAGGACCCTCACCTCGAATCATCACTATCATAATGAGGCATTGGGTTCTCATAACGAGGCATTGGGTTCTCATTTTCACTATCACTATCAGCATCATGTGAGTAATGAGGTTGGGTGGGAATGTCCGGTGGAGGCTCATCATTGAACCCATTGCCCTCATGTAACTTGGTGAGCATTTGTATGTCCTTTAGGTCCACCACTGTTTCACCATGAAGATGTGCCTCATTCTCGAGGTCCTCAAGACCAATTTCTATTTCGAAATCCCCAAAGTTCCCTTGCTCTTGATAAAAAATTCCCTCGTATGTTACAGTGGTCAATGTTGTTGTAATCCTCGTCGGTGGCTGTCTCGTGGCCCCACCATATGTCCATGTGCCGACGGCTAGGCTACGTGCCGTCGGCACATACCGGGTTTGTGCCGACGGCTGCAAGGGTGCCGACGGCGGCCGTCGGCTCTGGTGGTTCTGTGCCGACGGCCAGGCTGTGCCGACGGCCACTTTGCTGGGCTGACGGCGAGCGAGGCTGTGCTGACGGCGACCGTCGGCACAGATTCTGGCCGTCGGCACGTCGGCGGGTTCCCGTAGTGAACACAACATTTGTTGTCCTAATTAAAGCCAGTCTTGAAGGAGGCGACATCAATCGTCACTAATACCATGTGGCAATCCTTCCAACTTGTGGTGGAGACTCTTCACTTTGGATTCAAACATATATTCCTTATAATCACAAGATATTGGTGTGGGCTTGGATGATCCTCATATCCGAGGAAGATAAGGCAATGTTATTGAAGGTCGATATATTTTGTGGCGTTCTAGCATCTCTTTATCATGTCCTAGTATGTACATCACTATTTGTTCTCATGTTTTGGTCTACCTAGGGGGTATATACCTATTGTGACCAAAGTATGCCCCTCGATATTCCAAAATGTAAAAAAGGCAACAATTACTGATGTATCCATTGGGATATGATGCATAGACGCTAGATCGCCACAGAACATATCGGCCTTCAGTAACATTGTTTTATCCTCCAACGATATGAGAATCATCTGAGCCCATAGCAACATATTGTGATAGTGTGGTAACAGACTAACAGGGATGGATGGTCGTACTGAAGTCAAGAGTTACTCAACCACAGCTGGGAAGGACTGTGAATAAACTCTTGGTCCATGTATTAGTCACGGTTGATGGCACCTCCTTCAAGACTCTTATTCTAGGACAAGAAATTGCCGGTTCTTGTATTTTGATACAAGTTCATTATCCTTGCTGAGATCCTTCCCAACAGAATAACTTATTTGTTAAATCTCTAAGAAGAGTAGGAAATCTGCATTTGTTAAGAGGTCGGGATGTGATCTTCATCCTATATGTGCTCTCAAGACCTAGGAATTTAGCGGCTTCGCTAATGTATTGTTTTTTGTCATGGCCAACATCCCAAAGATTCCTGATGATATCATTGTAGACTTCAAGAAGACGAATATGGAAGCCCAGAGAACGAATATGGGAACCCAGAGAACGAATATAGGACTTTAGAGAAAGACTCAGAAGACGAATATGGGAGCCCAGAGAGTAAATATAGGACCCGAGAGGGCAAATATGGGTCTTCTCCGACGCCGGCCCCCACCGCACAGCAGCCTCCTCTCGCTGCTCCTCCTGTCGCTCAACCGACGGTGAGGCGGAGTAGGAGATACGCGCCGCGGAGGATGGTTCGGGGGAGACGGATGAGGACGTTATGCAGCGAGCTATGCGACGCAAGGCGGAGAAGAACCTCGACACGGCTGGTACTAAACAAACTTCCAAGTCTTTCACTTCGTTTTCAGATTCTCGCATTTCTTCAAATTTGAGTAGTCTTGGGATCTCGATGGGTAATAGGCCTGATGAGATCTCGGTTTCGGCTAATGTGTTGAGACAGACGGAGCTTGACCGTTTAACGGTTGTTCCGGATGACTCCACTAGGCTTGAAACTTCCTCCATAGACGATGAAGAAGATGATGACATCTTAGATGGTCAGCTTCTCTCGACTATTGTTGGTGTTGTCTCAGAAGTCGACTTAGAGCACTCGGAGCTTAGTTCAGTTTATGATCTAAGTGCGTCCGCTCGGGGTTCTAGGTCGTCGGCTGGGAAAAAGTTTCGTAGATATGGCAAGAATTCGAAATCTAAAATAGTTTCTCAATGAATGGCATGTTTCGGAATAGCAGAGGTCTTGGTGACTTGGCTAAACATTCCCACATTGCTGCTGGTTGTAGAGATTATGATTTAGACTTCATTGCTATATCCGAGACGGGTAGGCGGAATTTCTCACGTAGTTTTCTCGACCGTTTATCAGGCGGGATTAACTTTCAGTGGTATTATCGCCCGCCTCGTGGTAGGTCTGGGGGTATATTACTTGGCGTCCGAATAGACACAATGACCGTTCTAGCTAGTTCTGATGGAGAGTATCACATTAAGCTCGACATCCAGAATAAAGCGGATGGATTCATTTGGAGTCTGGTCGCTGTGTATGGCGCCGCCCAAGATGCTTTTAAGGCCGACTTTTTGCGTGAGTTGGTAAATCTTACTAAAGATAATCCCCATCCAATTTTAATCGGAGGGGATTTTAATTTACTAAGATTTCCTCATGAGAAAAGTAAAGGTCTTTTCGATGGACATTGGCCTTTTTTGTTCAATGCTGTCATTGACAGCCTTGACTTAAGAGAGGTGTTTATGTCCGATCGACAATTTACTTGGGCCAACAGCTTGCCTGATCCCACATATGAGAAGCTAGACCGCGTGTTGATGGATACTGAGTGGGAAGATAAATACCCTATGGTGTCTGTTCGTGCACTAGAACGTATTGAAAAATTGTCTGACCATGCACCGATCCTTCTAACCACCGGAATCCCCGTCCTATGTGCAAACGGCCTTTTAAGTTTGAACTTGCCCGGTTACACAGAGAAGGGTTCCACGAGATGGTTAAGACGGTTTGGGAGAGACCGGTTAGTGGCAGCACTCCAATATTGAGATGGAATAATAAGATGCGTGCAATGCGCAAACATCTCTCCGGTTGGACGGCCCATACAGCCGGTATCCTTAAAAAGAAAAGGCTCGCTTATCAAAAGTGATTGATGAGCTGGAGGCTTTTGCGGAGGTAAGATCGACGACTACGCATGAGATTGAAATTAAGAACCAATCTAATGCGCAGATGGCGAGTCTCCTCCGCGAAGAGGAGCTCAAATGGTATCAACGGTCTAAAGCCCAATTCATTTTGGAAGGAGACTCGAATACGCGATATTTCCATGGTATTGCCAATGGGAGACATCGGAAAAACGTATTCATTCTCTCGCATCGGGATGAAGGACTGATTGAAGGCCATGAGCAACTCAAATCTTACATTACTAATTATTATAAAGGTCTCGTTTGGTCCTCCGGATGAAAGCCTTTTTTCTCTAAACGAGGACTTAACAGTACGACATACCCCAAGTTTCTGTTGAGGAAAATGGCTTGCTAACCGCACCTTACACTGAGGATGAGGTTCAGAAGGCAATTTTCCAGATGGAATGCAACAAAGCACCGGGTCCAGATGGTTTTCCAGCGGAGTTTTATCAAACCTACTGGGACACTATTAGATCGGACCTTCTAGATTTGTTCAGTGAACTCCACACGTGACAACTAGAACTATTTCGTCTAAATTTTGGTGAAGTAATTTTGTTACCGAAGGTTAATGAGGCAGAAAGGATACAACAATATAGACCTATTTGCCTCTTAAACGTCAGTTTCAAGATTTTCACGAAAGTGGCCACCATTAGACTAAATACGGTTGCGGATCATGTCGTTAGACCATCGCAAACCGCTTTCATGCAAGGGAGAAATATCCTTGATGGAGTGGCGGTTTTACATGAGACAGTACATGAGATGCATTCTAAGAAATTAAATGGGGTTATTTTAAAATTAGATTTCGAAAAGGCTTACGACAAGGTCAAGTGGTCTTTCCTTCAGCAGACACTCAGGATGAAAGGTTTTTCTCCTGAATGGCGCGCTCTAATAAATGATTTTGTGTTTGGAGGTAGTGTGGCAATTCGGGTTAATGATGACACCGGCCATTATTTCCAAACACGAAAAGGGTTACGACAAGGGGATCCGCTATCACCCATGTTATTCAACATTGTGGCGGATATGCTGGCGATACTCATAGAACGAGCCAAGTCTGATGGTCAGATTGAAGGAGTGATTCCACATCTGGTTGATGGTGGTTTATCTATCCTTCAATATGCCGATGATACAATTCTTTTTATGGATCATGATCTCGATAAAGCTCAAAAACTGAAATTAATTTTGGTGGCATTTGAGCAGCTTGTCGGGATTGAAAATAAATTTCCATAAAAGTGAATTATTCGCTTCGGTGATGCCCAAGATGATACAGCCCTCTATACGGAGCTGTTTGGTTGTGGGCAAGGCCGCTTCCTATTCGCTATTTGGGTATTCCGATTCATTATCGGAGACTTACAATTGCCGAATGGAAAATAGTGAAAGAAAGATTACAGTAAATGCCTTAGCAGTTGGAAAGGTAAATTGCTGTCCCCGGGAGGAAGACCGATACTCATTAATTCGGTACTAACAAATATGGTACCGTATATGTTATCATTCTTCCTATTACCAAAAGGAATTCTGCATAAACTCGATTATTATCGATCCAGCATTCTTTTGGCAAGGGGACAGCGAGAAAAGAAAGTATCGATCGGTTAAATGGAGTATAGTTTGTAGTCCCAAAGATCAAGGCGGCCTTGGAGTTCATGACTTAGAGGTCAAGAATTCGGCGCTGCTGGGTAAATGGCTTTTTAAGCTCCTTATCGAGGATGGGATTTGGCAAACTATTCTTCGGAGAAAATATATCGGCTCCAAGACGCTATCCCAAGTGGTTTGGAAACCCGGGGATTCACACTTTTGGGCTGGTCTAATGGCGACGAAAGATGTCTTTTTCCGCCATGGAACTTTCTCTATTAAGAATGGAGCACAAATATGTTTCTGGGAAGATGCTTGGTTAGACAATGCACCCCTACGTGAACAGTATCCTGCGTTGTATAGTATCGTTCATCGTAAAGGGGATACCATTGCTACAGTAATGGCTACCTTTCCTCCGAACGTGACGTTCAGACGAGTTTTGCTAGGACAGAGGCTATTAGCGTGGAACACCTTAATTCAAAGGCTGGAGGATATTAATTTATCATCCGAACCGGATGAATTTAGGTGGAATCTACACGTAGATGGCTCGTTCTCCGTCAAATCTCCGTACAATGCTATACTCCATTCCGATATACCGGTGGATAATAATAAGAAAATTTGGAAGATGAAGATACCATTAAAAATAAAAATATTCGGATGGTATCTTCGTCGAGGGGTCATCCTCACCAAAGACAATCTTGTTAAGCGGAATTGGCGGGGAAGTAAGCGATGCGTTTTTTGTCAACACGATGAAACAATCAAACATCTCTTCTTCCAATGCCAGTTTGCGAGGTCTATTTGGTCTGTCATCCAAGTAGCGTCTACCTTGTACCCTCCGACTAGTGTGGCCAATGTCTTTGGCAATTGGCTTCATGGTATAGAGCCAAGGTTTAAGTTGCTTCTTAGGGTGGGGGCGCTGGCAGTTATCTGGGCGCTTTGGCTAAGTAGAAATTACAAGATTTTTAATGATAAAAATTGCTCTTTCTTGCAGGTCATCTACAGATGTACAGGTATTCTCCGTTCGTGGTTACCTCTTCAGCGCATGGAGAATCGAGACCTATTTACGGAGGTCTGTACACGGTTGGAGACTACGGCGAGGGATACTTTTTCCCTACATGGGTGGCAGCATAGTCTACGGATTGAAGCCCCACCCACACCTTAGGCGATATATGATTTCATCGTTCCGATATGTATTTCGCCTAGTTTCCTTTTTAAGTTAGACCTTTTATGGACCAAATCATAAAACGGCTGTGTGCACCCTGGTTGTGCAGAGGCTGGATGTAATTGCTTCCTCAAAGTAATAGAGCATCCTTTATCAAAAAAAAAAAATGAGTCTCTCTCCCCACATAATAGCTTCAACATCGGCGCCTACTCTTTCATTTCTGTGTTCCTTAAGGTGTTGCAGCTCACATCCTTTTGAGAGGAAAAAACGACTTGGATGATTGTTTATGTAGTTAATAAAGGAGTAAGAAAGTCAAAGAAAATAACATCAAAAGAAAGGAGCAAAAAAAAACATGTAAACGAAGTGTTGCAGTTGATAGACTAGACTTTCACCCTACTAAGTTGAGGATCCATCTTCTGAGTTACATGTTTCCGTGTTTGCTATCCATATTATACTATTAGTAAGAGCATCTCCAGCCGCGTCCCCCAAACGGCGTTTGGGGGACGGCGGACAAGAAATGAAGAAAATCGCGTCCCGGCCGTGTCCCCCAAAGCTAAATAGCGCCTCATTTTGTGTCCGGCGTCCCCGGTAGAGACTCTATGTACCGGGGACGCCGGACACAAAATGAGAGCCCATATGCATGCATGCAGCCCCTAGTTCCCACATGCCATTCTCTTTCCCCACACTTTCTCTCACCTACTTTTCTCACATGGGGTGGTCCCTTCTATTAAAATGCATGCATCCCGACGCCGTTTGAGGGACGCGGCTGGAAAGGGTCTCTTTTCTGTACAGATTTTTGATCTCTTTTTGTCCGGCGCGGTCCTAAACGCACCCCAAATCATTTGTGCCGGACGTTTTTTGAGGGACGCGACTGGAGATGCTCTAATATATAGCAGGTGTATGGACCAATGGATAATCTCTTATTCTCAGGTTGGGGGATCTGAGATGCTCAACAACGACACAGGTGAGAATGACCAATGAAAAGGGAGACACATAAGGCCTTGTTCGGCAGTGGATTGGGGTGTTTAGGGCATCTCCAACCGGGCGACCCATCCCGCGCCCGCGCGTCCGGATGGGTCCAGCCGGACAAAACCCGGCCCAGCCGCGCGGACCCATCCCTAAAACGGATGCCCGCGGCGTCCGGAACGACGCAAACCCGGCCCAAATCTTGGCCGGGTTTGCGTGGCCGCGGACGCGAAAGGCTGGTCGCTCGCGTCCGCCCGCTGTCCGCCCTGGCCCGCGTGTCATAGGCATAAATAATATATTTCAGTAAATAGAACTCATTACATTTTTTTAGCTACTACTTCTATCCTATACGTACGGGGCCGGCGGCCTCGCCGGCGACTCCTCGCCGGCTCGCCGTCGGGGCCGTGGATTTCACTCGACGCGGGCGGCCTGTGCGCGTGAGGATTCCACTCCAGCTTTCTACGGGCTGGGTGGCGCGTCGGCGGCGGCGCGGGCGTCGGCGTAGGCGCGGGCGGCTTCGCGGGCCTCGGCAGCTTGGACGGAGGGCATCATCCTCCTCCTTTCCGCCAGCGCAGCTCGGGCGCGCTCGCGCTCCGCTCTCCGAGGCGGAACCATCCGCTTCCCGCATAGCTCAAGCTCCTGCAGGGCGGCGCGTTCCACGCCGGTGCGCGCCTCCGGGCGGACGCGGCCGGCTTTCCGGGCCTCGTGGTTGCCCCGCCGCCGGCGCATGCGCTCTTGCTCGGTCGCGCTCCGCCGACGCAAGCATCCTCCCGGCGCGCCGCTCGGGCGACGGCATCCGGATGAGGTCACGGGCTGCTCGCATAGCGAGCAGCTCGTTCTTCCGGCCGAGGAGGTCGCCTAAGCGGCGGCGGCCGGCCCGCCGGATGCTCCTCGTGCTCCTTCGTCACGCGCGTGAGGTCGGCGAGACGCTCCTCGATGGCGGCGTTGATGTTCGCCGCCGCGAGGTCCTCCGCGGCGACGGGCTCCTCCGCGGCGTCCGCCCCTCCTCCACGGCCGCGTACCCGCCCGTCCGGGGTCTCGTGCCAACCCTCCGCGGCCGCCGCTTCCCCATCTCCGCGTCACCGGCCTTCTTTGCCGCCGCCTGGCAGCCGACGCGGAGCGCCTCGTCGTCGGCGACCCACCGCGAGTCCGCGCGCTCCTCCTCGTCCGTCCGCGGGAACCTGGCCCGGGCGGCGAGGGAGAGCTTGGCCCATGTGGACGGAAGGGTGCGCGGCATGGCGCCGGAGAAGGTGGAGGGGAAGAGAACGGTGATGCGGTCTGGGTGAGACCGCCGCCGTCTTTATAGCCGGCGGTCCGGCGGGAAACTTGGGCGCGAGCGCGCGCCAATGGCGTTTTCGCGCGCGGGAACCTTGGTGCGCGCGGGATCTTTCCCGCGCGTTCCACCTCCCCGCCATGGCTATCCCGTCGAGGCTCGCCATGGCGCAGCGCCGCGCAGCGAAGACGAACCACGTGGCGTCTCTTTGGGTCGCCGCGTTGGGCGCCGCGTGCGACCCAAACGGACACGCGGACGCGGGGCGCTGTCCGCGTGTCCGGGCGGGCACGCAAACGGCCCAAAACGGACGGCCCGAGCCGCGTCCGTTTGGGTCGCCCGGTTGAGATGCCCTTAGTTTCTCCGGAACAGCTCTAGATCCTCATAAATACCCGCTGAGCTGTTCGGTACGCCAGGTTTGAAACGGTTTGGACGTGTCTAGCCACAAGTATTTCCAAAAAAAAATTGCTAATACACGTGTGAATTAAAACGCTAGGGACGCCTCGCGTTTTTTTCTCGCGAGCTTGTTGTACGTTGGTCAACTGCAATCGATTGACTGAGTGGCATGTGACGCGCTCAGCTTTAACCGCCCGGGGTGGCGTGTGACGCGCGCCATCATCCTACCCGTGCAAAGCTACTAGCTGCATCCTGCATACATTGATCAGTAGCCTAGCACCCTAGCTTAGCAAGGATTTGCCAGGGATTCGAACGTACCCTGTTAATCCCTGTGTTTTCACCCAAAACACGTGTGGTAATACACTTTAATCCCTGCCTGCCGAACGAGCCCTAAAGGAGTATTGGGAGGAACATATCACTTGATCTGTGAGACGTGTGCCGTTGGATGCACTTGACCGGGGGATGATACTTGTCGAAATAAAACCAAGTGTGGTCTGAAAAAATGAAATGCCAATTTTGATTGCTCGTGGTCATTGTTGAACATAGGGTTGCATTTCAGATACACTTGGCCATCGACTTGAAAAGTCACGCTGAGCCCAAAGGGGTTTGCGGATTACATTTGTCATGGTGACTTGTTCGGGCAAGAATGAACCATACAATGCAAAAAAAAAAAAAAAAAAAAAAAACCTTACAAACATTGATTCAAACACGCGTCGCTTGATCTGTGAGATGTGCGCCACTAGATGCACTTGACCGAAGGATGATACTCTGTCGAAATAGAACCTAGTGTGGTCTGAAACAATGAAATGTCAATTTTGATTGCTCGTGCTTATTGTTGAACATAGGGTTGCAATTCAGGTACACTTGGCCATCGACTTGAAAAGTGCGCAAAGGGGTTTGCGGATTACATTTTTCATGGTGATTTGTTCGGGCAAGAATGAACCATACAATGCAAAAAAACAAACCTTACAAACATTGATTCAAACACTCAAATTGGCTATCAATTTGAGAAGGGAGGCATGGGTTTTAGGAACTTCACAGATTTCAATCAGGCTTTGCTTGCAAAACAGTCATGGAGGTTACTCACTAACCCGAAATCCCTTTGCTCCCGTGCCTGGCACGTTACTTCTCTGGAGGGGATATTTTGGGCGCCCAATGTCCATCTGGGGCGTCCTACACTTGGAGAAGAATTATTCATGGCAGGGATCCGTTCAAAGAAGGGATGATCTGGCGAGTAGGTGAAGGTACAAATATTGTTATCTGGAGGTCAAACTGGATTCCACGAGATGGGCTTAAACGTCCACTGGGACACAGGCCGGGGATGGAGGTTGTCCGGGTCCAGGAGCTTCTACTCCCAGATGGCAGAGGTTGGGACGTGGGCAAACTAAATGACTGCTTTTTTGAGTGGGATGTTGCTGACATTTTGAAAATACCCGTTGGTAGAGCTGGAACTGATGATTACATCGCATGGAACTACACCAAAAACGGGAGGCTCGGTGTCAAGTCGGCATACCATCTAAAAATGTAGCTGAAGAGAACCCAGGCAAATAGGGCGAGCTCATCGAGTTCTTGTGACGAGCATCGCGGGTGGCTCGCTCTATGGGATGCCAATGTCCCAGGCAAGGCGAAAATCAATATGCGGAGGCTAATAAAAAATGGGCTTGCAGCAGGAGAGGAGTTACAGAGACGCAAGATCAAAGAAGGGGTCCTGTGCATGGCATGCAATTGCGCGGAACGTCTAAGCCGGACCCTCGACAAAGCCACGTTAGAGCGACCGAGCACTGGCTCCCTCCACCACCTGGATGGGTCAAGGCTAATGCTGATGGGGCTTTCTCTTCAGCGTCTGGGAATGAAGGTTCTGGCATTGTTCTCAGGGATCATCATGGTGGTTTCCGAGCTGCTGCTTGTAGGTTTCCACGTGCTAAACTTCTAGCCGAGCCGGCAAGCATGCAATTGACTTGGCTGCGGAACAAGGAGTGGACAAGGTTTGGGTTGAAACAGACTGCTTAAGTGCGGTGACGAAGCTTAATGAAGCAGACAAGGACCGCTTTGGCCATGGGCCTCTGGTTGAAGCAATCAAGGCTCACCTGAAGGGTTTCTCCGACTATTCGGTGAACCATGTGCATCGATCTGGTAATGGATTAGCGCATACTCTAGTTAAGGATGGATGTGAAAATAAATGTAATAGGAGCTGGGTGGATGTACCACCGTACTCTATTGTAGACTCATTGGCATCGGAGTGTGCCGTTAATTAATAGAAACGCAGCATTTGATCTCAAAAAATTTTTTGAGGACAGTGCGTAGAACTCAAATGCAATGTGGTATCAACCAATCGAAATAGTTTCTACCACAAATGACAGGTAAAAATGTGAACTCAAATGTAGTGTGGTATCAACCAATCGAAACATGCCACAAAAGACAGGTAAAAATGGAGAGGAGTCCACTTTACCCCCCTAAATTTATCTTAAAGTTCAGTTTACATTTAGTTCAACTTACAATCTCAAACTATGAAAACCGGTGATGTTGCGAGGAAAAAAAGGGATCCAAACCTGTCAAAACATAGTGTTTTTCTTGAAGTGAAACCTGTCAAAACATTGAAAGGTGTAACTTCAAACGGTTTTCAAAGCTTGAGGATGTAAGTTGAACCAAATTAGAATACAGAGTTGTAATGTGAACTTTAAGACAAGTTTAGAGTGTAGGGGGTAAATTGGACTTGTCTCGTAAAAATGTGATCGGTATAGGAAACGATCTTATAATGCATGCAATGGAGACGGTAGACCTG
>NC_061508.1:47680765-47794786 GCF_022539505.1 Lolium rigidum
GGGACGGTGCAAGCGGGAGCAAGCTCCAGAGGAAAAAAGAAGATATGAAGGGAAAAAAACTGACAAGTGGGTCTAGTGGCATATTTAGGAAAAGATGCTTTTTTACAGTTTTAGTTTCGGGTTCTGATCTGCGCCGCCACTTTTTCGACCCGTAAACACGTACGAATTCAGTGACCTGAACTCGTCATTTACAGTTTGCACGTTTACGGGCTCTGTTAGAGATGCTCTAAACCACAAGGCGGAAAATGAGACTAATAGGTTACTGATTTAGCTTAGCACGAGGTTGCAAGGGTCGAGCCGGCTACTAATTTGTTTTTTTTTCGAGACGCTGTTGTGCTGCCTTCTTCTCGTGGGTTCCCCGTGCATATGTGTGCTCTATGGCTTGCTTCTGGTAAGTGAGACAAAGGCTCCGTCTCATCAAACACAAACAAGAAAAGAAGATGTAGGCACATCGGTGTAGGATATGTATCGGAGTCGGAGATATGTACTCCACCTGACTTATATATATACAAGGGTAGGAATCGGTAGTCCACACATTGGACTACTATACGAACGGAAAAGAAGATGTAGGCACATCGGTGTAGGATATGTATCGGAGTCGGAGATATGTACTCCACCTGACTTATATATATACAAGGGTAGGAATCGGTAGTCCACACATTGGACTACTATACGAACGCGATCGTCCAGCTTCTGAACTCAAGCAACACCGGCCCTGCATATGGCGTACGTTGTCCTTCCCTCTCTCGATAGTATTCACCTTCCTCCACGTTTCAACATGATCTTTTCTCTCTATCTCGTTCTCTCCCCACCACCCCGAGTCAGAAGCGGCTCCGCCGGGGTGGAGAAGGTGATAGCGAGCCGGAGCCGGCGACGGTGTGTCGGCAAGGGTGATCCCAAACCTTAGCCCTTAGGGCTAGGGGAGTGGTGTGCGACGCCGGCAACTCCGGCCCTGCTTTTTTTTTTTCCTTTTTTCTTTTGAAACCATGGCAGTTCGTCTCCCCTCCGTCGCAAATCAACCCAATTCTCCAATCTCCACGCCTCCTCCGATTCTCTTCCGCGAGCTTGCTTCCGTCCCGGACGACGCATACCGGTGCACTTCCGGATTCCCATGAGGCGCGACCCTGATATCGTGCTGTCCATCCATAGGAATGGGAACTACTTGTGGAGCCTGCCGGAAGCCGGATGATCCTTGTGAGCGAGCGCCTGAGGGCATGTACAATGGGGTGACGTCAGCCTTCCCTTATGCCTGCCACGTAGGATTTTTGCTTAGTTGGAGGAGAGAGAAGGAATGAAGAGAAGGTTGCCTTCCCTTAGCTAAGGAATGATCTCTTATGAAATAAGAGAAGACTATTTTCCCCATTGTACGACTTGTCTTCCCTTAGACACACAATTTCCTACTAAAAATAATTAATTCTTATTTATTATAAGGGATGACAATAAGAGATAATGCATTGTATCCCTAATATTTATCATCTTCTCTAACTGACGTGGATTACTAAGAGAAGGCATGTCTTCCCTACCATTGTACATGCCCTGACGACCACACCTGACTGTGTCACCTCCTTCGGCGGAGGTTCACTCATCTATCTCGAATTTTCGAGGTAGATCTGGAGGGCTGTTACTTCACCTGACCGCCTCTTCCCGACCGCATGCCGCTCCCAACCATGCAGCGAGTCATCAACGCAGCCTGTGCCGTCTTGGACTCTTGGGTCGCCACTCTCTACTTCGCATCTGCCGCAATATGTCCCAGGACCAAACCATCCATTTTCAGTTGTGTTGTCGAAATTGGGTTGTTTGATTTGCCTATCAGTAGATGGGGATTGGAGGACTGGGGAGGGAGGGATATTATGCATTTCTGTCGGATTTATGTCCCAACTAGCCCGCGGGATGATTTCTGATCTTCCTGATTTTGTGTAGAAAGCAGGGGGGAAAGGGGGCCTTTTCCCATTGCACTTATTAGAATGTGGATTCTTCATCATATTTTAAGATAAATTGTTATTCTGCTAATCAACCTGCTTGTTGCACTTCAGGTCTGAGAACGATTTGATCTCATCATCGCTGAAACCTGCCCGTCTTGACATCATCCCCGATTGCCTCGCCTCCCCATGCATTCTGACTTTGGACCGGTGGGAATGGGGCATGATGTTTTACATCAGGGTTGATCTTGCTGGATCTTACCACGCATATCCTCATGTGGGTGGCCCATTTAAGACCTTAGAAGAGGTTTACTCTGCTATTGAATGCGACCTGAAACAACGGCAGGATCCCAAAATGTAACTTTTTTTAAATCTCGGACTTCTTTCTACATTTTCATTTTCACAAGCTAATTTATTCCTATTTTGGGTGTACACATGCAGTCAGTTATCACATTGATTTCCCCACTTTTGGTAAAGTAAAATCTACTAACCATATCAAATGTTGTGACCAAAAACTAGCACGATGCCTCAGCCTGAAGATACTCAAGTGGATTATGTTGTACGGCAATGTCTTTACTGGCCTGATGGCAAAAGGAAGAAGCGTTTTAACGTTGATGAAAGACGTGATCGGAGGCGCCTGTTGGTTCAAGCTTTGGTGGATAAATATAACGATTATATCGGGGTTTGCTCTCTATCCCTCCTTCCTGCCTTCACTCTATGTCGGTTGCACTGTGTTCTACTGTAACAATCAATTAATTAAGGACTCTTGAAGTCGTCGACTCTTTCATGCAACAATCAATTAATTAATTACTGTTCTTAACTTTTAGGATCTTGCATATGAACTCAAGAATATCGTGCACTACGAATCAGTTTGTGTGCGTGATGCTTATAAAGTGACCTATCATATCAATTTCACTACAAAGATTAAGGGAACTGAAGAGTTGGATTGTCGCATGGATGAGCTCTTCTTTGCTGAAGTTACCTGTGACATTAAGACAGGAGAACGCAAATTTGTGGTCAGCTGTTTCTGCAGGATTCATCCCATTGATAATGGTATTATATACTCTTATCCTAACATAGATTTTTGTTCAAATACAGTTCATGCGTCACGCTAACTTGAACTTATCTGTTAGACAGTCCTATAAATATGTTTCTATGATGTGGCACCCGTATCATTCTAGCTCTAGCATATCATCTTTATTTGTTTACTATACTGACATGTTTGCTTGCCACGGGTCACCTCATCCATTATCCTCGAGCTGTATGTTGCACGGCCATGTTGAATATTTACACAATATTTTTTTTTACTATGCTTGTGGCTGATTAGTTATTCGGCAATTCAATGACAATTCCACACTCACATTTTTTCCCCATATAAATAAAGGTAGATGCCATGGTTGTAATGCGAAGCACCCCAACGCTGCTGTATACTCACCTGGTCAAGCTGATGCATGTTTTCCATTTGGTGCTTCTAATATGGTCCGTGAAGACTGTGACGAAGACGTAAGTAAGATGATTTATTTCATGCAAGCTTGATTCTGAGATAGCGGTTTGTATCCTTTTGTTGCTTCACTCACTGTTAATTTCATTCCTTTTACAGCCGGTAGCCGAGGAGAAGAGGTTAAGAATTTTCTACGAGAAGATGGTAATTGCTTATCTTGTAGCGTCATAGTATTATATATGTAGTAACATAATGCTTGGTTACTTGATTGATGATTCCTTGTGTATTTAGTTTTGTCCAGGGCTTTAATAAACCAGGATATATTGAGAAACAGAGAATGGTACCTTCTAGGCTTCTGGCGTGGAAGTTATGAAAGAAAACTGGAGTTTAAGATTGGACTAATGTGTATATTTTTAGTGTTAAACTTTGCATGCTATAGCCAATGTTAGCGAAGACAACAAGGCAATAACATCTGGTTTTGAGATGGACCTATTTACTATGAACTACCCTTTCTGAGTAAGTGCCTTTGATGGTTTCATAAGAAGAAGTAGATTGTAGTAGTTGCTCATCCGTCAAAGATCTATCTATTTATTTATTTAGCGCAGAGCCTGATTGGAACCAAATTCAATGAAAATAAAAGCGCCTAAGTAGGCTGTTTTCTAACCTTGTCTTGAATCAATCAAAATGACAGCCTTATTTCAGAAAGAATAGAATAAAATAGATGTGACCGCGGTCTCATGTGTCATCTCCTGCTGGATGACCCTTGATAACCACCATCGTACCTCTTAATCGCCCTCCCCAACAGTAACCTTGACTGGTACTTGCAGTTTTTCTCCTACCCATTTCCAGTTCCTATGGATGCATGTTCAGAGGTTTACGATATTCCTGATGCATACATGTACAGTCCTATTATATTTTGAAAAATGTATGAACCGCCAGTGTTACAATATCAAGAATGAACCTACTCACGTACTTACAACTCAATTCAGGCATCTATATATACTTATGAATTCAGAATGATGGCAAATGACTCTAGCCTCAAGTAAAATGATAAGATGGTGATGGCACCTTGCTAATGCAGCAGTCAGCACATGCAAATCTGTATTGCCCATAGGACAGCAGAAAGTTCCTTACACGAATCTGAAACATAACAGTCGTCGTCTCCATAGACGCATCACAAGTACTTGAGGGCCTCACAGAGGGACAGAGCTTTAGTGACTTTGTGTACCAAAGCCTCAGGGTGACTTTGCCTATGTAAGTGTCCTTCGATCAAGATTTCTAGCCAAACGGTTGATGCCAATTTTGAACCCAAATTTCAAACTATCCAGAAAAAATTGAAAAATTCCAATAAATCATATAAGTTCGTTGAGTATTATGGGTAAGTTTCATTTCGTTTGGATAGTTGGTTTATGATTTAGTTCTGTTCATAAACCACTTATCTAAATGAAACGAAACTTCCCAAAATATAAAGTGGAACATGTATGATTCTTAAGGGATATCTTGGATTGAAGCTGCTCACTTGCCGGGTTGGTACACTTGATATGCAGTACATCCAACAAAAAATTGATGAAGCAATAATACAAAACTTATTTAAGGGTTTATTTTCCTCATTTTAGTCTTCAAATGTTTATTGTGAAAATTGTATTACATACAATTTATGTTGATCCATGACATGTTTTAGTTGGGGAGGTAATTTTGGGAAATCTGTAATCTTCTTAGATAGAGTTTCCTAAGATTATTATTGCAATAAATACTACATGGCTCACCTGGCTATTTTTACTGTTCGTCATTTTTTACTTTATGTTTTTCCTTGGCGCATATCTACGTTTGCTATTTTGTTACAAATGATCAGCAGCAACATGCCAGGTATTATATAGTCATCAGGAAATTAACGGTCTGGTTCTGTCGAATGGTGGAGTTAAACGGTTAAGTGTAATTGTTGCCATGGTTCATGTACTCTTAGATTGATGTACTCAAAAAAAATTCAGCACACATTCGAACGAGACTACAAACATTCGTTATGAATATCTATATGTTGGTACCGATGAGAACGACATCTTTTATGGATCTTATGTAAAATATGTCACTTCAATATGTTGGTGCCTTATCGTTTTGGGCCAAATTTTTGTTTGCTTTGCTGGCAGCTTCTACATGCATAGCTATGTTTTTCTCACTATTGCGACTGCATTAACAACCATGTTGCCAAATCAAATATCTAACCCACATCGTGACATCAACTGATTTGGACATCAAAAGAATGACACCATTTTATTTTAACTAGTCCTTGGAAAGACTTCCTTAATAGTGTTGTTGGATTTTTTCTAATAGTGCAATCACCTGCTCATATTCACCATCTTGGCTCTTCTCCTCCACCTTCTTGGAAAGTAGATCAAGTTGACAACGATAAAAATTAATTATGCTTAAATTTTGAAGCAATGCTTAAAATATAAGACGGGCAACCAAGGGCATTCTCTGGATTTCTTTTGGGGTAGGGGTATCGCCCCATTGGCCCTAGGGAAGCTTCCCCACTGACAATGTAGAATATCAAACCGCAGAGATATTTTTTTGAAGATATTCGATCATATCTTGAAGTAAATTACTACAAGTTTCTAACCCGTGTTAGGCTAATTTAGAGAATATTCATCTTCATGAGTTATCCACTCTTTGTGATCCGTGAACTTTAAACTCTAGATGATGATATCACTACAATAAAAATGGATGTGTGCATCGAATGATGCTTATTCCTCCGTATTTTCCCCTTATGAAAGAAGATACCGCATTTTGGTTATGCATCGAGAATACTATCCTATGGTTAATATGTTGTTGTGGTCACTTGCCTACATAGACAAAGCGTTTTTAGGGAGTTGTCTTGCCAACATGGACAAGACATGTTGAAATAACATTCAACTCATGCTTGTCACTTGTTTTTACTGCTAACTCTACCAACTCTTTTTCGCATTCTCTTACATTGTTAATTTATTCCTAACTTCTATTTGTTAAAAATAAATAGCAACTCTCAGCCTCTTGATGCACGATACAACCGCAGTTTGGAAGTCTCAGCCTCTTGCAGTCGACGGGGAGGCACGTTCACCACCCTATCTCATTGGTACGTATTAATGTTTTGTATTATACATATCACCCCGAGTTTCTTTGGAAAATATATATCGGGATGTTGATTTCATTTGAATTGTGAATATTGTCTATTTCATGTCCACATTACGCTTCAAATACTTTATCACGCCCAATGGTTGGGGTCGCAGTGGCGCACCCCAACGACCGGAGTTCGATTCTTGTCTGGGACCAATTTCAGAATTGTCACGCCAAGTCCCGCTTCTACTATATCAAAAAAAAGTGTCCAGTTCCTCCTAGACACAATTTCATTTTTTTCAAATACTTTATCATGTTTAATTATGCTTAGATGGGGATCCTTCATGCTCGCATTATCTCAAGAGCATTAGCCATATTTTCAACATCGTCGCCAAAACAGTGGGCTTTGGGATGCACATTGTCTTCTTGGGATTGACGTTGGCTCCAACATCATCTATCGTGTACAAGCCGTCGAATTCAAGTTTCTAACTGCCACTGACGGTGCATGAATGTACAAGTTGGTAAGTGTGGGATTATGCATCGCCATAATAGAGTTATTTTCATCGTTTCTCAGTACGGGAAAGAAGGAAACAAGGTGGCTGCAGCAGAGCCAAGGGTGTCGATAAAGGATGAGCAAGAAATTGAGGATAGCGGTGGACTAGTATTACAAGCATCGTGACTACCAACAGGTGGGCTAGAACAACAAATTAGGATAGCCCCCCCCCCCCCCCACCACCACCACCACCATTTGAATATGTTGGTGTCGGTGATGTGCCAAGGGTGCATGTACATGACCACAGTATCAATGTAGGCTTGGATATATGCCATGTGGAGCCGTCTCCTTGCCCCGTTGTCGCGAATCCAAAGGATAAGTTTCTAGAAACAAGTTACCAGTGTTATTGACGGGTTTAGCATCATCAACACAGAGCTTGCATGTAGTCTACATCGATTTCAAATGCCCTTTCAAAACTAAGTGAGAGAATATTAGAGGGTAATCGTTGAATAACTTTCTCTTGAAATACATTTCTAAAATCTATGCAATACTAGTACAAATGCCCGTGCGTTGCCACGGGTCCTCAAATTTCATTTCTCAATGTACATATATAATTTTTAACTCATTATGAAAATTTAAAACAAATCAAAAATATCATAATATACTACATCATGATAATACCGAAGGCAATAACAAGACAACATTGTTATGTATCTGCATAGTTTCATGTTCTAGGTCTTCTTATTACTATTTTGGTCCACATCTGTTTTCTGGACCATCATAACGAGACAGCGTGACACGGGTAACAAACATGTAAAAGACAAAAAAATGCTAAAATATAAACATCAATCATCACTGAACACCAAAAAAAAGATGACACATAAATTGGTCTCAAGACAAGTACAACAATATATTTAGAGTAATAGTCGCCACATGGGAACATAAACTACTGCAACATAGAAAATCTACACCACAATTTTGAATACTGTACACAATTTACACACTCGTCAAATAATTATTTCAGTAAAACTATATAGGCTAGCCTTGCATATGCTCCAAGTCGATCTGATCGGATTGAAGGGAGTATATCAGAGGGTTCTCTACACAATATTTAGACATGATAACTAAGAAGTAAAATTGTACAAATCTGATTTACATATGGCATTCAGATTCTTGAAGGTTTGTTTCTTACATTACAGCAGGAATGTATATTTTTCACAAAAGAAAAATAAATTAATTTGGAAAATATATTGCATGCCCTCTTCTCCTACTCTGAAAAGTTCATAATCATGCTTGTCAACATTGTAGAGAGAGAACAAATATATCAATTTGTAGCACACACCATTATCTAAACTTCAAGGTTAATTTAAAATATGGGTAAAGGTGCATATACAGGTTCAAGGGCGGTCTCTTCTTATTTTCCATATTTTTGCTCAATTTGTTTCATGTCTAAACCGATAGGGAAATGAACGACATGGCAAGTTCTATCAGTAATTTTCGAAATTATCAAATGTTCAAATCTGCTCCTAGAAAAAATAGATCCAAGTATGCTTGGTGCAATAATTTCAGATATATGGAGCAATCATGAAATTGGGCCAAACAGGAACCACTGGGCATTACAGAGGCACACAAAAGAGCTGTGAAATAAAAAAAATTACACCAATTTAAATCGAAGCAAGTATTGAGTAGTCAAGTACAGCTTAGCCCAGCATAATGATCCAGGAAGGCAACAACATTTTGTAGCGGAGTTTGCTCAACTGTACCTCAGTAGATGATGGTGCATGGCAATTAACAAACCTCCAGATTGTTGATGAAGGCCGTGCACAACACGCTGGAGCCGAAACTGATGCTTCAACGCGTCCTCTATCATGCGAGAGATGAACTGAGACGAACTCCAAGACTCGTCTAGGGTGCCACCCCAGGTGCCGGCGCCAGAAACGAGCTCTCTACGGCATCTCTGCACAGTATAGACGAAGAAGTGTTCTAGGTTCTTCTAAAAATAATTATTTAGAAAAGAAAATTTAACAATGAAGAAGAAAATGTTACAACATCCTTGCAGCATGTACCCGGTCAATTCTGTTCATTGGCATATAGTACTGATCATAACAACTCAAGATCAGATCAATGTTTGTACTCTGAGTAATGGACTGCTCTTAAATTCATGATTTGCAAGCTTTAGTATATTTGGAACTACTACTGCTTTCTGAAGGGGGCATCTTGAAGACGGCCATCTTAAAACCATTTTAGAACACAACATCAAAAAGATTATCTTCACATTTTCCTATAATTTTTCCTCTTCGCGTTTAATCAGAGTCCCTCGTGTAATGTATTATCAAGCCGTTTAGCAAATTGTTTAGATTGTGACTTTTCATCTGACTCATGACATGCAGGTGATCCTTGGTCAGCAAAATCAACATATACATGGTACATCATCAAAGTGGTATCGATGCATATGAAAGAAAGGTATACATCTCAACAGAACAATGTTATGAATGATTTTCTTTCAGATTCTTATCTAAATATCTGAACATGTCTTTCAGTTTCTAAACGCATGTAACAATTCTTGAATGAGAAAAATATAACCCATACCACCTATTTATTGCCAAAAAAGTGCATATTGCCATAATATTAATCAGTCTATCTGAATAACATGAGAAAAAAAATAAAGTTAACACATGAACATTACATGGTATCATTGGGAATTTGCATTATCTAAACTAAAATTGTAGGAGTTTCCGCTTTCCACCAAAGCATCAAATGGAAACTGAGCACCTCATGGTTTTACCATAACGATAGAGTTAAAGACATCAGCAAGGAAAAGGAAAAGCACAAATGTGTGTAGTCACCTGGCCACGCATTGAAAGCAGTCTCGAGCTGCAAAAGAACATGGGACACTACTGCTGCTTGGCAACCTAGATGATGATCTTCCTTCACTTCGGAGACCACTCACCTTAGTGTCGCCACCAGTGACAGCGGATCCGCCTTCGGCACACCACACCGGCCCATCCTTCCTACAACTTCCAAATTTTTTAACACCCTACAAAACAAAACAGGAAGGTTTCAAAACAAAACCAAATGTTGTAACACTGGAAGTAATAGTGGTATCTATTTTCCTAGATTTTTTCAAACTTTATAGAAGATCTATATCTATGTGAACAATATTGTATGGTGTCTCGCTTTAATACCTCACACCTCGAACTTAAGATGAGTAACTTTTTTGATTGTTCGAAGAAGTATGACCAAAACCTGAAATGTTCCATGCTAAAACTTATTTACAAAAAAATAAAGAAAAAATGAAAAAAATAAATCTTCTTTGAACCAATACACTCCATGATACAAATAAATATCATGTAGGTTGCTTTTTGTATAAAAAAGCTCACCGAGTCATGTAGGTTGCCTTTCACTACAAAATGTCTAAGAAATATAAAATGGGAAGCTCCCATGCTCCAGTTGTTCAAGCTCTAAATTGTTGGCGCTCTGTCTCTTTCGCAAGAAACAATGGTATGGGAAACAAGGTAATTATGAAATAAAATGGAAGAGATGTCCATTCAGTTTCCTTAAAATAAAGCAACTGGAACTCACATTTTGTTTTTCTCACAGAAATACAATAACACCGAACTAAGAAGAAATTCCAATGTCCACATGCAAAGATCAGAAACAAAGCAGTATTAACAGGAAAATGAAAGAGGGAAACACATATTTGGTCTTACTTACAGTGGAAAGACTGACTCAATTCCCGCGCCAGCTACTAATCTACGCAATCTGAAAGTAGTAGCTATCCCAGCATTGTGCCTTACTATGCGGCGCTTTTCCATGTAGACGCACGCTGCTTGTTCTCAGGAACTTGTTGTTTATACATAGATAGAGTGAGAACAACATATGTATAAACAAACAACAATGAGGCGAGTGTGCATTTAAGTGGTACTTACAACACTCATTTGAACAATATACATCCATGCTACATCAGGAATTTCCCTCCCTATGCGGAGTTTGTCGACTGCCTTTTTGTTTAAGATATGAATATTTCCTGAATATGTTAAGCTGTTCAAATGATCTTTACAATATTGCTTGATTAAACCAAAGCATCTTGAAGCACACATGTTCCTCTCACAAAAAGTGCATATTTCTATAATCTTAGCCAGTATCATTTGATATAACATGAGAAAATAGACATGAACATATGTAATATATCATTGGAAATTTGCATTATCTGAACTAACGTGACACTACTGGCAACCTCGATAACGATCTTCTTTCACTTCGCCGGCCACTCTCACCTTTCCTGTCTCCACCACAGCAGATCTGCCTTTCGTGATGCTTCAAAACATTTTGTGACACCCTACAAAAGAAAAGAGGAAGATTTCAAAAGAAAACCAAATATTTTACACGGGAAGTAATAGTGACATCTCAGTTTCCTAGGATTTTTTAACCTTATAGAAAATATACCCATGCGTTGCTACGGCTTAATAATTTACAAGGCACGGGAAAATTTGTAATGATGCAACAACACAGGAAACTCAGTTGTAACTCTGATACAAACTATTTCAACGGGACAGACTTTAGTAGTGGATATGTTGGCATCAGTTCATTCACTTCTTAAACTCACCACTATGTACAACAGAAAATCAAGCGGCACTGCAGCACTGCTGACGACACTCCAGGCCACACCCTTGGCTTTGTTCATCTCAGTTGTAGGCTGAACTTCAGAATTAGGAGTTGTTTGTGAGGGAGCAGGAAACATGGGATGAATGGAGGATAGCTATTGGGGTTTGTTTATTTGTATACAGGTTTTGGTAAAAAATATTGTAATGATCCCAAATGTATGGAGGGGGAGAAGGTGAAGTACTACCCATTGGCATCTCTACAAGAGTAAGAGCAAAGATAAGTAATCACTCTCTAAGTATCTAGTTTAGGAAGAAAAAATACATGTTATACCAACGCGTATAACTAAGGGTACCTCCTAGTGCACATATGGCTGAAATCTTGTTAAATTCTAGTCACCAACTCAGAACATTCTATATATTCCTCCCCTGCCCTCTAAGGACCGGAGCATGAGAGCATCTAGTGCTGAAAACTTCCGAAATTAAGGAAATTCTAGTTCAGCAAATATGCCGAATCGCTAGAGCATAGGTGACTACATTTACCTTAAATTACAGATTCAATAATCAGATATGAAACTCCAGCAAATTAATCCCCATAATCAAAAGATGGCCACGGAGACTTGCTTACTTCCAAGGGCTGGAAAAACAGCTACGGGTTAGCACTTATCTGAATACTAAAGGAATCAACCACAATCCATAGGCTGAACAAACACAATGAGATATTGGGCTCATCTGGAGACTGTGAGTCTAGGACCTTAATTAGGACAGAATCCATGCATATAAGTCATTCGCTTTAAGCAAGCGGGTGCACGAGCTCACCTGCCGATCTGGTCGAGAATGCTTGCACGCCCCTGCCGGCGTCCGCCTCCCACTTGTACATCAAGGCCACGCGGTGCAGTCCTCGTGACGAAGAGTCCTCAGTGCCAGAGTGAGGCACCCAGAAATTTGTGTGATCTCCACGCGGTCTGGCGTCGGCACGGGTGCAGCCTACAGGATTTCGCGGAGCACGCCAGAAGGAGGTACAACTTCGGCTGGTGGTGTTTGTGGAGAAGCTCGCGACACCATCGGTAGTGAAGCAGAGGTGGCCGGAGCTCCGTCGAGGCGGCGTGCTGGTCGGGCCGGAGAACGATATTAGGTCGGGACATGGGCGAATCGGGAGGCGTTGGGGACGTAGGCTCGGTTGCGGGACGGCCTGGATCTCGGCCACGGAAGGGTCGATGGAGGGCGGGGGCGCGGGGCGCTGCTCCCCGAGATCGATTGGTGGCGGCGGCGGACAATCGTCGAAATTAGAACAAGCTCCTTCTCGCCAGATCGCCAGGGACTGCCGGAGCAAGGGGCGGAGACAGCGGCGGCCGAACCCTACATTCTCTCATTCGCGCGAACGGAAAATCGTGGGCCACGAGTGGGGCGGCCCATGTTGATGCGTGGCCCAGGCGGGTGGACGACGAAGGGACGACCAAAGGGCACGTAGCGGTTAACGTATTGTGGATGGCAGAATAAGGAACCACTTTAGTCTTTTTAAGTAGTAGAGATTATGCATACTAATTACACATTTCCTGTGTATAGCAGCCAGTATGTGTGGAGTTCTCCAACACACCATCTTGGTTTTACCTTTTTGTACTAAGTATTTTGATTATGCAAAACTACTCAACACAACTAGCCCATGTTACAGGATGTTGCTGTACTTCGCGATCCTAACTCATACACATATGCATAATTATTATGTATTTAACATGAATTTATATGCCACAAAAGTCATGCTATATGCTCATGGTTTATTACTTTTAGTCATTTTCACTTTAGGCATCATTTGTAAATGCAGTGCTTCTCTTAAATTCTGCAATTAAAACCAGGACAAGTAAAAGAAGACATATGCATTACTAAACAGAGGGAGAGAGAGAGGTGACCAAGATCTCTTCATTATGTGAACATGGCCGGTATAGGTGGGGTGAGGTTATTCTAATGTACGTATTCATGATCTCATAAAACACGTGTAAGGAGCATTAGAAGAAATAAATTACTCATACATGCTAATCCAACACATACTAATGAATTGATAAAAATCCTAATTTTTTAGAATAATAGTATTCTAATCAATCATAATGCCTGAGGAAGAAACTGCATCAACCTAATAATAACACATGCCTTTTGGTTTACTTGCCCCAAGTTGATTCCGTGTTTTTGACTCTGCTTCATGTCACTTAGCACATACTCCCTCCATATCGGTTTATTAGTCTTACTCGTAGCACCAGGTGATCAATTTGACCAACTTATTATGAGATATATAAAATTTATCACTAGAAACTTTAGATGTTATATTTTATAATGGCATAATTTTTGTGTTATATAGTTTATATTACATATGTCAAATTGACGGTCTAGGTACACAAGTAAGACCGATAAACCGATATGGAAGGAGTAAAATTCCTAATTAATTGGTAAAATTGGGATTCGTGTCTCCTCTAGTTTGATTTTTTTGCATTTAGCAATTAGCACATGTTCTTCCTAAAATTTGTTTTGAAGCTTGTTTCATCAATTAGGTTCGCTTATCATTGCATTTGTTATTCAGGTTGGTTCAAAAAAACTGTGGAAGGTCATCATATTTGTGGAATATTTGTACCAATGCTTTTTTAAGTTTTTTTTGTGTAACCTACTTTTGAAATATTTGTGAACTAATCTTCTACAATTCTTTTAACAATACGATAATAAGCATACCATTGATGAAATGGAACATATTTTCTGTTCCACATTAATTGCTAGTGAGGAATATCCATAGATTTTGATTTTTCCATGTGGATGTTCAAGAATTGGCAATTTATTTATGTTCGCGTCTGTTGTTTTGTACTACTATGTTTGAGAAATACGATTATAGTTTTGAAATCAAGCCAATGTGTTGTTGGTCCAGTTATTTTTGAATTACACAAATTTAGCATGTTCTTTTTTAGGTAGGCCAATCACTTGCTAGTATATTTCATAATCAAGTAGCATGCGATAGATGTAAAAGTCTGCAAGTATGCTCATATGACAAAATAACCATATGTAAAACAACACCTAGAAAAAATGCAGCTCATGTGATCATACGGTCAATTGTCGTATCAGTGGTTATAGTCACACCGTTACAACAATATGCACATGTAGCCTCCACCAGGACAATTTAGGTAGCCACCTCAACATAAAAATAAAATGGAGAGGAAAGTCCAAGAACTTTTTTTTAAGTATATACACCATTGTTCCCATCACGAGTCCATTGAATCTCTTATCCTGCTAGTGAAGAATAAGGGTAGTACATGTAGGTTTGCATTAATTATAGGAGATCGAATTTGGTAACATTCAAAAATAAAAGAAAAATTGAATGCTAATAGTGGATGAGATAGTTGTCATTGATTATTTTTCCTAGGTAATTTCAGAAGGTGGACAACATCGAATAAGAAGGATGAAGATAAACAAAGGCTGCATTTAGTACTCACCATGGTCAATACTCAATACCAATTCAAAGTGGTGCCGATTGTAATCCCTCTATCTTCCATTTCATAGTGATTTTATTCTTTGAACCTTATGCCAAGAAGATCGTCTTCATATTGTAGATGATATCCTTGTGTACAACCCGAGCTTTAAAAACACACTGGTCAATGTTTGATTGAGACAGACACACTAAGAGAATATAAGTTTGTAGCTAAACTACTTGTCATTGCCAAAAAAAACATCTAAAATACTTAAGCCACATTATCTATACTCCATCCAACTTTATTTAACTCATGTTCTGCTAGATTTAATCAAAGCCAAATTTTGTAAAGTGTGACTAACAATATAGGGAAAAATATCAATATTTGTAATACCAAATACCTATAATGTGAACATATTCTTCATGAAAATTATAATATAATAGATTTTATAGTGTAGATGTAGATGTTTCTTTTTCAAAATATTTAATCAAAGTTTAACTTTGAGTCTTCGACTAAACCCAGAACGTGAGGTCATTGTGAACAGACAGAGTATGTCTTATAAAGAAAAAACTTACTAATTAAGATCCATTTATGATTGTCTAACTTCACATGGAAGCTATCCACGTCATCTATTCATTTAGACAACCGATGGTCCACGTGATCCCCACTAATGAGGGTTTATCTTTGCTTGTAAGCTATCTGCCTCATCATTTTTCTAGACATCTGATTATTCACATCACCAATTTTTAGGCATCAAATACACAATAATTTCACGCTAATCAAGTTTAGCCTCTCAACTATTGTGAAAAATTGTATCTTGCATACTCATATAGACAACTTTTTGTTTCATGTGTATTATACTATTTCATTTACACAATAGAGTTCTTAATGAATTTTTTGCTACAACGATGTGTGGTATTCTTCTAGTTTATGATAAAATGAGTGACCACATAATTTCACATCAATAAGTTTAGACTTTGGGCTATTGTGAACAAGTGAATCTTGCGTACTCAGATAGACAACTTATGTTTCATGTATATTATGCTATTTCATTTACACAACAGAGTTCTTAATGAAATTCTTGTTAGAACATGTGGCAGGTTTTTCTAGTTTATGATAAAAGGAGTGGCCACCAATCCTTGTAAATGGCCGTGTGCATCACCACGATGCAGAAGCCAGGGTACATCCCCATTTCGAAAAAAAAACAATCCTTGTAAATATTTTTGATGCTCCTGATGCTTCGATGGCATGTTCTGCAAAATGTAACTAGTTTAAGACAGTTTCTAAGACTCACCTTACTTATTCATTTTGGCGTCATACCCATTCAATAGATTACATAGTTAATGAAAGTGGATGGCCACTAGCTGGCATGAAAGTGATCCAAAAATGGAGATCAAAAAATTTGCGCCCTACGAGGAGGAGGGTATGTTTTGCACTTTCGCCTAAGCGACAAAATGGCTTGCACTAATGCTCGAATGACTTTCAAGTCACTGGAAATGTTTTTATTTGCCTCTCAAGTGTCCAAAAGAAATTAATCGAGTTTCGTCCATAACCATTTGGATTTCATAACACAACTTGTAACATAGTCA
The DNA here is from genome assembly GCF_022539505.1 of Lolium rigidum. NCBI lineage: Eukaryota > Viridiplantae > Streptophyta > Magnoliopsida > Poales > Poaceae > Lolium > Lolium rigidum. The sequence continues at coordinate 47,697,339 of NC_061508.1, forward strand.
TTGTGAAGAAAATTCAGTATTGGAAATATGCCTATGAAAACATTATCGAATTAGAGGAACATATCACTTCACCAAAATAAATTGAACCGACGGAAAAGAGTGCCGACTATAATTTAACACTTCCTCTTGCGTAGACTGCAACTATTTTATAGATAGTTTGAACTCGAGACTGTTGACTCTGATACCACATTAAATTTGATACATGGACCTCAAAGAGTAATACTCGATGGAGAAGAGCTGACATCTCAATCATGCATTTTCCGTATTTCTACATTCTGTTGTCATGCGTTTCCAAATGGGGAATTAGATTTTTTTTTCTTTCACGGTATACATCAAAGTTAGAATATTGGAGAAGTCGTCTCTACAAATAAACAAGTTTTTCTTAGGGTATCTACAGTTTCACACCAAACAGGTCAGCACAGAAGAAGGTTCACAGTTTCACACCATTTGATCATGCCAATACCATGAGGACTTCTGGTCCTCTTCTAGCAATGGCACCAGACGACCAGAAATAGCCTCGATGCACATGTGTTGTTGTAACTTCTCCACTGCCTTTTTTTTTTGAAACGGGCAAAAAAACTTTTGTCTTATATTGATATAGGAGAAGCAAACAGGTACATGGCAATAGTCATAAAAACGGGAAAAGGGGGGGAACGGAACAACTCCACCCCGGAACAACTCAGCTAACAAGATCTGCCAGACTTTTGGCTCCTGCAAGGTTCCAATCTTTTCCTTCTTCCCAGATCTTGTGCATAACGATCGACGGCAACGAGGACTTGTTGTTGAAGACGCGTTCGTTCCTCTCCTTCCATATCTCCCAAGTGATGAGAATGACAGTGGATCGCAGTCCTTTGGAAGAAGAGGTAGTGGTCGAAGTGATGGCCTACCAGTAATCAATGACCTTTGCTCTACCTTCCCCAAGGCTGCCGATAAGATCTGGACAGGAGAGCCAGGAAGCCGCCGCAGCCCAAATGCGCTTGGAGAAGCGACATTCGAAGAGGATGTGTCGAGCCGTCTCAGGGGAGCATCTGCAGAGCTGGTAGGTGGGGTGATGTGGCCATCCCCGTTTTGCCAGGCGATCAGCGGTCCACAGGCGATTTTGGACGGCGAGCCAGGCGAAGAAGCGGCACTTCCGCGGGGGGGGGGGGGCAGGTCTTCCAAACAATTTTCCCAAATTGGCAAGAAAGAGCCGTGAGGAATTGGACTTTGTAGGCGGAGCTGGCTGAGCTCCACTGTCTTCTCATTGAGAAGAAGAATATGTTTGATCGGTTGACATTCAGAAGAAAAATTAGGTCCTATGTTAGAAATTTGTGTCGACCTGTTAGATTTTTCCTTCCCAGATGCACTGGAGCTGTAGGGACGTCGGCGTCAAGGATGCGCTGCTGCCTGCTAGGGTGGCTATCAGTACCAGCGCTGTTCTTGGGCGCCGGAGACCTGGACGGCGACCAACCAGCAGGATCGACGCGACGCAACAGGAGGTCGTGGATATGAGGCGGCGGGCGCAAGCCCATGACTGCCGCGCGCTCCCATCGTCGGAGCCGCGTGACGCCGATGCACGGGCCGTACTTCATGTCAATGTCAAATCGCCGCAGCTCCTCCTCCTCCGCCGACATCTGATCCTCGCCGCATCCTTCATCTGCACACATACACTTCCGTGATTAATTAGTAACTAAATTTGCTTAGGATGGGTTGCCATGTGAACTGTGATATTCTTCCAAGTTCCAAGGAAGTATGCTAGCACTGCTACAAGCATGGAAAAAAGCAGTAATAAACCTATTGGACCTTGGGTGGTGTAGTGCTGGGGCGGCTTGTTCTTGGACCCCTTGCTCGATGTCGATGGCTTCGCGACGCCGCCTCTCTTCTTCGCCTGCCGGTAGAATCCCTTTACCCCGCCGCCGGCAGGCGCCATCGACCCAACCAATCAATCTCGCCGGCGCTTGCCTGCTTCCGATCAATCGATGCGACGTCGCTTTGGCTTGGCTGTCTCCGAGAGCCGTCGTTTAAACTTGCGAGTCGAGACGAACAGGAAATTCTCTCCTTTTGCAGTCAAGGAAACGGAAAGGATTTTCTAATTATATAAGTTCAGTTGGCGGGCCCGAAGGTAACCAGTTCAGCCCGTTTAAGCCCAAGCAGGTGAGTGACTAGGGCCAGCGCACGGCGGAAAAGAGGTCTGGCACGCTGAATTAGTTAACAGTAAAATGGAATCACGAACGGCGGAAAAGAGGAGCTTTCTCAGCCTTTTGACCTCCTAATCCGTCCGATCCAATAGCACGAACGTCCGAGATCGTTTGTCGTGTCTCTACAGCTTTTTTAACCGTGGCACGCGCCCGTTCGGGCCGGCCCATCGTTTTAGGCCTTCTACTCCCAAGATTGATCTGGACGATATCTGGTTAACTGGGCCAAAATGGGCATAGCGTGGGGAATGTGAAGAGATAAGGCTTCGTGTCTGGGCTGTGCTTTGCGTCTTCGTTGCCTGTCGATATGACTGATTGGAGACTCGCCGAGCGATGCGGCGGCGGAGATGGGAGGCGACTGCGTCGAAGCACCTCCCTCTTTGAAGGTTAGCTCAGCTGCGCCTCTCCATCACTTTTTATCCTCTTGGGTCGTAGCACAAAAAACGCAGCCTCGAGTGGCTGTGTACGTGAGGGCCATGAGTTCACAACGATTGGTCCATCATGAGGATTTTTTGCCCCCCTTCTTTGCAGTTCGTACCTCTCTGTTACCGCGACCACGCGTCGTCAACAAGCCCTCATGATTCATGAACCATGTATACTATCTCTCTTGTGCTCAGACGCTCCTGGCACCCTCTCTGCCACCACAACCTTAATGGATGGCATGGTGAAGTTGTTGTATACATTTGGATTTCAATTTCTGCACTTGAGTATGGCGTGATTCACCTCGGATCTCCATCCCGATATTTTTGGATTCGATTTATGAAGATCTTAATTTGTAGTTTATTTTTCGCATGCTCGTGCTCCTTCTCGTCACTAACCTGGAACACTGCCTCCTCCAGCCCAGCGCGAGCCGATTCAAAGTTTATGATAAGGTAAGATTTCTTCCCCAATTCTTATGTATGCATGATGTGCAAATTTTAGCATTCAATGTCATCTTGGAAAAAGAATTGACAGTTTATGTCGTGTTCTGCAGGGAAGATTTAGAATGTGAATAGCCAATTATTTCAATATCTGTAGTTGTGTGGCACTAAGGCATGATTGAGAGACTAAAGGAGGGTGTTATCAAGGCCGAAGGGTTGCAATAATTTAGGTATAACCTTTGTCGGCAGAAATATCTGAGAAATTATTCCTCCACTCTGATTCGGTATTGGCCAAGTGTGTTTTGTTTGGTCAATTAGCTTTGCAAACTGTTGGTGCTACGTTTCCGATTAGTTTATTATAGGATATATCGCTTTGAGTATCCTTAAATAAAAGGTTATTTTCTTGTTGGCATCCTCATATTTTTATTTAATACATCCATGACAGAGTGACAGAAGAGGGTTTCGAGTTTGATGCGAAGAATTATGAAATTCATGATAACAAGATGACCTCGCTGCTCTAAGTCATCTCTCTACCTCTCAGCCTCTTGTGGCTATCTGAAGCTTCTTTCTTGCCCTATTTATTTCATACCATGTACTTCATACCATATCATAATTTTAATATGCAGGAACCAAGGTGATAATGGGGAGCTTTCAACTTCGCATGATGAATTGTATGAGAGTTCTGATGACATGAGCCTCTAAGAGAGCATTTCTAGATGCATCAACACCTAAGACATCAGCCTTCTTAGATGCATCTACCCATTCTTTTCAAATATTTAACACTTTATATCCCAGGCATCTTCGAAACACTAATACTTCTGTTAAATCACTTGCTTGTAGGACGAAAATTTGCTATGATGGAGTTGACAAAGATGCTCTGAGCTGGAGTTAAAAGTGATGAAAAGAAATTTCTGAAGTTGCAAAAGGAAGCATCCTTTCACAGGGGGGGAATCAGCAAATATGGTAATATAGTAATAGTACAGACAAGCTAATCTCTCTCATAATCCGAATTTAAATATACTGTTTTTTCATGTGTCATGCGTTTTTACTGAACTGTGTATGAAGTTGGTTGTTTATTAGAATTTGTTTTACGCGATAATTGTTTTAGCATGCTAGCACAGTGATAACACAAGTTACTATTTTGCCTTTTTTTTTCAATTTTCCGTGTAATAGCATGTGATGTAGCTGTTTGGGGAGGACTTCTTAGCAGCTTTGAGGACCAACAAACCCATCATCTCTGTCTCTCTCTCTCACCCTCTGGCTCTCTCTTTCTGTCTCAACTCTCTCTACATATATATTTTTATCTTTTCTACTGGAAAATGATCCGAGCCATTGACTAAGATAAATGGGTTCAAGATGGAAAATGATATCTGTTGTGAGTTGTGACTGATACTAGATTTTTTTTGTATGAGTAAGGATAGTCTGGAGAAAATACAAGATGCCATGGAAGGAACAAGTTATTGTCTTTTAAAGGATATATCCAGTTACGAATGTTACACTACTCCCTCCGTCCCAGTTCGCAGGGCAAAATTTGCCAATATCTTGGCCCAAGGTGAAATCTCATTGGCCAAGATTTCTACATGCATGGAGTACTAGTGCGTGATGGTTTCACATGCATGGAGTACTAGTGCGTGGTGGGAGATGAAAAGAGGAGTGTTTGCATGCAAAAATGAATTAGTTTACTCACACATTAAATGCAAAATGTGCCTAGGAGGTGAGAGATTTTGGGACAAATATTTTTTGAAAATTTGCCTTGCGAACTGGGACAGAGGGAGTACCATCTTTCAGACTATTTAAATGTGTTTGTCTTTATTTTCTGGGTTGTGAAATCTAGCCGGTACAAAATAAAACTCATCTCTTACCTATGCAATAATATGCAGCATTGATACTGCTACCAGAATGTTTTGTTTTTGGAAACCATGGTTGGTAAATTGGTATCATGGTCATGTAGAGTACTCTTCTTTTAATGAAGGTTGTAGTTTGCCGCTCGATAAATAGAAACTTCCACTTTTTACTGTTTTGCCTGGGTTGATATTTTCTGTGCAAATATCTTCTATTCATCATATATATCTCTTTGCTATTCATCGTATTAATCTCTTTAGCCATGGTTATGCACTCGAAATAAATACTGCCATATTCCGGGAACTGCTCTCTTTTTTCCAAAACATATTACTGATAGGTCTGCATGGGGTAAGCAACTTCCTTGACAAGGCAATCGAAAAATTGAGAAGCCCGTGGTGCTCCAGACAGGCCACGAGACACCATCCTAGGTGTGCATAGGAGGAGGTACTGCTCTTTGAATGAACAACAAAGTCTTTCTGAGACGAGCTGAAGTCGTATTTGGGCTTTTACGAAGTCGTATTTGGGCTTTTACAAAGTCAGGGCCACTGAAACGAGAAAACTGAGAGCGGTGCATATATTATGTGCAATATCATGTCATTGTCGGTTTTGAGAAGCAGCATTATATATAGGATTTAGCATCAGTATGGTCCGTTTCAACTGGCGGTTGTAAAACCTCAAAGTATTTTCCTTTTCTATTTTTTTGTCTGCTATATAGTACTCATCTAAGCAGTGTCCGAAATTTATTTAGTTCGTTGACATCTAAGCACTGCCTGGGTATTTTCATGTATATCTATTTTCAGATTTTCTTACATATTCATCATTGTTCGAATGGACGTGTTGCGGTCAGAAACCCACCGGCGAGCAGCGACGGGCAACACAGGAGAGCCGGGAACAACTTAGGGCTGCGGCTGGCCCTGGTCCCTCCGAGCGACGGCCCGCAAAGATTCCGGCACGCACGTCCGATGCTGGTGCAAGGGCGTGCCACCTGACCTATACCTGGTCAGGAAGGTGATGGAGATGCCTCGCTTAATTTCCTGCATGGCATACACGTAAACATTAAATACGAGCCTCGATCGGCTCTCAGGTTATCTCGTGAATCGGCTCAAAGAGCCAATCCACCCATGATTCGCACGAGGTGTACGAATATATGGTGGTCCTGCTTGATCAAGATAAAGCTAAAACGATCTACGGCGATTTGGGGTTTTCACCGCATAATCGGATCATCCTACTCGTGATTGGGCCTCGCGGCCACGCACGGTGATCGTAAGCTCGATCCTAGACAGGGCCTAAAAACCAACACGAGGTTGATCCCCGGAACATCCTGTCTAGGGCTAGCAAACTACACCCTACGCGCCGCTGGATCCTCCAACCCTTTGTAAGGCCTAACTATTGCAGATATTAAACTAATCCTTGAAGAACAAGGAGCAATCGTAACGGATCGGATCTACTGAATAAAGATCAAGCGGGGTGCCGCCCCTACACCTAAGATAGGTGTAAGGGCGGCTAGATGTATAAGGGTTGCACGATGACAGCATATGATACGAAGAACAATGCTAACCCTAACACATCTAAGATAACTACGTTGCTCGCCATCAAAAAGGCTTCAGTACGAGCAACGCATGAATGACGGATAAACTTGTACTGCCATGCGATCTAGGCAGCATGATGCTTACCCGGAAGAAACCCTCGAGACAAGGGAGTTGGCGATGCGCCTAGATTGATTTGTGGTGAACGTGATTGTTGTTTATTTCATAAACCCTAGATACATATTTATAGTCCGTAGACTTTCTAACGTGGGAATAATCCCAACCATGCACGAGACAAACTCTAACTAACCGACACGTATCCTACTATGTTACAGATACAAGGGCAAACTAGCCCAAACTTTGCATATAAGGCCGATTCACGTATTTCTTCCGTATATAATCTTCAAGCCCATCTTGATCGCGGCCCACCTCTGACTCGGTCAAATTCTGGTGATAACACATGCCCCCCTGGTTTTGGAATTGATAATTCCAAAATCACTCTGATTCTCTTCGTCGGGTCATGTCGTGGCAGAGCAGAACCGTCACATTATTCTTCATCATGATGCCTTGCCTTCTCAACTTCTCTGCAAAATTTGAGAGCTTTAGCACCACTTCCTTGGAAACTGCGATGGCATTAAATCTCCATTAGGCTCCCCCTTATTTAACTGTGCCGACTGATTCACTTTTCATCCCCCTCCTCTGTCCTAGCTATCGGCACCGAAAAGCCCTCTTTCCCTGTAGCAATGTCTTCTTCTTCCTCCATCTCCTCCGGCCTCTCTTTCCAATCTTCTTCCTCGAGTGAGCTGATGTCAGAGCCAGAGTGGGACTTCGACTTCATGTCAGATGGCCCACCAGAAGCCCTTGTCGGATCAGATGGCGACATGCCCCTGACTGATGGGGAGGGCGACCTCCAGTTCCTCATTGAAGGGGAACTGGAGAACGAGAGCGAGGATGACCTCCACTCCTGGAGGAACCCCACTTCCTCCGAAAAGGAGGAGGAAGAGGAAGACGAGGAGGAAGAGGAGGAACAGGAAGAAGAGGAGGAAGACGACTCCTCCTCCTCCGCTGGGTACCCGCCGGCGAAGCGCTTCCGCGCTTGGGCGGACAGTGAAGATGACGATGATGACGAAGAAGAAGAAGCTCCGGCCGAAGGCTGGGGCAGCAGCGACGAGGAGTTCTCCGGAAGCAGCGCCGGCGGCAGCTACGACGCCGATGACGAGGGCAGCGAGGATTAGTAAAGTAGGATCAGTAGTACGCGAGCAATCGGCTCTTCTTTTGTTCCCCCTTTCTTGAGCAATCGGCTCTTCATTGTAAAAAACCCTCCTTTTATTAATGAAGAAGTATTTGCAGTCAACTTTTTGCCGATAGTCAAAGTCAAACGATCTCCCAAAAGAGCCGATGGCATCGCACCGGTCTCTACCATAAAAACACGAGTAAGGTCGACCTAGTTGCCCCTCCAAACGGTAACCTGCGACCTCCGTCTGAGAAACAAACTCAGATCCCCAAATTGCCGCCTGAGCAGTTCCCACTCACGGCCACTTGCATCCCAGATCTCGACCGCGCCGCCCCCAACTCTACATCGCATCCAATGGCGGAATCATCCAATACCAACGCCATGGTCTCCGGTCTGAAGGTAATCCTTAACCTCCTCTCGCCATTCGAATCAACGTTAGGATTAATAGCAAACACCTGAATTAATGTTTTGTTCCGCTACTAATTTAGGTCTCAGACATCCTACTGCCACATCCTTCTCTCGCAAATTCTATGTGCCTCGGTCCTCGTTCTTCCGAGAGTCCCGCCCTCTTAATTTCATGCGAAGCTAACAGAATCCCCTTCGTGAATCGGAACTTAGATCCGACTTCCGGGCCGACCGCCTGCGAGCCCGGCCTAATCCTCCCGAGGGTTGGGTGGCATGGTACAATAGAGTATCCAAAACCCATTATGCCACCTGGGAAGCCATAGGGATAGCCGATGCCTTGTCGTTATCATTGTCTCCCCTTGAGAAGAATGAAAATATTCTGAAAACCATCGGCTACTTCTGGTCTGATGCACTGAACTGCTTCATGTTCGGCCATGGCCCTATGACACCAACTCTGCTGGATGTGGCCATGATCACAGGCCTAGACATTGCATCCCCAAGCCCTTCTGCATTCAAACTGCCGAAAGTCCCTTTCACCCTTTCCTCTAAAAAAGAGTGTACCAGCTGGGGTGCCTACCTCAATCGTTATATGAAAACCAAAGGCCCTGTAACGAGAGAGAACACACAGCCTTCCCGAACTTCCGGTTGGAGCACTTCATATTCTGTGGCCCATCACTCGCCCCTACCAAGAATTACCTTTCCTCGGCCTATGAACTTGCCAAAGGCACCCAACTTGGCCTAGGCAAGCCGTTTCTTGGAGAGGTCTATCGATCTCTTCAACCGATGTCCGTCAAACTCGTTCTCTCAAAAGACAGCTTAAACCGGCGGCCCTCGGTGGTTTATTCAGTTATGGGCTCAGCTATACTTTCAGAACCAGATCCCAGACTTCCCACCTTTGGCCACCTGTACCTTTCCGGATGCCAATGGAAAGGAGATCCGATGCACCAGCTATGGCCAAGCCTTGTATGGTCTCCCAGGCAGCAGGCTGATCCCTAAGGAGGCAGCAGGGTGGTTCAAGGTTTTCTTCCAAGGTTTGGACAACCCCCTGTTCTTTCCTTATACTGAATCGGAGAACTTTGAGAACCCAGTCTCCTTTCGATTGGATAACTTTGCCAATGACGCTAGCACCCAAGCATCCGTATTCTATCATGATTCGTCCTTGCTTCCTCCCCGTTGGCATGAGTACCTCGAACCGGATCATCAAGCCTGGTTATGAGTCTTACCAACCGGTAGTGGTAGCCCGACAGCTTGGCCTCGGGCAGGTGCCTCCACACTTCTTCCTACACCACCTGACAGCAAGCAGAGCTGAACTGCCTGACGTCCTTACTGGCCAAAGATGTTATACCTTCTTTGATGCTTTGGCCATTCCAATTCCCCATAACCTCCGTTTCTCCTTCACCACCGACGGTTTCGAGACTTGGTGGTCCATGTGGAAAACCCATGTCTTCAGAAGGGCTCTAGGACCGCTGCTGAGACAGCTTGATGCCGAGTATGACGTTCCTGCAGACCAGGTACCATTACTTAAACATTTCTTGCAACGGCTTATGGTGATTTGTCTGTAACCTGACTCCATCTCCTGGCAGCAACAAGATGGCCCAGCTCCCACGCAAGCCGATGGCTCCCCTTCGCATTCCTTCCTCCGGCCCCGGTGGTTCTCTTCTCGCGAGCTCGCCACCCCCGAAGAAAGTCATAATGCGGAGTCGGCCGATTTCACCAAAATCGGCTCCCAAGAGTAAAGCATCTTCGGGGCCGCTTGCTCCCCCGGCCTCGACTCGGGCGAGGACGGCGGTGAGGAAGGTGGCTGCCGAGAAGACCCCGAAGCGCAAAGCTCCCGCCCAAGAAAGCTTGCACGTAAGTTGATTTGTGCCCCGTCCACGTTTATCCGCTTTCCCGGTCTTTTGCAACAGAGCTCGTATTCTTTTCTACAGACTTCCACCGAAGAAACCTCCAGCGGGGCCGCAGAATCCAGCCAGAGGGATTCGAGCTCGGGCAATTCCGAGAGGTCCACCACCCAGAGCCAGACGGCTTCGCCAGTGTCGGCTTCTAAGAAAAGGTCGATTCCCGAGCCTCCTGCTCCCCAAGCCTCGACCAAATCGGGGTCACGCGTGAAGCGTCGATGCGTCAAAAGGGCTCGTAGAAACCCACGAGCTTCTCCATCAAGCCAGGAGGTCTCGAATGTAATTATCTCTCTGGTTTACATTTCATGCTAACCCATTGCCATTTGGATCGGCTAACCACTTCCTTTTGCAGACCAAAGAAACCTCTAGCGGAGATGTCGAGGAGGTACTGATGCCGTCCGCCATGCTGGACCTAGCCACCTCGACGATCGCGGCTGACCAAGTGGCTGACCTAGCCAAGTCCACGGAAAAGCTGATTATCACTACATCGGCTGCTCCTCCTTCCTTGGGAGAGGTACACCCCCTTTCCTTGGCTCTATCACTTTCTTCGTTGTATGCTAAACCCACTTTGTTTGCCTTGTCAGGGTTGTGATCTCTCGAGCTTGCCGACGTTCGATCCAGTAATCCATCGAACCAACTACTTCCAAGGCAAGTGGAGAGCCCGATCCTAGCACGGTCCATGGTCCACTCCCAGCGTCTCAAGGATTTGCTCTCTTCCTCAATTGAGACCCTGATTGAAAATTCCGAGGAAGTCAAAGGCATCCTCGAAGATGTCCAGCCCCATCTCCCTATGACACTGCAAGTGAAGCTCTGGCCAGCTGTTACTCTGTCGGTCTTCAAGTCAAGGGTGCAATCGGCTCGACAAAGGATCACTCTTCGCCACACCCAGCTTCCATTGAGAGCCGATATTGCAGACAAGTGTCAACGGCTCAACGAGAAGAAGGCTGCTTTGGACGCCAAAACGGACACTTCTGCCAATAGCGCCGAACTCGAGACCCTGCGCAAGGAACTGGAGAGCCTTGAAGAGAGGGTCAGGGTGACCAAGCAGCTTATCCAAGACAAGGAAGCCCTTATTGCCCGTTCTCAAGAGGAAGCAAAGGGCCTCACAGCCGATCTGAAGACCGATCTGGCTGAAATCCGTACCCTGAGCAGTCAGCTGGTGACGGGCAAAGACGAGGACGACGAGGCTGAGATCGCCGAGGTGGATCGCATCCGTGCTGATGCCCTTCACGCCCTCGGCGCGTTTCTTCAGTAGGGCCTTCAGAGACAAATGTTTTACTGAACTTGATCTTCTGAAGTCGATGACTCTGCTTCGGCTGTACTTGCTACATTTTTTTTTACTGGCCGATTTTCCATCGGCCCCTAATATTTTATTGCCCATGCGTCTGTCTATCTGATTATGTGCCCCCCCGAGCCGAATCTGTCGGGTTACTGCAGATATCGGCTATGCGGTTATCGATAGGACTATACCTGAACATCGGCTATGCAGTCACGACTAATGCCGATTTCCTCGAGCTCGCAAGTCGATGTAAACCCATGCCCTAGCTTTCCGTCACCCGTGAGGTCGACACAACATACTGGGAGAGCAGGTGGTACGGATAATACGGGCCGATCGCTGGAATCGGCCTTTATCTTGATTACCACCAGGATTTTTTGGCAGTGTCGGGGCAGATCGCGTGGAACAGCTCCCTCCTTGTCCTCGCTATGAGAGCAGCTGCCCTCGTCTCTACCCTTACCAGGGCGGTGCCCAAGTTCTACCATGTTGATGTTGAACGAGTATCTTGGCTGGCACCTCCCAGGGTACACGTCTTCCACCATGTCAACGGCGTATGCCGGTGAATTCGGTAATTCTGGTGTTGTCAACGTGAATGGCAGCGGTGGACGGGATTGGAGCGGCATCTCTCCTTGGTAAGCCCCGAGAGCTGGTCCTGACGGAGAGTATTGATGCCTCACGACTTCCTGGATCATCCGAAAAGCGACACGCTCCAAAGTGTTCACCAGGCTCTCAGAATGGCGGTGCAGCGAGTGAGCCACCATGTGGCTAATCTCCTGACGCAGGGACCTGGTGCGTTCTTCTGACGGGGCGGACAGGTCCACTCCATCGAGCGCGCCTTCAGGTGAGAACCCTTTCCACCTGACGCCATGCGAGCGGGTTCTGTGAAAAGAGCCGATGAGGTCGGCTTCGAGGATTGCTTTGACCTCGTCATACTTCTTCTTGAGCTCCTCGGTCAGATCCTCGTACGTGATCGGGGTGCCGTCCGCCATCTCAGATGTAGATGGCGAGGTGGTTGATGTCGAAGATTGTCCCACCGGGCGTGCCAGAATGTGTTGCGGTCAGAAACCCACCGGCGAGCAGCGACGGGCAACACAGGAGAGCCGGGAACAACTTAGGGCTGCGGCTGGCCCTGGTCCCTCCGAGCGACGGCCCGCAAAGATTCCGGCACGCACGTCCGATGCTGGTGCAAGGGCGTGCCACCTGACCTATACCTGGTCAGGAAGGTGATGGAGATGCCTCGCTTAATTTCCTGCATGGCATACACGTAAACATTAAATACGAGCCTCGATCGGCTCTCAGGTTATCCTGTGAATCGGCTCAAAGAGCCGATCCACCCATGATTCGCACGAGGTGTACGAATATATGGTGGTCCTGCTTGATCAAGATAAAGCTAAAACGATCTACGGCGATTTGGGGTTTTCACCGCATAATCGGATCATCCTACTCGTGATTGGGCCTCGCGGCCACGCACGGTGATCGTAAGCCGATCCTAGACAGGGCCTAAAAACCAACACGAGGTTGATCCCCGGAACATCCTGTCTAGGGCTAGCAAACTACACCCTACGCGCCGCTGGATCCTCCAACCCTTTGTAAGGCCTAACTATTGCGAGATATTAAACTAATCCTTGAAGAACAAGGAGCAATCGTAACGGATCGGATCTACTGAATAAAGATCAAGCGGGGTGCCGCCCCTACACCTAAGATAGGTGTAAGGGCGGCTAGATGTATAAGGGTTGCACGACGACAGCATATGATACGAAGAACAATGCTAACCCTAACACATCTAAGATAACTACGTTGCTCGCCATCAAAAAGGCTTCAGTACGAGCAACGCATGAATGACGGATAAACTTGTACTGCCTAAATCGCAAGATGCGATCTAGGCAGCATGATGCTTACCCGGAAGAAACCCTCGAGACAAGGGAGTTGGCGATGCGCCTAGATTGATTTGTGGTGAACGTGATTGTTGTTTATTTCATAAACCCTAGATACATATTTATAGTCCGTAGACTTTCTAACGTGGGAATAATCCCAACCGTGCACGAGACAAACTCTAACTAACCGACACGTATCCTACTATGTTACAGATACAAGGGCAAACTAGCCCAAACTTTGCATATAAGGCCGATTCACGTATTTCTTCCGTATATAATCTTCAAGCCCATCTTGATCGCGGCCCACCTCTGACTCGGTCAAATTCTGGTGATAACAGGACGGACGTCCCATGTTTTGCGTATCTTACCAACTTATTTATCCTCCTTTGTTGCTGTTACAGTTCGTAGCTAATTCATATTCATTGCAGGTTACTCGAGGCATGCTTATGGCGTGGTTGTGGTGATAAGAATTGAAATTAGTACATCTTGACTAATATAAGTAAGTCAGATTTCTTACCCTTATATTAATATCTTTTTTGGTCAACTTAATACTCCCTCCAGTCATAAAAGAATGACTTAGATTTGTCTAAATTTGTAGTAACTTTTGTAAGAGATCTACCAACAAAGCAGTACACAAGCCTGGGTCAGCTATTTAACATTTTGTATTCTGCTTGGGTGAGATGAGCTGATCAGAGATTAGTGGTACTAAGCTAACGTGAATATATTATACTTACTAACTAAATAAGCATCATTTTGAGCCTCGGGCCGCGCATCTACATAGCTTCCATCATGCATGTCTTGCATAGCTTCCACACCCTTCGGGCCGCGCATCTACATTGGATCAACTCCGCGAATATTGCTCTAATCCCAAAGAAAGACGGTGCCGAAGACATATCGGACTATCGACCTATAAGCCTTATCCATGCCATTGCCAAGTATATTGCAAAGATGATGGCCGCTAGGCTTCGCTTGTGTCCAATGCCCAAAGTGCATTCATCAAAAAACGAAGCATCCACGATAACTACATGTATGTGAGGAACCTTGCTCGCAAATTTCATCGCTCCAAAACACCTTGCCTCCTCTTCAAGCTTGACATCAAAAAGGCTTTCGACTCCGTGAGATGGGATTACCTCATGGATCTTCTCCAACATTGTGGCTTCCCGAGAAAATTCTGGGATTGGATTTGGGCACTCCTCTCCACCTCTACTTCGAGAATCCTCCTCAATGGCGTGCCTTGTGACCCCATCAAGCACGGCCGCGGCCTCCGGCAAGGCGATCCGTTGTCCCCTCTCCTCTTTGTGTTGGCAATTGATCCGATCAACCATATCCTTACAAAAGCTACTAACCAAGGAAGGTTGCACCCCCTTCTTGGAAGAGCTACGGTTGCGCGCACCTCCTTGTATGCCGATGATGCGGCGATTTTTGTGGCCCCAATAAAAGAGGATATCACTTGCCTCGCTTCAATTGTTGCTACCTTTGGTGAAGTGACCGGTTTAGAGGCCAACCCCCAAAAAAGCCTCGTAGCCCCGATTCAATGCGACGATCTCGACCTTGAGGACATCCTTCAACCTTTCCCAGCTACGAGAACGTCCTTCCCTATGAGATACTTGGGCTTGCCTTTGTCGGTTTATAGGCTCAAACGTGGAGACCTTCAATACTTACAAGATAAAATCGCCGGAAAGTTTGCCGCCGGAAATTGGAAGAATGTGAACATGACCGGTAGAAGAGTGTTGGTACGCTCCGTCCTTACTTCCCAAACAATCCATCACATCACCTCCATCGACCTTCCAAAGGGGGTCACCCATAGCATCATGGCTCTTCTCCGGGCTTTTCTTTGGGCGGGCAAAGACAAAGTGACGGGGGGCAAGTGCAAAGTTAATTGGGCCAAAGTTTGTCGTCCTACCAAGCTTGGTGGCCTTGGTATCTTGCACCTAGAGAAGTTTGCCGCCGCTCTAAGGCTAAGATGGCTATGGCTTGAGTGGACCGATGATTCGAAATCTTGGATCGGTCTTGGTAATCCATGCAATAAGGAGGACCGGACCCTATTTGCGGCCGCCACTTTTGTCAATATAGGAAACGGTGAAAAAGCGAAGTTTTGGACTTCTCCTTGGCTTGGAGGACTTTGTCCATGTGATTTGGCGCCCTTGATCTTTGCAATGTCCAAGAAGAAGAATTGCAATGTCCGGAAGGCTCTCCATAACAACTTTTGGGTCAACCAAATCAAGATCTCTCAAGAGTTTGGGGTGCCTCACATTGAGGAATTTGTCAACCTATGGGGTCTCCTTCAAGATGTGCACCTACCTCATGATGTTCCGGACACCATTACTTGGAAGTTCACTAATGATGGGAAATATTCCGCCTCCTCGGCCTATAAGATGCAATTCGAAGGCCTTGTCTCAACCTCCCTAAATTCCACGGTTTGGAAAGTTTGGGCGCCTCCAAAGTGCAAGTTCTTCGCTTGGTTGGTTATGCAAAATAGAGTTTGGACGGCGGATAGGCTTCAACGTAGAGGGTGGGAAAATTGTGGAAATTGCCCTCTATGCAACCAAGTCCAAGAGACGGCGGACCACCTCATGTATAAGTGTCGCTTCACCTTGCGAGTGTGGAAGGAGATTCTAGCTTGGTGCGGTATTCACGATAGATCCCCGGAGTCTTGGATCAATGAGCCAAATGTCGATGCGTGGTGGACAAATATTGCCTTACAAAGAGGTCAACATAGAAAAGCCTTAGCATCCTTGCTCATGCTAATCTGTTGGGAAGTTTGGAAGGAACGCAACGCTAGAGTCTTCCGACACCACCTTTCCGCCACAAATGTCATCATTGCCAAGATCAAAGATGAGGCTCGGGCTTGGTGCTTGGCCGGCGCTAAGGATTTGTGCAATATAATACCGGGAGAGTAGGCTTTTGTTAAAGTCCTAGGGCTTGTCCTAGGCATCTGTTATGGAACTCTAAACTTCTTCTCTATTAATGAAAATGGCAAATCTTTTGCCTCGTTTCAAAAAAAAAAAAAAAAATTTGAGCCTCCAGCACGAAGATGTAAAAATACTGGAGATTTTTTGTTTGTGTTCATATCATTTTTATACATTAAAGTATGATCAAGTAAATTAGCCAGACAGAACCATCCAGGAACTCACTTGAGTACTGTAACCTAGAGGTGATGAAGAATTTTCAAATTTCAGGTTTACACTGCACCGGATATTGTTCTTTTAGTTATAAACCAGCATATTGAGTATACATAGTGATGTTAAGTGTCCCCGAGTTAAGAATGAACTTTAAGTTGCTGGTTGAAGATGATGTCTAGATCCATTTGATTCTGTTTAGTTGTTGGTTGCCTTCAAGAGTTGTAAACTATTAATTATATCCTAGACCGCATGTCCATGGTTTAGAACTTTCTTCAAAATAGTGTCATACATAATAATTTTGACTTTCTGTAATGTTTTGGTTCGGCCGATTCAGTTCTCGAGCCAGCATGATTTGCAAGATTGCATTTTTGTGCTCATTGTTTGCACGTATTTTGCAGCTAATGTTCCTCTTTAAAAGAAAGGGAATTAAAATTTGGCATCATGTAACTTTGTTAAGACATGCATCAAACTGAAGAGTGAAATTGTACTGGTTAGAAGCGGTTGCTCGAGTTTAGTAAGTTTCTTTAATAGTTTATGTGCCAAATAATGGTGTTCTGTTATGTAAAGATTGCAAAGACTTCCTTTTGGAGTTAGTTGTTCACGAAGATCTGGTATGTCCCACATGCCTTGTGTATGTCAGTTATGCATTGCTTTACATTTTCTTATCTATTTATACCATCCGCTTTGTCCATAACTCCACATGTTCTTGAATATACATTGTTTTTCTCCTTAAAATGTACACCGTATAAATAGCCAACCATTGCACTATATACTTTCCACTTTGCGAATGGATTTATTGTTCTTAGTTGAACAGTGTAACCGATTGCAACCGAACAACATAACATGTCACCGTCTTTCCACTAACCACCTTTAGCCATCCAGATAAAATCATAATAAACAACAATCTGTGGAATTCAACCACAATAAATAAAACATTTATAGGCCCATGTACATTGGCTGCCCACATGATTAAGGCCCCGTCTGCAATACAGATGTACCTTATTATACCAAAATAAAAATAGTTTATTTTTCAAAAATTTCACAAGATGCTGAACTTTCCACATGTTTGTACACCATAGATCATGTCTAAAAAATAGACGGACGCATCAACGCGCGCTTTTATGGTCTAGTAATCTGTGAAGTGTGAACGTCTTGGCCTTGCGCCAGCCGCCTCAATTAAATTGTACAGGCCTCTCTAGTTCCAATGTCCGGTGCACCGTTACACGAGAGCTCCGGGTTTTTTACTCAAAAAAAAAAAGAGCTCCGGGTTTGCTCCAAAAAAAAAAAGAGCTCCGGGCATCTGGCCATGTTAGGCCATGCACAATGCAAGATGCTTGGTCAATCGACTGGCGAATGGGATGAAGAAATAGTACGAGAGACTCTTTGTCCTCTTGATGCTGATGCTGCCCTCCGTCTACCTCGCGCAAGGAATGGGGGTGATGACCTCTGGGCGTGGAACGAAGAGAGGACAGGCATCTATACTGTCCGTTCAGCTTATCGTATGTTGGTTCAACAGACTGTTGTTGCCTCGGGGAGTTCGAATTGGGACTCTGATCAGGTTTGGAAGAAACTTTGGCAGCTCAAAGTGGTGCCAAAAGTGAGAATATTTTGGTGGCGGGCACTGCAGGGATTCCTTCCTTGCTACGCCGAGCTGACCAGGAGACATGTTATGGATAATGGCATATGCAAACTTTGTGGCCATGAGGATGAAACGTTATACCATGCTATGCTACAATGTGTGCACGCAAAACAATTCTGGACTGCTACTTTGGAATATTTTGGCTTCAGTATCCCCAGGTTGCACCCAGTAACTTGGATGGGAGACTTGCTGGTCGGCTCCTTTTTGAAATCAGAACATGTACCGATAGCCATCACGGTTCTATGGTGTATATGGTCTAGTCGGAATAGATACATCCATGGTGAGGAACAATACAAGCCTCTTGGTTCCATGCAACTTATTGAAGAGCAGCTCGCCCTCCTGGAACTTCCGCCAAATCAAGCTGTTGTTCTGAAACCGGAGGTCACTTGGTCCAGACCCCCGTCCGGATGGTTTATGGTGAATACGGACGGATCGCTCAACTGCAGCTACGTGAAGCAGGGTCAGGTTATGTCATACGAAATGATCTGGGAGAATTCGTGGAAGCGGGGTGCCGTAAATACCCTCATATCGATGATCCTTTTATTAGTGAGTTGTTGGCAAGTAGAGATGGCCTAGAAGCTGCTGCAAGGCTGGGTATACCGAAATTATCATACAAACGGACTGTAGCTCGCTGGCCGAACTTTGGCAGGATGAAAGACAAACAAGAAGTGAAGGTGCTCACGTTTTGGGTGAGATGAAGATGATGTGTGCGAATTTCCAGGAAGTCAAGCTTCTCTTTTTAGGTCGTGATGCAAATAAAGCGGCACATAGATGTGCCAAAGAAGTTCTTAGCGTGGTAGATTTTGTTCGCTTTGATGTAATACCTGGTTTTCTGACTGAGCTTATTCAGTCTGAATGTAGCCACTATCCCGTTTAATAAAGCAGTGGATTACAATCAAAAAAAAAATGCAAGATGCTTGGTCGGGTGTTTATAAAAATTAACTAAGTTCTTTTTTGTTAAGAATTGGTGTTTATTCGTATAGAAGAGATGCTTAGTTAGGCATCTGCCTAGCGTAAATGACCACCTAAACTTAGATAAAAATCGATTTATTTTGCTAAGCACTCTTCCTTGTACATACATGTCCTTATATCAGACGATGGAAAATGGTTCTAAGACCAACCTTCTCCCAAGGCCCAAGGGGGTGTGCCAAGGTCATGGCCACTTTGGTTTGAAAGATTTGAATAGGATTTTTGAGGATCTTAAACTTTATGATTTTTCTATAGCAGTAGTTTGATTTGTAGGATAGTATGGCATAGTTCTTTTAAAGAAATCCTTGGCACTAGTTTTCGTAGGAAAACTTACATCACTCAAACCTTTTTATAAGATTTTTTTTGTTTTACTGTGCTTGAATTAAGCAAACTTGGTGCTGACTTGGAAAGAGATTGAGTGCAAGACACCATTGGTACAGTGGCGAATGTTGCAGGTACACTGCGCAAGATGGTGTCGCGTGAAAGCGGGCAGCGGACGGTCACATGGCCGTCACCGTGTGGAAACGTGGTTGGGCGGGGATCAAGGCGAACGAGCCGGTTTGGTCTTTTCTCGTGCAGATCGCCCCTCCTTGTTCAACGGCCCACAATGATCAAGCCGGTGGGCCACCAAGGCGCCGACGCACGCACGAATACGCACGAGCCAAATGGCCAAATCTATTTTGAAAAAGTATATTTTAAACCTGAACTAGGTCCGGCGAAATAAACCTAAAACTTTAAATATCTATCTTTTATATCCTAAACTATTAAATTCCAGTCTAAATTGAATATTGCAGTTGTTTGAGCAAATTGTCCATTAAAAAAAGCTCCTACATAATTATATATTCAAATTGTGTGATCCCTAGTTTTTTCATCTCTTAGAGCATCTCCACCGGCGCCCCCCAAATGCCGGCAGAGGCGCCGACACGTCCATATGGGACACCGACACTGCATCCTCTATTTGGGGGAGCCGTTCCCACATCGGCGTCCTCAAATCGGCAGCCCTGATAGATGTTTTGAATTAAAATCACAAATAAAAGCATAGAAAATCGAATAAAGAGAAGAAACATTCTATTCCACAAACTAATACATAATTGGGAACGTGGTTTGCACGAAGATATAGTTTGGAACATGGTTTTCCACAAACTAATACATAGTTTGAACCATGGTTGACACAAATATAAAACATTGCAAAATAACTAAACCTAACTAGGCCAATCATCGCAGGTTTCGTGTGTTCGCTGCCAAGAAAGAACACTCAAGGGCACACCCAGTCACCCAAACTGGAAAATCCAGCTAGTGAAGGTGCCCCTGTTGGTTCTTTCGAGAAAGAACATCCAAAAATATGTGTGCCTATTTTCGCTGCGAAGAAACAACACTCAGTCGTTGTCCTCCTCGGCTGTCGCCGTGGTAGTGGCGGCGGCAGCGCGTCTCGTCGAACACCTTGCCGCTCATGACCCCCTCGCCAAGGTAGGAGAACATGAGCACGAAGCCGGCTTCGAGGTGGTGGTATGTAACATCCCAGGTTTAGAGGCAATAAAATGAGAGAACACCAAAGTGTGCATTGCATTCATGCATAGAAAATCCGGGGAATTTTCGCGCTTTCAAATAAAACCTGTCACAGTAACTGAAGTTTCACTTGACTTGCTGGAATTGAAGTAGATCATCAAGTCAAGCGCTATAAACTTCAATGTGATCTTTGCCAAAACCTTATTTTTGGGTAGAGATGATTTGATCTATGTATTAGATCAAATGGAATTAGATTTACAACAACACATTCTCTAATAATCAAAACCTAACTTATTAACACTTAAAAGTTAGCAACTGCCTTTGTGTGTAATTTAATTCACTTATAAATAAGGTAAACCACAGGGTCTAAAGTGCATAAAAGCCACACATTCTTATTTAAATCATAACTTATTAAATACATGGAATATCATAAAACTAAATCCATTTACATTACAAATTATAGTTCAAACTATTTGAATAAAACTAACTAGGAGTATTTTGAAACTCATATGATCATGCCTTGGTGAAATCAAACCCAACTATCCAAAATTGAGAAATAACCTTCAACCTTAACCTTTTTACCAATACTATAATGTAAATACAATCAAAGATGGTATGATGACTCATCCACAATAATAAAACCATCCACAAGATATTTAGTAGCAAATGCCACTTGGCTATCCAAAAATAAATCATATGAGAGGATAATCTCTATGCCACATGGGATGAAAATATCTACATGACTTGTTTTCCAAGCTATGCCACCTCATGCTCAAAGGATTGCTATGGATGAGAGCATGACAACCAAGCACCTTACTCATCCCACTAAAACAAGAGTCACCACATATGTGTCATGATATTAGAGCTTGCCCAAGCCTATAAATAGAGCCACACCCTTCATCCCTTTGCTCATCTTGTAGCATGATACATGTGAACAAACACATAGAGCCACTCCATATGAATTAGCTAGGATCAAGATGAAGAAGCTAGGAGGTGGAGGCATACCACAAGAAGAAGGTTTATCAGATTTCCTGAAGAACAAGCTACAGAATATTGCAAGGTAGAATCCCTAGGCAAACCATATATTTAGAGGATCATATCATCATCTCTTGAGTAGAACCTTAGTAAACCAATTCCATAATCATCACAATTTGGTACTAATTAGAAACCTAAGAATCTAAGTGAGTGTGATGAGAGGAATGATAAAGAGTGATTAGTGAGGAATAAGTGGATATTGTCTAATGCATGACTATACCTTGTGGATATAGATGATCAGTTAAACCCATGTTATTAATAGATCTCATCTATCACATAAAATAATAAGTATATCACTAGTAGTTAATCCCAAACCAATCCTCATGCCTTGTGTAGAGGAGTAATCCTAGTCAATTAAACATAACCTAACTATTGCTCACATCCTAAACCTAGTGGTGTATCACATTGGTGATCACTACTAAAAACCTAGACCAAGTCTGAAATCCAACCCATGGATTACTTTGGATTATAAGTAGAACCCTGCCATGCCTCATGTCTATTCTATACTTCAATTAGTGAAGCATCACCAAAACTATAAACCTTTCACCTAGGAATCAGTTCACATAAAATATTAAACCCTACCTTTCCATCCTAGTAGACCAAATGAAATAGTGTTCTATAAATTAAACCATCATTAGCAAATGCATTGTTAATTATAAACATAGGATCCATCTTAATTAGTTCAAGCTAAAGTTTACTAAAACCAGATTAATGATTATAGAACTTTCTTAACCATCTTCTTAAACCTTAAGAACTATCATTCACATAAAATCATGAACCAATTCCATTTCCTTTACCATTTGTTAAACCCCATAATTAAATTATATGTGAATGATCACTATGGTTAAGCACTAGAAAAATAGAAGGTGTTCACCATGCACATATTCTAAATTTCAAATCAGTTAAAAACAGGTTTAATTCCTTAATTAACAAAGCAATTGAGATAAACCCTAAAATCATTTCTATTTGAAAACTTGAATTGTGTCTCATAAGAACACAAAATAAATCAATTATATAATAGTTGTTTGGAAATAAAACAATACAGTAGATGGCATTATCAAATTATTTTGATATTCAAATATTTTTGAACCTGTAAAGCAAAACCAGAATCAAAATTTGAATTCAAATCACAAATAGAAAACAGAAAATAAAATAGAAAAGAGAAGAGAGAGAGGAGCTTACCTGTTGGACCAAAGCAGGCCACCGCAGCCCACGTCGCCAGCCCAGCCCATAAACGAAACAGCCCAGATACCGTTTCGGCTCGCTTTAAAATTCGTGCGAGGCAAGTCATCGTCTCCTTCTTCTTCTCCGGAGACGACAGCGCAGAGGAGGAGCCCGGCCACCTCACCGTTGGCGATAGGGACGGCCTCGGACGCCGCAGAAGCTTCCAGAACCCTTCCCTATATCTCTCGCGTCCGAGCCTATCCGAAGACGTCAAGATTCGTGCCCAAATGCAACTCACTGTCACCGTCGCATCTCCACCCCTGCCGCCGGCGAGATGACGCTTCTGACCACCTCGAGCTCTATAAATATGTCTGGAGCTTCTCCAGGAAACCCTAGCACCTCGCCGCCCATCCATTGCTTCCCAGACATCCCCTATCTCTCAAATTCGTCCACTTTCTGTCACCGGCGTCGATCAAGAACACGGCGGAGGAGGTCACCCCAGCCTCTGGCGTGTGGTCCAGGAGGAGCCCCTGGACTCAAGGAGCATCTGGGAGAAGCCCAGCATCCGGGGAGCCGTGTGGAGGATCGATTTCATTGTTCCCTTCCGCAGCAGTTCGTCGGGAGATCGCCAATCGTCGTCGTCTCCGTCGACCATCGCCGGAGCCGACCACGCCATCGTGTTCAGGGTAAGCTTGCGCATCTGTAGAGCCTACTCTCGCATCCTAGAAGCATCTGTAGCTCCAGATTGATAGTTGGCCGGAGTGCACCGCCGCGGGACATGATTTCCGATGAAGCTCCGGTGACCTATAGCTTGTTCCACCACCACCATAGTGTTCACCATCTTCTTCTCGTTCGACTGGTACCACCCACGTATCCAGGGGTGCCTTGTAGCGGCGGCGCCACCGTGCTCTGGTCGCCGGCGTTTAAACGTCGGCAAGGTCAAAACTCACGGTCAATCTTGACCAGTCCTTGCTCACGTGGCATCCAACGTGGCAGTAGCCCCACCTGTCTGTCTCCGGGTGTGTAACCGAATCGGTATGTCTAGCCTTTTCACTTAATTTCAAATTCCGGAAAATGTCTGAAACTTTGCAAAATCATAGAAATTTCATTTCAACTCAGAAAAATGCAAATAATATATCAAAATGCTCACAAAAATAAACTCTACTCAAATAAAATATAAAACAAAAATGTGTGTTAAAATAATAATTCACTTATTTTTAACCTTATTAATTATGACATTTCAATTATTTATAATACAATTTGAATTCAATAAATTGTTAAGTGTAAAAATTAAATTTTAACTATTCAGTAACTAAGTAAAATGTTAGGATTAATTTTATTTACCATAATTGCATTAACTTAATTATTAGTGGTAATTCATAAACCCTAATTGCAAATTACTATTTTCCATTTTCTTTAAATAGTAATAACTCAAGAAAATATTATAAGCCAATATTATTTTGGTAAATCAAAACTTATTTACTTAAACATCTTTAGTTAACAAGTTAATTATTTTAAACCCTAATAACAATT
The DNA here is from genome assembly GCF_022539505.1 of Lolium rigidum. NCBI lineage: Eukaryota > Viridiplantae > Streptophyta > Magnoliopsida > Poales > Poaceae > Lolium > Lolium rigidum. The sequence goes on from NC_061508.1 coordinate 47,721,396, forward strand.
ATTAAACCCTGATTCTAAATTAAACCTAAATAAGAATTACCCTAATTATTAAATCTTGTGGAGATTAATAAAATGTTAAACCATTATTAATTTGATTCAAAGTAATTAGTAACCACAACTCTATTACCAATTATCATTTTAGGAGTTGTGTCATAATTTAGAAACCCTAAGTTTAATATTAAGTAAAACCTAGATCTCATTATTTTATGTGATCATGTCAAAATGTTAAACCCTAAAACCCTAGTTGTTTATCACATGTGATCATGTGAATATCACCTTACATAGAGAACCTTATTATGTGACCAACAAATACAAGTCAGGATCTACCAACATAGAACCAATTCACATGAGTCATCCTTTCATGTCTCTATTTCCAATTTAAAACCTATATGATCCACTAGTGCCACCTAGGTAGAAACCCTAACTTATTAATTGAATTAGTACCATTGATCACCACTCTTATATACCATACCATTAAGATCAACCTCAATCATTAAAACCTAGTATCAACTTTGTGTAGCAAATCACATCACATGCTCCTATCCAACTAAACCATACTTAGGAAATGATAAGTCACTTAGCTTAGAAACTACTAATGAATACTTAGTGAAGCAAATGAGAAACCATAGTAAACCCTAGTAGCTAATTTATAGAACCATATGGATAACCATCCTTTAATATAATGCCTAGGAAAAACCATAGTAATAAACCTACTAATATTTGCTACATGTAGATCACTTCTACTTAAGCACCAACCAGCCCTATTAGTAAACCCTAATAGCAATTAGCTCCTATTTAAAGTAGTTCATATTCTTATTTTAACCTTCTTATTTTAACCTCGTTATTCAAAAGTTATTCTTTTGAAGTACAAATGTCAATCAAACCATAGAAGCCCTAGTTCTTATTTGAAATACTCATTATTTCTTAAACTACATGTTCTTCAAAAGTTATTCTTTTGAAGTATAGTATAAGTAATCATCAACCATGTCCTGTAGAACTTAAAATTGACAACTGTTCTTCACATATTATTCCACTACTATTCTTTATGTGTATGATTGTTATGATGTCTTATATCACTTGATTATGATGCTAATATAACCAAACCCTAATAAGAACCTTGTTTGAGAACCATTCTAAAAGTGCAACCAACCCTAAAGAAATCTTTACAACTCACATATCTTAAATCATCAAGGTTAGCTTACGCTCGGGGCGATTGCATCTCATACTATGCATTATAGCATCTTTGCCAGCTTCTTTAAACATTGTCCTTACCGGACGATGATGGTATTTCAGAATTTGGAGTTATCACGTATCGAAGCTTTTGCCCGCATAATCTTGCAGTCAAGAAAGGCAAGTTCATCGCTTGCTCATGTCATTTGATTATTTTTATCAAACTATATGCAAAGTACTATACTTATCACTCATGCATTGAAAAGCAAATATTATTTTACAATTATGAATATGACTATGTGGTGGGCAATGGAACCATGGTATGTGTTGATATGGTGGAGGTTCCATTGCAATGGGTTATATCACCCTAGGATTAAATTACCAATGCCGTCCGAGTGATTCTAGCGCCGTACAAACCGCGTTGACCATGAGATCTATAATGGCTCGGGGAAGCCAGCCGTATCTTTTCCCTTCTGCACGCCAACGGATCGGAGAGACGGTGGGGTGCTGGAGGCACTGCCGCAATAGGTTGGGAAATCCTTTTAAATCCCCATCCATTGGTGATGTTAATCTCTTCCGATCTATGAAGGATTGTCCGGAGTACACCATGAGTAAAGCCGTATTATCGGGGAAGTCTACTGGAGGTGTAGGGTCGGACAAAAGGGTGGGTTTGCGGTCGCGGAGAAGGCGGTGTGGGCTTGGATCTTACACCTGGCCTCACACCAAAGGAAGTGTGGACGGAGTCTATAGCCCGGTTGGCAACAAGGATAAGGTCTCTTATGGGAAAAGTAACGCACCTCTCGCAGAGGATACCGAATTGTGATCGTCACTCCCTGTTCCGGGAAGGGAACCGCGAACGCGGCAGGAAAGGAACTCCACGAAGTTCTGGTCAACCCGTGAAGACTGACGGGCATAGTTTTCAGAATAAAATAAACCTTTTGAAGAAATGTTTATGAAAACTTGCATTGGCCTATGACTTTCTGGTCTATGGCTGTAGCTAGTGCATGATACACATATTTCCTAATATGAACTTGCTGAGTACGCTCGTACTCATTCTATCTCGTTTGAACCCCCTTCTTAGAGCAAGGCACCGAAGGAGAAACTACCGTGGAACTCGAAGACAAAGGAGTCAACTGCAACGAGATGAAGAATCCAATCAAAGAAGTCAATGGAGTCAACTTCGCATCAGCTATAATGGAAACCTAGACTAGTAATAGAAGGGAACCTTTCCCTAATCATAGCACCTAAGTAGCTAGATTTCTATAGCAAGCCAAGTAGCTCTTGAACTTGAGTTAGCAATAAGATAGATTACGAGTCGTTCTTCCGGAGCTTTATTTGAAGTTTTACCTCACCGTAAAGTAGGAGGTTGTGTGGATCTTATGTAAACTGTTCGTGTGTACTTCTATAGACATACCTTGGACTCGCATATGTTTCGTTGTACCACTCTGAGAGATGTAATATGGGTGGAACGGTGTTTCACTTGTGTTATGTCAACGACTTGTGTACTACACCATGCAGTGGTACGCTGGGTCATCACAGCTGGTATCAGAGCAAATGCTTTGACCCTAGGATTAAAACCCTTTAAAGGAGACCTATAGGTTTGGTAGTGTCTATAGGAAGTGTATTAGTTAAGTCAACTATGCTAAACCAACTATTCTTTTGACTTGAGATGGGTATTCACTTGAGAATAATCCTGACACACTTGAGTCAATCTTTCTTATCTATCTTTCTTAAGTAAAGTTAGTTAGTTATCTTGCTTCATTCCAAATAACTAGAACACCATTGGAGCTTAAGATAATGGGTGGTAGTAGACCACAGTTGGTATACAATACATGGTAGTCCAAAGAGAGGATACAACCATAAGGAAGATATCCTATTGGAAGAAGTATACCAATACAAGTTATAGTTAAGTAAGAGTCATTTAAAATGTCAAATACCTGATGATAACTAAAGGAGATAAGTTATATAAGGTAGTATATGTCTATGATGAGTCAATCATAGGAGGTAAGGAAGAGTGATAGGAGTATTTAAGTCTACTTTCCATGGTAGAGTTGGTAATCATATATGATTCACTTGAGAATCATGGTATGATGGAGTAGAACATCATAAGTACGATAACAAAAGAATGATAAGGAGTAGGATTTAGGGAATAGTTCGAAAGCTTAGGCCTTAAAATCCTAATAACTATACCAAGTATGTTAGAACCATAGTCCTTAATTTAAAGAAGGCTTATTTAGAGCATATCACATAGAGAAATCCTAGAGTTATAGGTGGTATATTCTAAACAATCATGTGTTTAGAGTAGACATATTAGAAATAATTGTATTATAGGAGGTAGTCTTCAATAGCACATATATTTGGTATACTATTTTGTTAGTACTTCCAAAGAAAACTAGGTTAACTTCAACTATCCCAAGCCATTTTGTTTCAAGTTTGTCTCATTGCAAATGTGCAATTAAGATAAATGTTGAGACAAATAGTAGAAATTCACGTACTAGTGCTAAGTATAACAACCTAAACCTATCTTATGTGGTGTTATATATTGCACATCTGATCACCGATGTTTAGGGATGTCTTACCCAATTATTATATTCGGGCATGTAAGGATGTGTATTATAAACACAAAGCTGGATTTTCTTGGATTTTCTTGAATCTTCATTGATTGACTAGATCCATACATGAAGTTTGACTTTGATATGCAAATGCATGTTGCAATATCAAGCTCTTACTTGATGTTATAGGTCTAGAGGGTAAAGGTATTCGTGTGAGGAAGTGACGAATTCTGAAGATTTTGAAGACAAGATGAAGGTTCATTAGAAGAAGGAAGTAAAATTGTGGGAAGCAACCACGATACTCTAAAGGAAGGACCAATTAAAACTCACTTCTATCCTTAATCAAGGAGTACTTCAACATGGAAGTATCATGGAAGTGAGAAAAATAGTGAATATGGAGCAGTAGAAGCGGAGCCATATTCCTTATGGAAGAAGGGAATGCAAGTGAAGTCACTTAAAATACTATTTTCATAGTGTCAACAAGTGGTTCTCTTGCAAAACAAACCCTGGAAGAAGCAAAATAGACAAGTGAAGTCGTAGCTGGTATAATAAGACCGCAGCTGATATAGGATAATCATGAAGAGAAAGTATGTGAAGTGAGGTATATCTTAACTAAAACTAGGTAAGTAGCCACAACTGGTAAGTAGATGTTGACTAGAACCATAGCATAGCTACAGCTGGTATCCAATAAGCCACATCTGGTACTAGGTAGTCTGCAGCTGGTACCAGATAGCCCACAGCCTGAACATTTCTTTACCCTAAAAGAAAGGGGGATTCCGCAGCTAGTATTTTACAGCTGGTATTCCATAGCTGGTAAATATTTAGTTGGAGGATTCACATCGGATATCCACAACTGAGTGGATACACCACAAAGAATTCTTCGTGAGACTTTAGAAAGGTACAAAATATAAACCAGACTTAAACCAACTACCTAACCTTGGAGTTTAATGATTAGAAGAAAGGAAGTTTGAAGATCATTAGTAAACTCCAAGGGGGAGAGGAAGGCTGAAGGAGAAGTATTAAGATATAATATTTGGAGTATGATGGACCAAGAAGAAGGTCTGAACTGAGAGGAAGTCCGATCCTAGTTTCATAAGATTGGTGGAAGTATCCATATAATAGTACTCTCAGGAGGTTGTCAGACCAGAAGCCGAGGTTCATATCTCGAGGAGGTAAGGGTTAGACCTTAACTTGAGGGAGTAATTGTAATTACTTGAAACCAAGAGAACTCAAGTAAGTCTAAGATAATGACGTTGGATGAAGAAGATATCGGAGAACAATCAAAGCCTAAGAAGATACTATACGAAGGAGTTTGACCATACTAAAACATAAGCCTATTAGAAAGATTCCTTTCATGGAACCTAAAGAAACCAAAAGAAAAATAACTAGCTTTAAACTAGAAGCCATGATTGGATGGACTAAATGAGTCTAATCCATTCGTAGGACTAAACAACCAGGACCATGCCTATCGTAATACCTTACCAAGTACCATTACGTTCGTTATGATAGTAAGGGAAGACAATACCCTACCTTAAATAAATCTTTTAAAATTAAGGTTAGAGTATCGCAGCTGGTAAATCATAGTGCCATATTACACCGCAGCTGGATTACCGCAGCTGGTAGAACCAAGCTTTGAGTACCCAGATAGGAAGATGTCACCACAACCATTAGGAAAGTCCATTAACACAATAAGATGTCTTAATCCAAGAATTTTTGGATAGTAAGCCTATAAGCTTAGAGTGTTGGAAGAAATCATAGAATTGAAGAAAATATTAGTACCAGACATCAGAAGACTCCAGGAAGGATCTGGATAAGGGATATATCCAATTATATCTAGTATGATCACCATGGAGTTGAAGGATGGTGATCTGTTCAAGATATTTCAACATTCCGAAACATGAGAGCGTTCGAACTTCGGGACGAAGTTCAGTTTAAGGGGGAGAGGCTGTAACATCCCAGGTTTAGAGGCAATAAAATGAGAGAACACCAAAGTGTGCATTGCATTCATGCATAGAAAATCCGGGGAATTTTCGCGCTTTCAAATAAAACCTGTCACAGTAACTGAAGTTTCACTTGACTTGCTGGAATTGAAGTAGATCATCAAGTCAAGCGCTATAAACTTCAATGTGATCTTTGCCAAAACCTTATTTTTGGGTAGAGATGATTTGATCTATGTATTAGATCAAATGGAATTAGATTTACAACAACACATTCTCTAATAATCAAAACCTAACTTATTAACACTTAAAAGTTAGCAACTCGCCTTTGTGTGTAATTTAATTCACTTATAAATAAGGTAAACCACAGGGTCTAAAGTGCATAAAAGCCACACATTCTTATTTAAATCATAACTTATTAAATACATGGAATATCATAAAACTAAATCCATTTACATTACAAATTATAGTTCAAACTATTTGAATAAAACTAACTAGGAGTATTTTGAAACTCATATGATCATGCCTTGGTGAAATCAAACCCAACTATCCAAAATTGAGAAATAACCTTCAACCTTAACCTTTTTACCAATACTATAATGTAAATACAATCAAAGATGGTATGATGACTCATCCACAATAATAAAACCATCCACAAGATATTTAGTAGCAAATGCCACTTGGCTATCCAAAAAGAAATCATATGAGAGGATAATCTCTATGCCACATGGGATGAAAATATCTACATGACTTGTTTTCCAAGCTATGCCACCTCATGCTCAAAGGATTGCTATGGATGAGAGCATGACAACCAAGCACCTTACTCATCCCACTAAAACAAGAGTCACCACATATGTGTCATGATATTAGAGCTTGCCCAAGCCTATAAATAGAGCCACACCCTTCATCCCTTTGCTCATCTTGTAGCATGATACATGTGAACAAACACATAGAGCCACTCCATATGAATTAGCTAGGATCAAGATGAAGAAGCTAGGAGGTGGAGGCATACCACAAGAAGAAGGTTTATCAGATTTCTTGAAGAACAAGCTACAGAATATTGCAAGGTAGAATCCCTAGGCAAACCATATATTTAGAGGATCATATCATCATCTCTTGAGTAGAACCTTAGTAAACCAATTCCATAATCATCACAATTTGGTACTAATTAGAAACCTAAGAATCTAAGTGAGTGTGATGAGAGGAATGATAAAGAGTGATTAGTGAGGAATAAGTGGATATTGTCTAATGCATGACTATACCTTGTGGATATAGATGATCAGTTAAACCCATGTTATTAATAGATCTCATCTATCACATAAAATAATAAGTATATCACTAGTAGTTAATCCCAAACCAATCCTCATGCCTTGTGTAGAGGAGTAATCCTAGTCAATTAAACATAACCTAACTATTGCTCACATCCTAAACCTAGTGGTGTATCACATTGGTGATCACTACTAAAAACCTAGACCAAGTCTGAAATCCAACCCATGGATTACTTTGGATTATAAGTAGAACCCTGCCATGCCTCATGTCTATTCTATACTTCAATTAGTGAAGCATCACCAAAACTATAAACCTTTCACCTAGGAATCAGTTCACATAAAATATTAAACCCTACCTTTCCATCCTAGTAGACCAAATGAAATAGTGTTCTATAAATTAAACCATCATTAGCAAATGCATTGTTAATTATAAACATAGGATCCATCTTAATTAGTTCAAGCTAAAGTTTACTAAAACCAGATTAATGATTATAGAACTTTCTTAACCATCTTCTTAAACCTTAAGAACTATCATTCACATAAAATCATGAACCAATTCCATTTCCTTTACCATTTGTTAAACCCCATAATTAAATTATATGTGAATGATCACTATGGTTAAGCACTAGAAAAATAGAAGGTGTTCACCATGCACATATTCTAAATTTCAAATCGGTTAAAAACAGGTTTAATTCCTTAATTAACAAAGCAATTGAGATAAACCCTAAAATCATTTCTATTTGAAAACTTGAATTGTGTCTCATAAGAACACAAAATAAATCAATTATATAATAGTTGTTTAGAAATAAAACAATACAAGTAGATGGCATTATCAAATTATTTTGATATTCAAATATTTTTGAACCTGTAAAGCAAAACCAGAATCAAAATTTGAATTCAAATCACAAATAGAAAACAGAAAATAAAATAGAAAAGAGAAGAGAGAGAGGAGCTTACCTGTTGGACCAAAGCAGGCCACCGCAGCCCACGTCGCCAGCCCAGCCCATAAACGAAACAGCCCAGATACCGTTTCGGCTCGCTTTAAAATTCGTGCGAGGCAAGTCATCGTCTCCTTCTTCTTCTCCGGAGACGACAGCGCAGAGGAGGAGCCCGGCCACCTCACCGTTGGCGATAGGGACGGCCTCGGACGCCGCAGAAGCTTCCAGAACCCTTCCCTATATCTCTCGCGTCCGAGCCTATCCGAAGACGTCAAGATTCGTGCCCAAATGCAACTCACCGTCACCGTCGCATCTCCACCCCCGCCGCCGGCGAGATGACGCTTCGACCACCTCGAGCTCTATAAATATGTCCGGAGCTTCTCCAGAAACCCTAGCACCTCGCCGCCCATCCATTGCTTCCCAGACATCCCCTATCTCTCAAATTCGTCCACTTTCTGTCACCGGCGTCGATCAAGAACACGGCGGAGGAGGTCACCCCAGCCTCTGGCGTGTGGTCCAGGAGGAGCCCCTGGACTCAAGGAGCATCTGGGAGAAGCCCAGCATCCGGGGAGCCGTGTGGAGGATCGATTTCATTGTTCCCTTCCGCAGCAGCTCGTCGGGAGATCGCCAATCGTCGTCGTCTCCGTCGACCATCGCCGGAGCCGACCACGCCATCGTGTTCAGGGTAAGCTTGCGCATCTGTAGAGCCTACTCTCGCATCCTAGAAGCATCTGTAGCTCCAGATTGATAGTTGGCCGGAGTGCACCGCCGCGGGACATGATTTCCGATGAAGCTCCGGTGACCTATAGCTTGTTCCACCACCACCATAGTGTTCACCATCTTCTTCTCGTTCGACTGGTACCACCCACGTATCCAGGGGTGCCTTGTAGCGGCGGCGCCACCGTGCTCTGGTCGCCGGCGTTTAAACGTCGGCAAGGTCAAAACTCACGGTCAATCTTGACCAGTCCTTGCTCACGTGGCATCCAACGTGGCAGTAGCCCCACCAGTCCGTCTCGGGTGTGTAACCGAATCGGTATGTCTAGCCTTTTCACTTAATTTCAAATTCCGGAAAATGTCTGAAACTTTGCAAAATCATAGAAATTTCATTTCAACTCAGAAAAATGCAAATAATATATCAAAATGCTCACAAAAATAAACTCTACTCAAATAAAATATAAAACAAAAATGTGTGTTAAAATAATAATTCACTTATTTTTAACCTTATTAATTATGACATTTCAATTATTTATAATACAATTTGAATTCAATAAATTGTTAAGTGTAAAAATTAAATTTTAACTATTCAGTAACTAAGTAAAATGTTAGGATTAATTTTATTTACCATAATTGCATTAACTTAATTATTAGTGGTAATTCATAAACCCTAATTGCAAATTACTATTTTCCATTTTCTTTAAATAGTAATAACTCAAGAAAATATTATAAGCCAATATTATTTTGGTAAATCAAAACTTATTTACTTAAACATCTTTAGTTAACAAGTTAATTATTTTAAACCCTAATAACAATTATTAAACCCTGATTCTAAATTAAACCTAAATAAGAATTACCCTAATTATTAAATCTTGTGGAGATTAATAAAATGTTAAACCATTATTAATTTGATTCAAAGTAATTAGTAACCACAACTCTATTACCAATTATCATTTTAGGAGTTGTGTCATAATTTAGAAACCCTAAGTTTAATATTAAGTAAAACCTAGATCTCATTATTTTATGTGATCATGTCAAAATGTTAAACCCTAAAACCCTAGTTGTTTATCACATGTGATCATGTGAATATCACCTTACATAGAGAACCTTATTATGTGACCAACAAATACAAGTCAGGATCTACCAACATAGAACCAATTCACATGAGTCATCCTTTCATGTCTCTATTTCCAATTTAAAACCTATATGATCCACTAGTGCCACCTAGGTAGAAACCCTAACTTATTAATTGAATTAGTACCATTGATCACCACTCTTATATACCATACCATTAAGATCAACCTCAATCATTAAAACCTAGTATCAACTTTGTGTAGCAAATCACATCACATGCTCCTATCCAACTAAACCATACTTAGGAAATGATAAGTCACTTAGCTTAGAAACTACTAATGAATACTTAGTGAAGCAAATGAGAAACCATAGTAAACCCTAGTAGCTAATTTATAGAACCATATGGATAACCATCCTTTAATATAATGCCTAGGAAAAACCATAGTAATAAACCTACTAATATTTGCTACATGTAGATCACTTCTACTTAAGCACCAACCAGCCCTATTAGTAAACCCTAATAGCAATTAGCTCCTATTTAAAGTAGTTCATATTCTTATTTTAACCTTCTTATTTTAACTCTGTTATTCAAAAGTTATTCTTTTGAAGTACAAATGTCAATCAAACCATAGAAGCCCTAGTTCTTATTTGAAATACTCATTATTTCTTAAACTACATGTTCTTCAAAAGTTATTCTTTTGAAGTATAGTATAAGTAATCATCAACCATGTCCGGTAGAACTTAAAATTGACAACTGTTCTTCACATATTATTCCACTACTATTCTTTATGTGTATGATTGTTATGATGTCTTATATCACTTGATTATGATGCTAATATAACCAAACCCTAATAAGAACCTTGTTTGAGAACCATTCTAAAAGTGCAACCAACCCTAAAGAAATCTTTACAACTCACATATCTTAGATCATCAAGGTTAGCTTACGCTCGGGGCGATTGCATCTCATACTATGCATTATAGCATCTTTGCCAGTTCTTTAAACATTGTCCTTACCGGACGATGATGGTATTTCAGAATTTGGAGTTATCACGTATCGAAGCTTTTGCCTGCATAATCTTGCAGTCAAGAAAGGCAAGTTCATCGCTTGCTCATGTCATTTGATTATTTTTATCAAACTATATGCAAAGTACTATACTTATCACTCATGCATTGAAAAGCAAATATTATTTTACAATTATGAATATGACTATGTGGTGGGCAATGGAACCATGGTATGTGTTGATATGGTGGAGGTTCCATTGCAATGGGTTATATCACCCTAGGATTAAATTACCAATGCCGTCCAGGTGATTCTAGCGCCGTACAAACCGCGTTGACCATGAGATCTATAATGGCTCGGGGAAGCCAGCCGTATCTTTTCCCTTCGCACGCCAACGGATCGGAGAGACGGTGGGGTGCCGGAGGCACCGCCGCAATAGGTTGGGAAATCCTTTTAAATCCCCATCCATTGGTGATGTTAATCTCTTCCGATCTATGAAGGATTGTCCGGAGTACACCATGAGTAAAGCCGTATTATCGGGGAAGTCTACCGGAGGTGTAGGGTCGGACAAAAGGGTGGGTTTGCGGTCGCGGAGAAGGCGGTGTGGGCTTGGATCTTACACCCGGCCTCACACCAAAGGAAGTGTGGACGGAGTCTATAGCCCGGTTGGCAACAAGGATAAGGTCTCTTATGGGAAAAGTAACGCACCTCTCGCAGAGGATACCGAATTGTGACTCGTCACTCCCCGTTCCGGGAAGGGAACTGCGAACGCGGCAGAAAGGAACTCCACGAAGTTCCGGTCAACCTGTGAAGACTGACGGGCATAGTTTTCAGAATAAAATAAACCTTTTGAAGAAATGTTTATGAAAACTTGCATTGTCCTATGACTTTCTGGTCTATGGCTGTAGCTAGTGCATGATACACATATTTCCTAATATGAACTTGCTGAGTACGCTCGTACTCATTCTATCTCGTTTGAACCCCCTTCTTAGAGCAAGGCACCGAAGGAGAAACTACCGTGGAACTCGAAGACAAAGGAGTCAACCGCAACGAGATGAAGAATCCAATCAAAGAAGTCAATGGAGTCAACTTCGCATCAGCTATAAGGGAAAACCTAGACTAGTAATAGAAGGGAACCTTTCCCTAATCATAGCACCTAAGTAGCTAGATTTCTATAGCAAGCCAAGTAGCTCTTGAACTTGAGTTAGCAATAAGATAGATTACGAGTCGTTCTTCCGGAGCTTTATTTGCAGTTTTACCTCACCGTAAAGTAGGAGGTTGTGTGGATCTTATGTAAACTCGTTCGTGTGTACTTCTATAGACATACCTTGGACTCGCATATGTTTCTGTTGTACCACTCTGAGAGATGTAATATGGGTGGAACGGTGTTTCACTTGTGTTATGTCAACGACTTGTGTACTACACCATGCAGTGGTACGCTGGGTCATCACATGGTAGCGCGCGAACTTCTCCCAGCCGATGTGGAGGTACATCTTGCCGCGCGCATCGTAGATCATGTCCACGATCCACCGGCAGCAGCCGCATGTAGCCTCCCGTAGATGCATCGAGCCCAGCTCGTCGCCGGCGACGAAGTCGGCGAGCGTGTCCGGCAGCCTGTGGATGGCGTACGGGTCGCCCTTGAGGACGACGATGAACTCGAACACCACCGGCCGCTCCTCCTCCTGCAGATCCGACGATGAAGACGACGACGTCGCAGGCGACGGCGAGCGTGCAGCTCTTCCGCGGCCACGACCACGACCACGGCCGCGACCATACATGACGTCATCTCTTCAGATGGTGGAGGCTAGGGTTGGGGAGAGGCACGCTAGGGTTTGTGTGTGAGAGGGACGATGAGAGGCGGCTCTTTTTATAGGCCGGAGGGAGGCGGGGGAGTGGTGGCGCTCATTAACGCCGGCACGAAGAGCAAGGCACGATGGGACGGTTGGCTGCGCGTCTGCGTAAACTGCACCGTCGCTGCGCCCCAATAACTTCCATCGCGAGGTAGGCGACGGTTAGGTTAAAATTGAATGTGTGGCTGACAGGCGGCTCCCACGATCAAAATTTTCAGCCTCGCGAGGCGCCGGCGCGCCCGATTCGCGCCCTTGGCCAAGGGACCGGCACGAGGTTGCCGGCGCTTCTATTGGGCTCGGAAAACTACCAGCGCCGTTTGGGGCGCGCCGGTGTGAGCCCATTTTTGCTCCCGGCCCCCAAATCGCTATCGGGGCCGCTATGGGGGGCGCTGGTGGAGATGCTCTTAGGTATTGCTAGTTAGAGCATCTTCGCCGGCACGTTCCAAATAGGCGTCGGCAGTGCTGTATGGGATGTGCCGGTAGGAGGTCCTTAGTTTATGAAATTTTATTCCACACAGGCGCACCTCGTACGCCACCCCCCCTTTTTTAGCAAATTACAACATTTTACATAGTTTCAACAATTAAAACAATATTTTTGAAGTGTTAAAAACAGAAATTATTTTATAGAAATAGTTCAAAAAAATAAAGTAAATTATTCATACAAGAATAAAAAATGAATTGCAAACCACCCACAATTGCTCACCTAGATCATTCTGTAGTTGAGTATGAACACCAGTATCTCAGATTTTTCTTCATGCATCCGGAGGAAAGCAGCAAACTAGATCAGTACCTCGTCAACCTCAGCAAGAGATCCCTGAAAATCAAATAGATGGTCATTAACCGATTTTGCGTCGCGCTCATCAATGATCATGTTGTGAGTGATCATATAAGTGTCATCACCTCCCACATCTGAGCCTTACCCCTCGCCGTCCTGCCGGTGTATGGTCATGCCCCTCGTTTCTTTTCGGGTGTGCCAAACAGCTCTAGGATCGAAATTCAGTAATTTAGGTACAAACAATGGAGTTTTTAAGATAGCTTGTTTCGCCGATCCTCTACGAGTTCACCTGAAATTATAATACCTTTTCCAATCCATTTCTATTTACATGACATTTTTTTCCTCCCATGCTAAAAGAAAATAGATTTCTTTTGTTTGGATTGCCGTGAAACCCGGGATGTCCATGCTCTACGGTCCACGGCACGTAGATCACATAGAGCGCGCGTCTCTTTCACGGCATAGCCAGCGGTGGACGCGACCGTGCGCTGTGCGGCCGTGCGCGCGTCCATCCCGATTTCCCCGAGACGCCGACGGCGACCGGTGGAAAGCGTCGTTTGTCGCGTCACGGCGCGGCGAATTCAATACGCGTGGTCGCTTTCGCGACGTCGAGCAGACCACGTTGCGTTGCATGGATGGATGGAGGCTGACGGTGACGGGACCGACGACCGACGACGAGCGCCGAGCACCGAGCACACGCCGCCCCGGCGTCGGCGTGGCTCCGCCGCTGGTGAGTCTAATCCGGGATGCCCGCGGGACACGTCACCGGGCACCGCTCGATTCTGGTCCAGTGATGATTCTGCTGCATTTTCCAACTGACAAGGGAGCTTGCCGAGTACAGTACTCCTCTCTTCTCTTGCTCTGCATCGAGTCAAAGTAAGCCGGTCAAATGCAACAATGGAATGGTCGGTTGGTTGAAACAGGGATCGATTTTACTCTTTCAGCTCAGCTACAAGACTGGCTGAACCAGCTATCGAAGCTACGGAGACCAAGTTTTTTTTTTAAGAAACATCATACATTTACCCCTATGGATGCGCACACCCACACCCTCACCCTATGAGCACCTTCGGAAAACTGAACCAACGGTTTGGATCTTGAAGTTGACGAAGTCTCTAAAAACGCCTCGCTGTCGATGGGAAGGTCGTTTCCCACTGAATGAATATTTCGCCTTTATGAGACACACAAATGTCAAACCTAAGAGCATCCCTAGTCGCGTCCCCCAAACCGTTCCCCAAACGGCGCCATATCGAGCGTTTGGGCGACGTGTTTCGTTCGTGCCGCGTTTGGGGACGTCGCTCCCCAGCCGCGTCCCCCAAACGCCGCCCCCAAACATTAAAATACTTTTTTTGGGTTTTTTTTGCGTTTTTATTTCAGTAAAAAGAAGAAACATTTCACAAACTAATACATAATTGGGAATATAGTTTACACGAAGATATAAATTGGAACATGGTTTTCCACAAACTAATACATAGTTTGAACCTTGGTTGACATAAATATAAAATATTGCAAAATAACTAAACCTAACTAGTGTTGGCATCGAAGATTTCGTGTGTTCGCTGCCAAGAAAGAACACTCTCAGGCACTCCCAGTCACCCAAACTGGAAAATCCAGCTGTTGACGGTGCCCCTATTGGTTCTTTCGAGGAAGAACAAGCAGAAACCTCCGTGCCTATTTTCACTGCGAAGAAACAACACTCAGTCATCGTCCTCCTCGGCGTTGTCGCCGTGGTAATGCCAGCGGCAGCGCATCTCGTCGAACACCTTGACGCCCAAGGTAGGAGAACATGAGCACGAAGCCGGCTTCGTGGTGGTGGTAGCACGCGAACTTCTCCCAGCCGATGTGGAGGTACATCTTGCCGCGCGCGTCGTAGATCACGTCCACAATCCACCGGCAGCCTCCCGCAGATGCAGCGAGCCCGGCTCGTCGCCGGCGACGAAGTCGGCGAACGTGTCCGGCAGCCTCTGGAAGCCGTGTGGGTCGCCCTTGAGGATGACGACGAACTCAAACAACACTTGCCGCTCCTCCTCCTGCAGGTCCGACGATGAAGACGACGACGTCGAAGGCGATGACGAGCGTGCAGCTCTGCCGCGGACATGGCCACAACCACGGCCACGACCTCGTCCTCCGCCTCTACCAGCCATGGCGCCGACTCTTGAGATGGTGGCGGCTAGGGTTGGGAAGAGAGGCGCTAGGGTTTGTGTGTCAGAGGGACAATGAGATGCGACTCTTTTTATAGGCCGGAGGGAGGTTGGGGAGCGGTGGCGCTCATTAACGCTGGCACGCAGAGCTAGGCGCGACGAGACACTTCGCTGCACCTCTGCGGGAACTGCCCCGTCGCTGTGCGCCAATAACTTCGGTCGCGAGGTACGCGACGGTTAGGTTAAACTTCATTGTGCCGCTGATGTGTCGGGCCCGCCACGCCTCGCCTCGCTTTTCGTTGTATCCGGCGTCCCCGGAGCATCCCCTGTAGCGGGGACGGGCTCGGGGCGCTGAACACCGTATCGAATCGCATCAGACAAAAAGAGGCATTGGGGCACGCGGCTGGGAACGGTTTTTTATCCGGTGCGTCCCAAATTCCTTTGGGGATGTTTTGGTATGTGGATGCTAAAAAAAACCCGGATTTTGTCTAAGCATTTATGCTGCTGTAGGACTGACACCTCATCCACGGGAGGAGGCTATGACACCCTTATAGGGAAGATTTTTTGAAATTTTTCATCCTTTCTTCAGTTTGTCGTTTTTTAATGGAGTGAACATTACTTTTATGGCTGGTCACATAAACTTTGACCATCTTCATCGGCGCGTTCCAAATAGGGGAGGGCAGTGCGCTATGGGAGGGCGTCGACTCCTACTCGCCAATTCGGGGAGAGATTACACACACCCACGACCTCGATAAGAATCCCTAAAGAAACTTTAAACGACCAAATGTAAATAAATAAAAATTATATGAGACATAAACTTTACATAGGTTCCATTGTTTATATAGTTGGAAAACAATGAAACACTGACGATTCTTAAATAGAGATTTGTGCTAGATCTCGCCTTCTTTGCTGCGAAGGAAGAACACCCACTAACCCAAACTAGAGGGTTATGATGTTTCTCGCCATGTTCACTCGAAAGAAAGAACATCCAAAAACCTAAACAATAGGCTTCTGGTCATCGTCGATGATGTTTCCACTGTCACCGTTGTAGTGCCTATGACAGGATGCGTTGTCCAACACCTTCACCCCTGAGCTCACCGTTGCCTTCCCACGAGAAATTCACCAAGCAGCCGACCTCTAGGTTGTGGGCGTGGGCAAACTCCCCCAAGCTATTGTGGAGGGACATCTGGCCTCACCCCGTCGAATAAGACCTCGACAGACCACCAGCAAAAGCTGCAGTTGGCTTCCCGCAGGGTGCACACCGGTCGACTCATGGCTGGGCTAGAAATTGCGCGGACATTTCTGAGAGCCTCTTTGAGCCGAAAGGGTCTTCGTTGATGAGGACGAATAACTCGAAGAACTTGCCGTGAAAGCAGTTCGTCTCCTCCTCCTTCGGAGATGGCGATCGTTAATGCGGTGGGATCCTGCAGCGTGGCCCCCTCCCCAGCCGCAACCCCTAGCACCTGCCATGGATCGCGCAAGGGTGAAGGTGGAGGGCGGCGCTAGGGTTTGCGGGAAGGTAGATGGACGGAGCAGTGTCGCCATTATTCTCCAGCACACATGGATAGGTCAATTACGCTACTCTTTCAGCGGCAGTTAAGCCGGCCCGATGGATTCCATGCAACGTGGCGCGAGGCGCCCATGCCTGTTCGGTGCCCTGCGCGAAGGACCCAACACGGGTTTAATGACGTTTGTATTGGGTTGCTAAATTGGCCGGTTACTTTTACACGCGTCTGTGTGACAAACATAACATCATATCTCCAAAGGGCTATTGTCGTTGCCTATTCGACGGTACCTCGGAGGAGGGATCCTCACGAGGGGGAGAAGAAGTGGGGGCCATAGGGCGGAGTGCACACGGGATGGTGGTACGCGATTTACCCAGCTTCGGAACACCTGCACGAGGACAGGGCCTACTGCTGCTTGTCTGGAATTATCTGGGCGCTTTCGCGTTGTTACAATGAGTTGTGGTTGTGCCTCTAGGGCTCCCGGGATCCGGCTTATAAAGGCGCACGGATCTAGGGTTTACATGGAGAGTCCTAGCCGGATTACAGATTGCCTAACTACGGTACAATGTCTTTCCGTGTACGTCAAGGATCCGCCTTCCATATACGTCGTACTGGATCCGGGTTCCTCATGGGCCTCCCTGGATCCGGCTTCCTCCGAAGGTCGGTCCGGATCCGGCTTACTGATCCTGGGCTGGACTTCATCCTTCATGATCAACAACAACTAGGCCGCCCGATGGGCCACCCGGGCTTGCCGGATCTAGGCACTGTCGATGGTACACCCATGAAGTATACCCACAACAGTAGCCCCCAGAGTTCTCCGAGATTTTCCCCTTGTTTCCGCCTTGCTAAAACTGTAAAGCTTCCGTCAATCTTGGTAACATGGGGAAACTTTAAGAACTCCAACTTTACATTTTTCTCTTTTCCAACTCTCAGTCGGAAATCTTCCCCATCCTGCGGGACTTCATCCATCGACAGCACACAGCATGTCTCCGGGTTACTCCCCTGCGGCGAACAAGAGTTCATTTATCTTCACGCTGCAACCCAGAATCTTAAAAGACTCGAACGGTTCCGCCAATTCTGGCGTCATTTTCGCGCGATTTGAGCGGTAAATTATCCTTAGCCATTTTTACCGTTTAGGGTTTCGACACATGTCGCGCATCCAACGGCGCGACGCTTGCGTTCCGACCATAGGATGCGGAGCACGAATCTCCTCCCACGGCCTATAAATATCCACCGTCGACCCCTAACCTTCTCATTCACCCCCCTTTCACCTCTCTGCGAAGCGCTGCCCTCGAGCTCTCTCTCCGCCGTGCCGGAGTCTGCCGGAATCCCGCCAGAGTTTCACCGGAGCTGCTTCGCCACCGCACAGAGTTCATCCTGTTCTTAACTTCGGCGAGCCACCGTGCAGAAACCTCGTCGCCGGCGACTCCAACCACCGCGGAAACCATTACGGTGAGTTCTCGAGCTTCGCCCTTGCGCCGTAGTTGGTAGGGATGAGCTTTAGGATGCTGACGTTGGATCTGACTAAGATATGTTTCTGCCATTGTTTCTTCTTCAGATGTCTTCTTTGACTCCGCCTCCCACTTTCGAGCCAGTCATGGCAACACCCATCTCCTCCGCGCCTCCCCCCTTCGTCCCAGTTCATCTGGAACCTTCCAAGGATTCCGGAAAGAACATCGAGGGGACATCCACTAACCCGGAGAAAACCTCCGGAGCGGATCAAATAGAGCAGAAGGCGGAAGAAGCGGCCGCCAAAAAATCCAAGGCTCGTCAGCGAGACAGCGAAGCCAAGGGGAAATGGTGGCCCTGCACCACCACCGAGATTGAACTCAAGAACCTCGAGGCGGAAGGCTTCCTGAAGCTCGGATCCCGGCGGACGCTCCGGGTTCTTTGGCTCCAGCTCCCGAAGACGGAGAGATGGTGGTGACCAAGGCGCTGGTGGAGCGTGGCTTCTCATTTCCGCCATCCGATTTCTTCTCAGAAATCCTTAAGGCATATGGGCTCCAGCCCCACAACATATCCCCAAACAGCGTTTTGGCGATCAGTAATCACGTCACCCTTTGCGAGGGCCATCTCCGGGTACCTCCCGAACTTCCTCTATTTCAGTATTATTTCTCCGTCAAGAAGGAGAAGATCCGACAGGCCTCCGAGTTGGCTACTTGCCGGTCCATCACCTTCATGCTCCGCCCTGGCCGCGTCTACCCTCCCACCGACCGCCACGAATCCGCGCGGTACTGGTCCGGAGGCTTCTTTTACCTGAAGGACGTCTCCGACCCGGCAAGCGAAAGGACGCTGCCGCCCTTCAAGAACAGCCCCGCCAGCGAAAACCCGGCCTGGACGCAATGTCCTCATCTTTCCGAGTCGCCTCAGCTGACTCGTACAGTTAGGCGGATTTGCAAGCTGACGGAGGAAGGTCTGACGGGGAAGGACCTCACCATGTCCTGGTTCACCAAGCGGATCCAACCACTTCAACATCCGGACCGCTTGATGTTCCAATATACGGGGCGCGACGATCCTATGCGTGCCTCTAAGGACAACCTCTCCGCCGACGCCATCGACAAACGGATCCGCCTCCTCATCAAGATTCAGCGTGATCTTCACATTCACGTGTGCAACAAGGACATCCACACCAACGGTTCCGGGACCGCGGTACGTTACCTTGCCATGCCTGTTGATTCCTTTATACTTTGAATTTTGTCTAAGTTTTGGCTTGGTAACAAAGCTCGAAGCCCTCGAGGAGGGCGAACTCGGAACTCTCCTCCGGGTCCCCCAAGCGGGCAATACCGACCCAGAAGCCGCGTCTGAAGCGGAAGCTCCCGAAGCTCCGCGTCTCTCCAAGAGGAAGAGGGTTGCTCCCTCCAGCCCTGCAGCCAAACGTGCCCGCGAGGTGCCTAGCACCGCGGCTACCCGTAAGGTGGAGGCGGAGAAGAAACGCCTCAAACTCATCGACACCAAAGAACCGTGCTCAGCCCAACATTCAGCAATTCTTTATACCAACTGGGTAAGCGTCTAGTTTCCGTCAAAAGATCTTGCTACTGCTGTGAATCATCATACACTAACTTGGTATGCCTCTTTTTCTTATATCGCAACAAAAGCTCCGGAAGCCAAGCCCCCAAAATCAGCAAGAAGAGGGTCAAGCCATCTCCGGCTTCTATTCCCGTTACCCCAGAAGTAGAGGTTCCGCCCAAGGCCACCTCAACCGCCTAGCCGGATCCAAAGGACGTCATCAATATTGATGATCTTCCGGAGGATCCAACTATCGAGACTAACAAGGGCGATTCCGGCAAGGGCGCCTCCTCATCTGCACCTCCACCTGAGCAGCCCGCTGCTACCTCCACTGACGCTCCGACTGACCAAGTCGAGAGAAAACTCCTCTTGAGCGGCGCCACTGGAACGCCCCAGACTCATCCTCACTTCTTCCCGATTCTGCAAAAGGTCCCCCTTTCACAGCGCCACGCGGAGATCTCCGCCATGATGGAGCAAATGTGGGGGCTTGCGAACACGGAGGAGCAGGAGCTGACTGAGCTTGAGAGCGGAATCAAGGATTTTTTCGCCAAGCACAAGAATGTGCGTCAGGTAACACCAGCCCCCAGGCATTGGTTAATGCATTCTTTCCGAGTAACATGTATGAGCCAATGTCTTAAACTTGTAGATTGTAGCGGAAAATAAAAAAATTCACATGCTAAAGATTTGAACTTCCGTCCAGCCCCCAAGAGTTTGAATTTCCGTCTAATCCTTAAACTGTTTTCACAGAACACGCTGGAGCAGAAAAAGGAGATAGAACTACTACAAACCAGGGACGCGGATAGTCAGAAAGCCATCGCGCAGCTGGAGAAACGCCTCAAGGGTTATGAAGGTAATAACTCCGAGTGAGCCCCCAGGATCGTCAATGTAACTGTACTATTTGAACTAACTGTGTTGTTTGTATTTCCGAGTCACGGAAGAATTTGCCAAGCGCCCCACCATCGACGCCCTTGCCGCCAAGGTCGAAGTTCTTGAGGCGGAAAATGAATCCCTCAAGAAGTTCCTGAAGGAATCCTCCGAGGAGGAAACCAAGAAGAAAAAAGAACTCTTGGAGAAGCATACTCAAGAGCCGTCGGATCTTGCTGAAAAACTCAAGAAGAGCTAGCAAAGGATCCAGACCTTGGCAGCCAAGAACAAGAACTACGAGGCGGAGGCGGAGGCTATTGACAAGATGATCTTCCGTAAGGACCTCTTTTTTTTTCTTCGTGACTTCTTCAGACTTGTGCTTCTGCTCGCGGAAAAAACTAATCGTACTTTTCGCAGCGAGCCTTGGCTTTGAGTGGACGAAGGATGCCACCCTCAAGAGGGCTGAAGCGTATGAAGAAGCGCAGAGCTCCATTGATAACCTCTTCGAGGCATGTCGTGGGGTCGCCAAATCGTTGTCCCTGAAGAGAGCCGGAACCGCGGTGATTGACACCATGACCAAGCTGATCAAGCAGGTGCCGGAACTCATCAAGGACTGGCAGGAGTCTTCCGCCCGCGGAGTCGCTTCCCTTGTGTTGGCAACGTGCAAGGCGCACTTCCCAACCATGTGAAGGAGATATGCCCTAGAGGCAATAATAAAGTGGTTATTATTTATATCTTTATGTTTATGATAAATGTTTATATATCATGCTAGAATTGTATTAACCGAAACATTAGTACATGTGTGATATGTAGACAAACAAGAAGTCCCTAGTATGCCTCTTAAACTAGCTTGTTGATTAATGGATGATTAGTTTCATAATTATGAACATTGGATGTTATTAATAACAAGGTTATGTCATTGTATGAATGATATAATGGACACACCCAATTAAGCGTAGCATAAGATCTCGTCATTAAGTTATTTGCTATAAGCTTTCAATACATAGTTACCTAGTCCTTATGACCATGAGATCATGTAAATCACTTATACCGGAAAGGTACTTTGATTACACCAAACACCACCGCGTAAATGGGTGGCTATAAAGGTGGGATTAAGTATCCGGAAAGTATGAGTTGAGGCATATGGATCAACAAGTGGGATTTGTCCATCCCGATGACTGGATAGATATACTCGGGCCCTCTCGGTGGAATGTCGTCTAATGTCTTGCAAGCATATGAATGAGTTCATAAGAGACCACATACCACGGTACGAGTAAAGAGTACTTGTCGGAGACGAGGTTGAACAAGGTATAGAGTGATACCGAAGATCAAACCTTGGACAAGTAAAATATCGCGAGACAAAGGGAATTGGTAATGTATGTGAATGGTTCATTCGATCACTAAAGTCATCGTTGAATATGTGGGAGCCATTATGGATCTCCGGATCCCGCTATTGGTTATTGGTCTGGAGTGAGTACTCAACCATGTCCGCATAGTTCACGAACCGTAGGGTGACACACTTAAAGTTGGATGTTGAAATGGTAGTACTTGAATATGGAATGGAGTTCGAATATTTGTTCGGAGTCCCGGATGAGATCCCGGACATCACGAGGAGTTCCGAATGGTCCGGAGAATAAGATTCATATATAGGATGTCATTTTATGTGAATTAAAATGTCGCTGGAAGGTTCTAGAAGGTTCTAGAAAAGTCCGGAAGAAACCACCAAGGAAGGTGGAGTCCACATGGGACTCCACCTCCATGGCCGGCCAACCCTAGTGGGGGAGGAGTCCCAAGTGGACTCCCCTTAGGGGGCCGGCCACCCCCCATATGGGAGGTGGAAACCCCACCTTTGGTGGGAGTCCTAGTTGGGCTAGGTTTCCCCTCTTATGGAAGGTTTTTGGTTCGGGTCTTATTCGAAGACTTGGACACCAACACTTGGGGATCCACCTATATAATGAGGGGCCAAGGGAGGGGGCCGGCCACCCCAAGACCACAAGCTGGCCGCCCCTTGAAGTGGCCGGCCACCCCCTCCCAAACCCTAGCCGCCCCCTCTCCTCCATATCTCCCGCGTAGCTTAGCGAAGCTCCGCCGGACTTCTTCACCGCCACCGACACCACGCCGTCGTGCCGTCGGATTCAAGAGGAGCTACTACTTCCGCTGCCCGCTGGAACGGGGAGGTGGACGTCGTCTTCATCAACAACCGAACGTGTGACCGAGTACGGAGGTGCCGCCCGTTCGTGGCGCCGGAACCGATCGTGATCAAGATCTTCTACGCGCTTTTGCAAGCGGCAAGTGATCGTCTACCGCAGCAACAAGAGCCTCCTCTTGTAGGCTTTGGAATCTCTTCAAGGGTGAGACTCGATACCCCCTCGTTGCTACCGTCTTCTAGATTGCATCTTGGCTTGGATTGCGTGTTCGCGGTAGGAAATTTTTTGTTTTCTATGCAACGTTATCCTTCAAGTGGTATCGCAGCCGTGTCTATGCATAGATGGTTGCACGAGTAGAACACAATGGTTTGTGGGCATTGATGCTCTTGTTATCTTTAGTTTGAGTACTTTGCATCTTTGTGGCATAGTGGGATGAAGCGGCTCGGACTAACTTTACATGACCGCGTTCATGAGACTTGTTCCTCGTTCGACATGCAACTTGTATTGCATAAGAGGCTTTGCGGGTGTCTCGTCTCTCCTACTATAGTGAAGATTCAATTTACTCTTCTATTGAAAACATTAGTATCAACGTTGTGGTTCATGTTCGTAGGTAGATTAGATCTCTCTCGAAAACCCTAAACCACGTAAAATATGCAAACCAAATTAGAGACGTCTAACTTGTTTTTGCAGTGGTTTGGTGATGTGATATGGCCATAATGTGATGATGAATATGTATGAGATGATCATTATTGTATTGTGGCAACCGGCAGGAGCCTTATGGTTGTCTTTAAATTTCATGTTGAGTAGTATTTCAAAGTAGTTGTAATAGTTGCTACATGGAGGACAATCATGAAGACGGCGCCATTGACCTTGACGCTACGCCGACGATGATGGAGATCATGCCCGAAGATGATGGAGATCATGTCCGTGCTTTGGAGATGAAGATCAAAGGCGCAAAGACAAAAGGGCCATATCATATCACATATGAACCGCATGTGATGTTAATCCTTTTATGCATCTTATTTTGCTTAGATCGCGACGGTAGCATTATAAGATGATCCCTCACTAAAATCTCAAGATAATAAAGTGTTCATCCTTAGTAGCACCGTTGCCAAGACTTGTCGTTTCGAAGCATCTCGTGATGATCGGGTGTGATAGAATCAACAAGTGCATACAACGGGTGCAAGACAGCTTTGCACATGCGGATACTAAGGTGGCCTTGACGAGCCTAGCATGTACGGACATGGTCTCGGAACACGTGATACCGAAAGGTAGAGCATGAATCATATGGTTGATATGATGAACACTTTGAGTGTTCGCTCATTGAAATCACACCTTGTCTCGTGATGATCGGACATAGGTGCGGTGGATTTGGTTTGTGTGATCACTAAGACAATGCGAGGGATATTGTTTTGAGTGGGAGTTCACTTAGGTTTTTAATTATGTTGAATTAAAATTTGAACTCAATTTGTCATAAACTTAGTCTAAACTATTGCAAATATATGTTGTAGAGATGGCGTCCCCAATCAATTTTAATCAGCTCCTAGAGAAAGAGAAACTTAAGAGCAACGGTAGCAACTTCACCGACCGGTTCCGTCATGTGAGGATCTTCCTCTCTCGGCGAAAATCTGCAATATGTGCTTGATGCACCGCTAGGTGACCCTCCCGCAGAAACCGAAACCGATGAAGTAAAAGCTGTTTACGCGACTCGGAAAACTCGGTACTCTCAAGTTCGGGGTGCCATCCCGTGCGCCTGGAATCCGATCTTCAAAAACGTTTTGAGCACCATGATCCTCATGAGTTGATGAATGAGCTGAAAGCTATATTCGAGACTCATGCGGCCGTGGAATGCTATGAAGCATCGAAACATTTCTTCACCTGCATGATGGAAGAAGGCAGCTCCGTTAGTGAGCACATGCTCGCCATGACCGGGCATGCGAAGAAACTCGATGACTTGGGAATAGTGATTCCTAACAGACCGGGGATTAATCGTGTCCTTCAATCACCGCCACCAAGTTACAAGAACTTTGTGATGAACTACAATATGCGTAACATGAACAAGGAGTTACTCGAACTCTTTGGCATGCTAAAAGCCGCCGAGATTGAGATCAAGAAAGAGCACCAAGTGTTGATGGTCAACAAGACCACCAAGCTTCAAGAAACAGGCAAGTCTAAGGGAAAATTCAAGAAGGGTGGCAAGAAAGCTGCCACGCCTCCTATGAAACCTAAGAACGGCCCTAAGCCCGATGCCGAGTGCTATTACCGCAAGGAGAAGGGACACCGGAAGCGTAATTGCTCCAAGTATCCGGCTGATCCGAAGAGCGGCCTTGTCAAGAAGAAGAAAGAAGGTATATCCGATATACATGTTATAGATGTTTATCTCACCGGTTCTCGTTCTAGTACCCGGGTATTTGATACCGGTTCGGTTGCTCATATCTCGTAACTCGAAACAGAACTAAAGAATAAACGAAGACTACCGAAAGATGAAGTGACGATGCGCGTTGGAAATGGATCCAAAGTCGATGTGATCGCTGTCGGCACACTTCCTCTACATCTACCTTCGGGATTAGTTTTAAGCCTAAATAATTGTTATTTTGTACCCGCGTTGAGCATGAACATTATATCTGGATCTTGTTTAATGCAAGACGGTTATTCATTCAAGTCTCGAGAATAATGGTTGTTCTATTTTTATGAATAATATCTTTTATGGTCGAGCACCACAAAAGAATGGCTTATTTCTGTTAGATCTCGATAGTAGTGATACGCATATACATAACATTGATGCTAAGCGAATTAAATTGAATGATAATTCTACTTATATGTGGCACTCGTCGTCTTGGTCATATTGGAGTGAAACGCATGAAGAAACTCCATACCGATGGATTACTTGAATCACTTGACTTTGAGTCACTTGATAGATGCGAAGCATGTCTAATGGGAAAAATGACAAAGACTCCATTTTCTCGGTATGATGGAGCGAGCTACTGACTTATTGGAAATCATACATACCGATGTATGTGGACCAATGAGCGTAGCATCGCGCGGTGGTTATCGTTATGTTCTAACCTTCACAGATGATTTGAGTAGATATGGGTATATCTATTTCATGAAACATAAATCCGAAACTTTCGAGAAGTTTAAGGAATTTCAAAGTGAAGTAGAAAATCAACGTAACAAGAAGATCAAATTTCTACGATCTGATCGTGGAGGTGAATATCTGAGTTATGAGTTTGGCATGCATTTAAAGAAATGTGGAATACTTTCACAATTGACACCGCCAGGAACACCTCAACGTAACGGTGTGTCCGAACGTCGTAATCGAACTCTCTTAGATATGGTTCGTAGTATGATGTCTCTTACTGATTTGCCGTTATCATTTTGGAGTTATGCATTAGAGACAACCGCATTCACTTTAAATAGAGCACCATCAAAATCCGTAGAAACGACACCGTATGAATTATGGTTTAATAAGAAACCTAAGTCGTCGTTCCTGAAAGTTTGGGGTTGCGAAGCCTATGTAAAGAAGTTACAACCGGACAAGCTAGAACCCAAAGCGGAGAAATGCGTCTTCATAGGATACCCTAAGGAAACTATAGGGTACACTTTCTATCACAGATCCGAAGGCAAAATCTTTGTTGCTAAGAACGGAACCTTTCTTGAGAAAGAATTTCTCACTAAAGAAGTGACTCGGAAGAAAAGTAGAACTCGATGAGATTGATGAATCTATACTCATTGATCGCAGTAGCGCAAGCATCGGAAGTTGTACCTGTACCGCCTACACCGAGCAACAGAGGAAGCTAATGATAATGATCATGAAACTTCGAACGAGGAAAACCATCGAACCTCGCAGATCGACAAGGGAACGTACCACTCCTGATTGGTATGATCCTTGTCTAAATGTCATGATTGTGGATAACAATGATGAGGACCCCGCGACGTATGAAGAAGCGATGATGAGCCCGTATTCCAACAAATGGCAAGAAGCCATGAAATCCGAAATGGGATCCATGTATGATAACAAAGTATGGACTTTGGTAGACTTACCCGATAGCCGAAAGGCTGTCGAGAATAAATGGATCTTCAAGAGAAAAACAGATGCCGATGGTAATTTTACTCGTCTATAAAGCTCGACTTGTCGCAAAGGGTTTCCGACAAATTCAAGGAGTTGACTACGATGAGACTTTCTCACCCGTAGCGAAGCTAAAATCTGTGAGGATTTTGTTAGCAATAGCTGCATTTTTCGATTATGAGATTTGGCGTATGGATGTCAAAACGGCGTTCCTTAATGGAGACATTGAGGAAGAGTTGTATATGGTACAACCCAAAGGTTTTGTCGATCCTAAAAATGCCGACAAAGTATGCAAACTTCAGCTGTTCAATCTATGGACCGAAGCAAGCATCAAGAAGTTGGAACCGACGCTTTGATAAGGTGATCAAAGACTTCGGGTTTATACAAAGGTCATGGAGAGGCCTCGTATTTACAAGAAAGTGAGTGGGAGCTCCGTAGCATTCCCGATATTATATGTAGATGACATATTATTGATCGGGAATGATATAGAACTATTAAGCAAGTGTTAAAGGTTATTTGAATAATAGTTTTTCAATGAAAGACCTTGGTGAAGCATCATATATATTAGGCATCAAGATTTATAGAGATAGATCAAGACGCCTAATAGGGCTATCACAGAGTACATATCCGGACAAGATTCTAAAGAAGTTTAGAGTGGACGAAAGTAAGAAAGGGTTCTTACCTATGTTACTGTGCAAGGTATTGAGTAAGACTCAAGGACCGGCTACTGCAGTAAGAAAGAGAAAGGATGAGTAACATCCCCTATGCCTCGAGCAGTAGGATCTATCATGTATGCCATGCTATGTACTAGACCGGATATAGCACATGCCGTTAGTTTGACTAGCGTATATCAAAGTGATCCAGGAATGGAGCACTCGGATAGCGGTCAAGAATATCCTGAAGTACTTGAAAAGAACTAAGGATATGTTTCTTTGTTATGGAGGTGACCAAGAGCTCGTTGTAAACGGTTACACCGATGCAAGTTGGAACACTGATCCTGATGACTCTAAGTCACAATCTGGGTACGTGTTTTTATTGAATGGTGCCGCAGAGAGCCGGGCAAGCTCGAGCGAAGGCACGGTGGCGAAGTCTTCAACGTAATCGCAGTACATAGCGGCTTCGCGAGGCTTCATCGAAGCGGTATGGATGAAGAGGTTCATTGTAGAGCTCGGTGTGGTTCCTAGTGCATTGGACCCATTAATCATTTACTCGTGATAACATGGGTGCCATCGCCAATGCACAAGAGCCAAGGTCACACAAAAGGCTGAAGCATATCAAGCTGCGTTACCACTCGATTCGCGAATACATCGAAGATGGAGAAGTAAAGATTTGCAAAGTACACACCGATCCGAATGTAGCAGATCCGTTGACTAAAGCTCTCCCTAGGGCAAAGCATGACCAACACCGTAATGCCATGGGTGTTAGGTATATTACAATGTAATCTAGATTATTGACTCTAGTGCAAGTGGGAGACTCAAGGAGATATGCCCTAGAGGCAATAATAAAGTGGTTATTATTTATATCTTTATGTTTATGATAAATGTTTATATATCATGCTAGAATTGTATTAACCGAAACATTAGTACATGTGTGATATGTAGACAAACAAGAAGTCCCTAGTATGCCTCTTAAACTAGCTTGTTGATTAATGGATGATTAGTTTCATAATCATGAACATTGGATGTTATTAATAACAAGGTTATGTCATTGTATGAATGATATAATGGACACACCCAATTAAGCATAGCATAAGATCTCGTCATTAAGTTATTTGCTATAAGCTTTCAATACATAGTTACCTAGTCCTTATGACCATGAGATCATGTAAATCACTTATACCGGAAAGGTACTTTGATTACACCAAACACCACTGCGTAAATGGGTGGCTATAAAGGTGGGATTAAGTATCCGGAAAGTATGAGTTGAGGCATATGGATCAACAAAGTGGGATTTGTCCATCCCGATGATGGATAGATATACTCCGGGCCCTCTCGGTGGAATGTCGTCTAATGTCTTGCAAGCATATGAATGAGTTCATAAGAGACCACATACCATGGTACTGAGTAAAGAGTACTTGTCGGAGACGAGGTTGAACAAGGTATAGAGTGATACCGAAGATCAAACCTCTGACAAGTAAAATATCGCGAGACAAAGGGAATTGGTAATGTATGTGAATGGTTCATTCGATCACTAAAGTCATCGTTGAATATGTGGGAGCCATTATGGATCTCCAGATCCCGCTATTGGTTATTGGTCGGAGTGAGTACTCAACCATGTCCGCATAGTTCACGAACCGTAGGGTGACACACTTAAAGTTGGATGTTGAAATGGTAGTACTTGAATATGGAATGGAGTTCGAATATTTGTTCGGAGTCCCGATGAGATCCCGGACATCACGAGGAGTTCCGAATGGTCCGAAGAATAAGATTCATATATAGGATGTCATTTTATGTGAAATAAAATGTCGCGGAAGGTTCTATGGAAGGTTCTAGAAGGTTCTAGAAAAGTCCGGAAGAAACCACCAAGGAAGGTGGAGTCCACATGGGACTCCACCTCCATGGCCGGCCAACCCTAGTGGGGGAGGAGTCCCAAGTGGACTCCCCTTAGGGGGCCGGCCACCCCCCCATATGGGAGGTGGAAACCCCACCTTGGTGGGAGTCCTAGTTGGGCTAGGTTCCCCCTCTTATGGAAGGTTTTTGGTTCGGGTCTTATTCGAAGACTTGGACACCAACACTTGGGGATCCACCTATATAATGAGGGGCCAAGGGAGGGGGCCGGCTACCCCAAGACCACAAGCTGGCCGCCCCCCTTGAAGTGGCCGGCCACCCCCTCCCAAACCCTAGCCGCCCCCTCTCCTCCATATCTCCCGCGTAGCTTAGCGAAGCTCCGCCGGACTTCTTCACCGCCACCGACACCACGCCATCGTGCTGTCGGATTCAAGAGGAGCTACTACTTCCGCTGCCCGCCGGAACGGGGAGGTGGACGTCGTCTTCATCAACAACCGAACGTGTGACCGAGTACGGAGGTGCCGCCCGTTCGTGGCGCCGTAACCGATCGTGATCAAGATCTTCTACGCGCTTTTGCAAGCGGCAAGTGATCGTCTACCGCAGCAACAAGAGCCTCCTCTTGTAGGCTTTGGAATCTCTTCAAGGATGAGACTCGATACCCCCTCGTTGCTACCGTCTTCTAGATTGCATCTTGGCTTGGATTGCGTGTTCGCGGTAGGAAATTTTTTGTTTTCTATGCAACGTTATCCTTCACCATGAACTTCGCTGATGTTGCACGCGGAGCCCCCAAGGGTACCAACATAAGGATCCTTCTCGCGGAAACCCGAGGGTATGACCGGCTGTTTGTCGGACGAGTTAACCACTCATTCTGGTACAACAAGCATGATCTTCCCGCGGGATTCACTGACGCAGAGGATGAAGATGAAGAGGACTGCTCTGAAGATTTTATTGAGGAGGGCTTCGGGTCAAGCGCAGATCATGAGGAGGAAGGCTCCGGCAACGACTCTGGCGATGGTTCTGCCTACGTTGCTTCCGACGAGGATCAATCCTCCGAGTAGAACCTGTGAAATAGTCAAAACTGATGCATCATTTTGGCCCCAGAGTGGGTTTGTAATATAACTTAAATTCTTAAGTAGTTAGGGACGAAAACATGTGTGAATGGGTGGAAACAACTTATCCTGCT
This sequence comes from Lolium rigidum, assembly GCF_022539505.1. Classification (NCBI taxonomy): domain Eukaryota; kingdom Viridiplantae; phylum Streptophyta; class Magnoliopsida; order Poales; family Poaceae; genus Lolium; species Lolium rigidum. The sequence goes on from NC_061508.1 coordinate 47,752,090, forward strand.
ATTCGTTTAACGTTATTTGCATGTTTCGTTTTGTTGGAAAGCAAATGCTGATTTCTATGTTTTCCGGCTTATTCGCTTGACCTTCCGCGAGCCGGAAGACCTTTAGCCGGAAACGCCGCCGCCGGCGACGAAGCCCAATGGCAATCCGTCAATAACCGCGGAAACAAGCCCCCAGCCAAGGTGCCGGAAATCGCTACTAGGAATCCAAGAATTTGCAACAGAAAATATGTCCACCAGAAAACTTAAGCTTACGTCCTAAAGGACGATTTTGAAAATCACAACTTTCATACACGCCTAGGCGGAAATTTCCAGCTCTGCGGTTTTAGTCGGAAAACATACATGATCTAAAAATGAACAAGTAAAGGAGGTAAAAGACTCAAAGAGTGAACCAAAAGCTTTATTTCATTGATCATGTATATATGTTACAAAGTATGTAATTCTATGCTAAGTGTGGAAAGGACGTAGCTATGCAATGTTCCAAGGACGTTCTGTTTCATCGTAGATGTCATCCGGATCCTCCCTCTTGCGTTTCCGGTGCCAATTAGCTCTCAGAAATCGACAAGGTAGTACGATCTGTTGTGAAGCACATTGCTAACGATGAAGGGTCCTTCCCATGGAGATTGCAACTTGTGATCTTTCACCTGGCGAAGTCGGAGGACCAGGTCTCCGGCCATGAACGAGCGATTCCGAACTCGACGACTATGGTAGCGTCGGAGCTTCTGCTGGTAAATGGTGGAACGTTGGTCTGCTAAGTTCCGAGCTTCTTCGATCAGGTCCACAGATAGCTGTCTGGCCTCGTCAGCAGTTTCTTCATTATAGGCGGAGACTCACGGTGAATCATGGATGATCTCGGAGGGGAGCACAGCTTCGGATCCGTACACCAGGAAGAACGGAGTGAATCCTGTTGACCTGTTGGGGGTAGTTCGTAAACTCCACAGGACGGAGTCTAGCTCCTCAGCCCAAGCTCCGGCTGCGCGGCGCAGCGGTTCTTCAAGGCGTGGTTTTATTCCGGATAAAAGGAGTCCGTTGGCTCTTTCGACCTGACCATTGGACTGTGGATGAGCCACGAATGCCAGGTCTAGCCGGATCCCAACATCATGGCAATAATCCTTCAATTCTCCTTGGGCGAAGTTCGTGCCATTATCTGTGATTATGCTATGCGGGATGCTGAATCTCGTCACGAGGCTGCAGACAAATTTGAGTGCCGTAGCACCATCGGCTTTTCTCACTGGCTTTGCCTCGATCCATTTACTGAACTTATCAATAGTGACCAAGAGGTACTCAAAACCACCAGGAGATGATTTCTTTAGCTTACCAACCATATCAAGCCCCCAGACCGCGAACGGCCAGGTGATAGGGATGGTCTTCAGCTCTTGGGCTGGAGCGTTTGGTTGAGTAGCTTAGTACTGACAACCTCGGCAGGTTTTTACCAACTTATCAGCATCTTCTTTAGCTGTGAGCCAGTAAAATCCAAGCCGGAAAGCTTTGGCAACGAGGGACCTGGGAGCGGCGTGATGCCCGCAATCCCCTGTGTGGATCTCTCTGAGGATTTCAATGCCATCTTGATTGGAGACGCACTTGAGAAATACTCCAGTTGCACTTCGTTTGTAGAGCTGTCCATCAACTATTGTGTAGGATCTTGCTCGTCTGATGATCTGTCGTGCGAGGACTTCGTCCTCTGGCAACTTTTGATCAATGAGGTAGTCCAGGAAAGGCTGCGTCCAGGCCGGGATGATGACCATCACTTCCTTTGCCGGAGATACTGCCACCTCTAGGTTTTCCAGGTTAGCGCCCTTGACTGAGGGTATCCGTAGATGCTCCAGGAAAATGCCAGGCGGAATTGGTTTTCGACCGGATGCGAGCTTGGATAGCATATCTGCCGCTGTGTTATCATCGCGTCTGACGTATTTGACTTTGTATCCGAGGAAGCACTTGGCGATCTCGTCAACTTCATCTCTATAGGCCGCCATGATGGAGTTTCTGGCGTTCTAGGTTCCGGCTACTTGTTGTGCCACCAGGTCGGAATCTCCACAGCAAATTATGTGCTTGATCCCAATTTCCTTAGCGATGCGCAGACCGTGTAGTAGAGCCTCGTATTCTGCCATGTTGTTTGTAGCTTCGAAGTGAATCTGCAGAACGTATCGCAGCTTCTTCTCCGGTAGGGGACTTCAGGGTGACTCCGGCTCCTGAGCCTTGATGCTGCTTGGATCCATCGAAGTGCATGACCCATGTTTCTGGTTCTGGCTCCAGATTTGCGTCCGGAGCCTCTGTCCAATCTGCAACGAAATCTGCCAAGACTTGGGATTTAACCACAGTCCTGGCTTTGTAAGCGACATCGAAGGCAGATAATTCGATGCCCCATTTTGCAGTGCGTCCTGTTGCGTCAGTGTTGTTGAGAATCGTCGACAGTGGAGCTTTGCTCACAACTGTTATTGGGTGCTCTTGGAAGTAGTGTCTCAGCTTCCTGCTACCTAGGAACACGCCGTAGGCTAGCTTCTGAAAGTGAGGATATCTTTGCTTGGATTACGTCAGTACCTCGCTAATGTAATAGACAGGCCTTTGGACTCCATACTCGTGACCTTCTTCCTGTCGCTCCACCACGATGACGAGACTGATGACTCTGTTGGTAGCTGCCAGGTATAGGAGCATAGGCTCTGACTCTACTGGAGCCGCCAAGATAGGTGGGGAGGTGAGTATTTCCTTCAACCCCCGAAGTGCTCGCATCCGCTGCGTCGTCCCGTACGAATTTGTCTGTTTTCTTCAGCAGCTTGTACAAAGGTAGCGCCTTCTCGCCAAGACGGCTAACAAACCTACTGATTGCTGCGACACAACCAGTTAGTCATTGCACATATTTGAGACAAGTTGGCCATTTGATACACAGGATTGCCTTGATTTTTTCCGGGTTAACCTCAATGCCTCTATGAGAGACGATGAAGCCAAGGAGTTTTCCAGCTGGCACGCCAAAGACGCACTTCAGCGGATTCAACATCATCTTGTACCGACGGAGATTCTCGAAGGTTTCTGTGAGGTCGCTGATCAAGTCGGATCCTTTCCGGGTCATGACCGCGATGTCGTCGACGTAAGTGTGCATGTTCTGGCCAATTTGGTCCTTCAGGCACCGCTGCATCGTACGTTAGTAGGTGGCACCTGCATTTTTCAAATCAAAGGGCATGGTGACATAGCAGTAAGTGCCAAAGGGGGTGATGAACGAGGTCGCCTTTTGGTCGGACTTCTTCATCCGGATCTGATGATACCCGGAATATGCGTCAAGAAAACACAGAAGTTCCGCCCCTGCCGTCGAATCAATGACTTGGTCAATGCGTGGCAAAGGGAACAGATCCTTCGGACAATGCTTGTTCAAGCCGGAGTAATCGATGCACATTCTTAGTATTTCAGTGTTCTTTTTGGGTACAAGGACGGGATTTGCGACCCAATCAGTATGGATAACTTCTACTACAAAACCTGCCTCTAGTAACTTAGCTAGTTCCATTCCTATGGCGCGGCGCTTCTTATCTCCAAAGCGTCGCATAGCTTGCTTCACCGGTTTAGCCCCGGATTTATGTTGAGGTAGTGCTCGGCGAGTTCCCTGGGTACTCCGGACATGTCAGAAGGTTGCCATGCGAAGATATCCATGTTAGCGCGGAGGAACTTGACGAGCGCGTCTTCCTATTTGGGGTCCATGTTGGCTCCGACTGAAACCTGCTTGGAGCCGTCTCCTACAATGAGGTCGTGCTTCTTGGTTTCTATCGCGGCCTTGAACGAGGTCTTCTGTTTGGAGATCTGCTTCTTGGTGGTCTGCATCTCAGTCGGATCCACCGCGGCTCTGTAGCCTTGCAGATCCTCTCCAGATATCACAGACTCTGCGAAGGCGGCTTCGCCTAACTCGCATTCATGAGCCTTCTTGTAGTCTCCTGGATACGGTAATCATACCTTTTGGACCCGGAATCTTGAGCTTGTTGTAGATGTAGCACGCTCTTGCGTGAAACTTGTGGTAGGTGGGCCTGCCGAAGATGACGTGGTAGGAGCTCTTAAAGGGCACGACCTCAAACGTGATCATTTCTTGGCGGAAATTGTTCGCATCACCGAAGGCCACGGGAAGTCTGATGCTGCCCAAGGAATTTGCCTTTTTACCCGGAACTACACCATGAAATTCAGTGGTGATGTGTTTTAGCTGTTCCTTGGTAAGGTTCATCCGCTCCAGTGTTTCCAGGTACATGATGTTCAGGCTGGCTCCGCCGTCCATGAGGCACTTGGAGAAATCATACCCGTCGATGCGGGGACTTACAACCAAGGTATAGCACTCTTTCGGAATGACAGTAGGATGATCCTTTCTATCAACTATACATGGAGTTTCCAACCACCTGACATACTGCGGCACAACGGGAACTGTGGCGTTCAGGATCCGGAGAGCTGATTTGCTTGCACGGACCGTTGGAGTTCCAAGGAAGGTGTGGTACGTGATGACCCACAAGTATAGGGGGTGTATCGTAGTACTTTCGATAAATAAGAGTGTCGAACCCAACAAGGAGCAGAAGGTGTTGACAAGCAGTTTCGATGAAGGATCCACTGTAAATGCTCACACACAAGTATTCAGGGGGTTTTGATATAGTAGATAAATAAAGTACGAGTAAGTAAAATGCGAGAGAAATAATTGCAGCAAGTGGCCCAATCCTTTTTAGCACAAAGGACAAGCCGGTTTGTTTACTTATAATGACCAAACGTTCTTGAGGACACACGGGAATTTAATCTAGTGCTTTCGCTTCATATAGCTGATTAATCTTCATTGTTTTCATAAGTGTTGTGTGGGTGAACCTATGCTAATGCACCACCCTTCCTAGGACTAATACATACTTGTGATTATACCCCTTGCAAGCATCCGCAAATACAAAAAAGTAATTAAGATAAATCTAACTACAGCCTTAAACTCTGAGATCCTGCTATCCCTCCCGCATCAATATACCAACGGGGGTTTAGGTTTCTGTCACTCCGGCAACCCCGCAATTAGCAACCGAATACAAGATGCACTCCCCTAGGCCCATAAATGGTGAAGTATCATGTAGTCGACGTTCACATGACACCACTAGAAGAATAACACCACAACTTAAATATCATAACATTGAATACTAACCAACATAATTCACTACTAACATTTAGACTTCACCCATGTCCTCAAGAACTAAACGAACTACTCACGAGACATCATATGGAACATGATCAGAGGTGATATGATGGTGAATAACAATCTGAACATAAACCTTGGTTCAATGGTTTCACTCAATAGCATCAATAACAAGTAGAAATCAACATCGGGAGAGTTTCCCCTATCAAACAATCAAGATCAAACCCTAATTGTTACATCGGTGACGAGGTGCAGCGGTGGAGATGGCGGTGATGATGATGAAGATGATGGTGATGATGATGGAGATGATGTCCAGCTCGATGACGATGACGATGGCGTCGATTTCCCCCTCCGGAGGGAATTTCCCGGCGGATTTCAGCCTGCCGGAGAGCTCTTTTCTCTCTAGTGTTTTCCGCCCCGCAGAGGCGGCTGTGACTCTTCGCGACTATCCCCCGGAGCTTAGGTTTTCGGGACGAAGAAGTACGCGAAGGAGAGGAGGCCAGAGGGGGTCGTGGGCCCCCTCCCCACATGGCGGCGCGGCCAGGGCAGGGCCCACGCCGGCCTATGAGGGGGGAACCTCGGCTCCTCCTTTTGGCTACCTCCGTCTTCTGGAAAAATAGGATTTTCAGTATAATTCCCGTCAATTGTTGATCTTCCGAAATATTGCATTCTGACGGCGCTTTTTCCAGCAGAATCCTGACTCCGGTGCGCGATCCTCCAATGATCATGAAATATGCAAAATAGATGAAATAACATAAGTATCATCTCCAAATATGAAATATATCAATGAATAACAGCAAATTATGATATAAAATAGTGATGCAAAATGGACGTATCAACTCCCCCCAAGCTTAGACTTCGCTTGTCCCCAAGCGAAACTGAACTCGGTAAACAGGACCACATGTTTATGGAGTGAAAAGTCGATAAATAAAATACGGACAAGAAGCATCACATTCATTCACACAAGACATTCTAGTGAACAACTTCCTCATATAATTCAACTTGAAACAAGTAGAAGGTAATCACAAATAAAGGTGCATAGGAAATCATAATTGGTGATGGCAAACTTTGTTCTTGGTTAGAGAACAGTTAACAGATTATACTTATCTATTAAGCAGCGCTCTCATATTAAAGCTTATAATAAACTTGCATACTCAATCATAGTAATCTCCTCATAATCATTGATAACTTTCAAAGCTATGTTCATTCAGATAAAACTTGTACTTAAACAAGGAAGAATAAAAGGCATGATTAAGTAGATCACAATATAGATGGTTGGATCACAACAACTCAATTGCTTGCTTAAGATAGAGGGAAATAGGTTTACTGACTCAACATGAAAATAAAAGATAGGCCCTTTGCAGAGGGAAGCAGGGATTAAATCATGTGCTAGAGCTTTTTAAATTTTGAAATCATATAAAGAGCATAAAAGTAAAGTTTTGAGAGGTGTTTGTTGTTGTCAACAAATGGCAGCGGGTACTCTAACCCCCTTGCCAAACAGACTTCCAAAGAGCGGCTCCCATGAAGGACGTTATCTCTACCAGCAAGGCAGATCATCCCTCTTCTCTTTTGTTTACACATGTACTTTAGTTTATTTAAGGATGACACTCCTCCCAACCTTTGCTTTCTCAAGCCATGGCTAACCGAATCCTCGGGTGCCTTCCAACATTTCACATACCATGGAGGAGTGTCTATTGCAAAATTAAGTTGCTTACTGATGAATCAGAGCAAAACATGTGAAGAGGATTATTAATGAGGGTTAATTAATTGGGGCTGGGAACCCCGTTGCCAGCTCTTTTTGCAAAATTATAGGATAAGTGGATGAAGCCACTAGTCCATTAGTGAAAGCTGCCCAACAAGACTGAAAGATAAAACACCACATACTTCCTCATGAGCTATAAAACATTGACACAAATAAGAGGTAATAATTTTTGAATTGTTTGAAGGTAGCACATGAAGTATTTACTTGGAATGGCAGGGAAATACCACATAATAGGTAGTTATGGTGGACACTGGTGGCATAGGTTTGGTTTAAAGGGTTTGGATGCACGAGAAGTATTCCCTCTCGGTGCAGGTCTTTGGCTAGCAAGGTTAATTAGCAAGCATAAGAGTTGAGGGAAACAAACAAATATACATGTGATAGAAACAATTATGCATCTTCCTTGAACGCACAAACAAATTTAACTTCAGAACACTAAGCTAGGAACTAACAAGAAAGATAATAACATATCTACATGTATTTCCTCTTTTCTACTTAAACTCAAAGTGTTGTTGCTATTGACCAATGCTAAGTTTGCCAAAACCAAATAGATTTAATCAATGCTCCCAAAGTGATACCAATACTAACAACAAGATTAATCATATAATAGAGATTGCAAACTAAAATAAGATGTGCAATATGTAAATGATAAAGCTTCTCATTAATATTCCATAACGATAACTCACACCAAGGGATACATAGATAACCACTAAAAAGAGATACTTCCATACCGCAACACATCTTATATGATAACTTCCCTACTCATGATATGACACTATTTGATAATAAAAAGGTAAAAGGTAGTGATGATGTGATACCGCGGCACTCCCCCAAGCTTGGAACAAACCAAGGGGATGCCAATACCGATGATGAATTACTCCTTCGGCGGTGGTGGTGGATCCTTGATAAGCTTCTCAACAAGCTCCTTTAGCTCATCAATCTTGTACACGAGGTTGCGAATCATCTCCGAATTGTGCTCGACGCGGTTAAGAAGTATATCTGACGGCGAGTCCCAACTCTTAGAGTTGTTTCCCCACTCTTCAGCTTCAGGCTTCATCTTTCCTGCAGTATTAGAACGATCTATATCCCAGTTGCTAGGCAATACTGCCTTGGGAACCCTTTCAGTTTGACTATTATGAATTAGAATGTGGAAGGGTTTGTAGGTGCCTGGAGGAGATGTCCTTGGAGCTAGGTAATGACGTGGGACTCTCCCTCTGGTGTTAATCCTTGCGCTTTTCTTGGTGTTGAATGGATTTGCCACCACTCCGATGCTTGCGACGGTGGCACGCGGGTACACTCGCGGAACTTCCTCCACTTCTCCTTCATCCTCGCTCTCGACTTCCTTCTTCAAATCGGGGTCTTGAATATCTTCCTCCAAAGGCTCCTTGTCCTTGTTGTTGGAGACCATGATGCTTCTAGATCAAAAACAAATCCTGGCAGAAACAGGTCGAAACGAAACACGGCGAGAAAACGATATACGGACCTCCAGGGGTCCGGGGGATTATATAGCAAAAAATTTCGCGACAGAAGGAAAGTACCAGGTCGAACCAGAGTCGGAGAGGAGCAACGAGGGGCCCTCCTCACAGGGCGGCGCGGCCGGCCGGGGCCCGCGCCGCCCGTGGGGGCACGCCCTCGTGCGTCTCCTCCACTCCGTTTCGATCTCGTAATTTTTCATATTTTCCAAAAGTTGCAAAAACATTGTTCGGAAAGTTAAACGCGGACTTTTTCTTACCGGAACTGTTACCTATTCAAAGTCGAACTCGCAGATCGTCAACTTGGCCTTTGATGAAGGCCTCCGGAGTTACCACTTGAATAACATCAACATCTTTATTATAAGAATCACCGGAGATATAATGCTTGAGTCTTTGTCCATTCACCACTTGTGTGGCATTACCTTGCGAGAGCTAATTTTAATTGCTCCCGATCGATACACCTCATCAATGACATATGGTCCTTCCCATTTTGAGAGTAATTTCCCTGCAAAAAATCTGAGACGAGACCGATACAATAGGACTTTATCTCCAACATTAAATTCTCTTTTGATAATTCTTCTATCATGCCATTTCGTAACTTTCTCTTTAAAGAGTTTAGCATTTTCATAAGCTTCACTTCTCCATTCATCTAGAGAACTCAATTGTAGCAACCTTTTCTTACTGGCAAGTTTAGGATCTTTATTTAGTTCTCTTACAGCCCAATAAGCTTTGTGCTCTAGTTCTAAAGGTAAATGACAAGCTTTCCCATAAACCATTTTATACGGTGACATACCCATGGGATTTTTATAAGCAGTTCTATAAGCCCATAATGCTTCCTTCAATTTAATAGCCCAGTTCTTCCTAGATTTATTAACAGTCTTTTGCAAGATAGATTTAATCTCTCTATTTGATAATTCTACTTGCCCACTAGTTTGAGGATGATAAGCGGAAGCGATTCTATGATTAATACCATATTTAGCAAGCGTTTTTCTAAAACCACCATGAATAAAATGAGAACCTCCATCAGTCATAATATATCTAGGAACTCCAAATCTAGGAAAAATAATATCTAAAAGCATTTTTAAAGAAGTCTCACCATCAGCACTTTTCGTAGGTATGGCTTCCACCCATTTAGTAACATAATCAACAGCGACAAGTATATGAGTGTTACCTTCTGAAGAAGGGAAAGGCCCCATGAAGTCGAATCCCCAACAATCGAATGGTTCAATAACAAGAGTATAATTCATAGGCATTTCATTGCGTCTGGAGATATTACCAACCCTTTGACATTCATCACAAGATAAAATAAACTTCCTTGCATCTTTGAAGAGAGTTGGCCAATAAAAACCTTATTGTAGAACCTTTTGCGCGGTCCTATCTCCGGCGTGATGTCCTCCATAAACACTACCATGGCACTTACTCAATATCTCTTGTTGTTCATATTCGGGAACACATCTTCGCAGAATACCATCTACTCCTTCTTTATATAAGTGTGGGTCATCCCAAAAATAATGCCTCAAGTCATAAAAGAATTTCCTCCTTTGCTGAGCTGAAAAGGTTGGAGGCAAGTACTTGGAAACAATAAAGTTAGCATAATCAGCGTACCAAGGACTATCTTGCAAGCTCACCTTTATTACACCCAATTGTTCATTTGGAAAACTATCATTAACAGGAACAGGATCATAAGCTATATTTTCCAATCTAGACAAATTATCAGCAACAGGATTATCAACACCTTTCCTATCTATAATATGTAAATCAAATTCTTGCAAAAGAAGTACCCATCTAATAAGCCTTGGCTTAGCATCTTTCTTTGCCATAAGGTATCTAATTGCAGCATGATCAGTATGAATTGTAACTTTCGAATCAACAATATAGGATCTAAACTTATCACAAGCAAAGACTACAGCTAATAATTCTTTTTCGAGTTGTAGCATAATTTCTTTGAGCAAGCATCAAGAGTTTTGCTAGCATAATGAATAACATTTAATTTTTTATCTACTCACTGTCCAAGAACAGCGCCTACAGACAAAATCACTAGCATCACACATAATTTCAAAAGGTAAATTCCAATCGGGAGGTTCAACTACGGGAGCAGCTTGTTAAGGCTTTCTTTAGAGTTTCAAAAGCTTCCTTACAATCATCATCAAAAACAAAAGGTACATCTTTTTGAAGAAGATTAGTAAGAGGCTTTGAAATCTTGGAGAAATCTTTAATAAATCTCCTATAAAACCCAGCATGACTAAGAACACTACGAATACCTTTAACATCCCTCGGATAGGGCATCTTCTCAATTGCTTCAACTTTAGCTCTATCAACTTCAATACCTCTCTCGGAAATTTTATGTCCCAATACAATTCCTTCATTAACCATAAAGTGGCACTTCTCCCAATTAAGAACAAGGTTAGTTTCTTCATATCTCTGCAATACTTTATCAAGGTTTCGCAAGCAATTATCAAAAGAATTCCCATAGACTGAAAAATCATCCATGAATACCTCTACAATATTCTCACAAAAGCCATGAAAAATAGCAGACATGCATCTTTGAAAAGTAGCAGGAGCATTACATAAACCAAAAGGCATACGCCTATAAGCATAAGTTCCATAGGGACAAGTGAAAGTGGTTTTCTCTTGATCTTTAGTTTTAACAGCAATTTGTGAGAACCCAGAATAACCATCAAGAAAGCAAAAATGAGTATTTTTAGACAACCTCTCTAACATTTGATCAATAAAGGGTAAAGGGTAATGATCTTTCTTAGTAACTTATTAACTTTTCGATAATCTATGCACATTCTATACCCTACAACTACTCTTTGAGGGATGAGCTCATCATTATCATTAGGCACAACAGTCATTCCTACTTTCTTAGGAACACAATGCACATGACTAACCCATCTACTATCAGCAATAGGATATATAATACCAGCTTCAAGAAGTTTTAATACCTCATTCCTTACCACATCCTTCATATTCGGAATTAGACGACGCTGATGTTCAACAACGAGCTTTGCATCATCTTCCATATTGATAGCATGTTGGCAAATAGAGGGAGAAATCCCCTTCAAATCATCAAGAGTGTAGCCAATAGCTCCTCGGTGTTTCTTCAATATTTCCAATAACCTTTCTTCCTCAATATCTGAAAGCTTAGAACTAATAATAACAGGATATATTTTCTTATCATCAATATGAGCATACTTAAGATTATCAGGCAATGGTTTTAAATCAAAAGCAGGATCTTCCTTTGGTGGTGGTGTTGTACCTAAATCTTCAACCGGCAAATCATGTTTAAGAATAGGTTGACGAAGGAAAATTTCATCAAGCTCATTTCTTTCTTCCCTAAAGACTTCACTCTCACTATTCTCCAAATGTTGCTGCAAAGGATTATTAGGAGCAAGAGCAATAGACGCACACTGTTCAACTCTAAAATCATTATTAGGCAATTCAGCTTTATAAGGAGTTTTGGCAAATTTAGAGAAATTAAACTCATAAGATTCACCAACAAATTTAGTCACAATTTTTTCCTTCTTGCAATCTATAACAGCTCCACAAGTATTTAGGAAAGGTCTACCAAAAATAATAGGACAATACTTACTAGCAGCTAGAACCAAGTACCAAAAAGTCGAGCAGGATATTTAATCTTACCACATAGAACTTCCACATCTCGAACAATACCAATAGGAGAGATAGTTTCTCTATTAGCTAGCCGAATAACCACATCAATATCTTCAAGTTCACAAGAACCAATTTCATGCATGATCTCCGTATAAAGCTCATAAGGACTAGCACTAATACTTGCACCAATATCACATAAACCATAATAACAATGATCACCAATTAACAGAGAGCATAGGAACACTAGCTTTCCTAGACTTATTAGGATGCGAAACAATATTAGAAGCATCTTCACAGAAAATAATATGACCATATTCTACATTTTCAGATCACAAGATCTTTAACTATTGCAATAGCAGGTTCAACCTTTATTTGTTCTTCGGGTTCTATAGGTTTCTTTGCACTTTTATTAACCGCACTAGATATAACGAGTACTCCTTCATTTTAGCAGGGAAAGGAGTTTTTTCAATATAAGCTTCGGGAAGAATATGATCAACAGTTTCAATTATAGCACATTTATTTATAGATGAATCAATTTTATCTTTATATGGTTCATGATACTTATCAAAATTCTTCCTAGGCAATTCAAAGTGAGAGGCAAAAGCTTTATAAAAGTTTACAACGACCTGAGAATCAATACCATTAGTAGCACTCATATTACGAAATTTATCAGTGTCCATAAAAACTTCAATGCATTTATAATCATAGTTTATACCTGACTCTCTATCTTTGTCATTCTCCCATCCTTCAGTATTCTCCTGGATCCGATCGAGAAGGTCCCTTTTAAACTCTTCTTTGTTGCGTGTAAATGATCCAGAACAAGAAGTATCCAGCAAAGTCTTATCTTGAAAAGACAATCTTGCATAGAAATTATCAATAATAATATTACCAGGAAGCTCATGAATGGGGCATTTGAGCATTAAAGACTTCAATTTCCCCCAAGCTTGGGCAATACTCTCTCCATCATGAGGCCAGAAATTATATATGCGGTTTCGATCTTTGTGAATTTCACTTGGAGGATAGAATTTGGAATAAAATAAAGGCACAATGTCCTCCCAATTAAGAGAATCCCTATTCTTCAGCAATTTATACCAGTGCGCCGCTTTACCAGACAGCGATATAGAGAATAGTTTCTTCCTAACTTCATCCATAGCAATACTTGCACATTTGAATAACCCGCATAATTCATGTAAAAACAGTAAATGATCACCAGGATGGACAGTTCCATCCCCTTCATAGCGGTTATCCACAACACGTTCAATAATTTTCATAGGTATTTTGTATGGAACCTCTTTCTCACCTGGCACCTCATCCACTACCTTTGCAGTAGTAGTAGATTTTCCAAAGAGGAATTCAAGAGAAGACCCCTCCATAATGAATTATAGCAGCAAGCAGAAATAAAAACAGCACGTACAGTAAAGGTTTTCCTTACCAATTCCACTTACCAATAGCGCTTCACTCCCCGGCAACGGCGCCCGAAAATAGTCTTGATGACCCACAAGTATAGGGGGTGTATCGTAGTACTTTCGATAAATAAGAGTGTCGAACCCAACGAGGAGCGAGAAGGTGTTGACAAGCGGTTTCGATGAAGGATTCACCGTAAATGCTCACGAGACAAGTATTCGGGGGTTTTGATATAGCAGATAAATAAAGTATGAGTAAGTAAAATGCGAGAGAAATAATTGCAGCAAGTGGCCCAATCCTTTTTAGCACAAAGGACAAGCCGGTTTGTTTACTTATAATGACCAAACGTTCTCGAGGACACACGGGATTTTAGTCTAGTGCTTTCGCTACATACAGCTGATTAATCTTCATTGTTTTGATAAGTGTTGTGTGGGTGAACCTATGCTAATGCACCGCCCTTCCTAGGACTAATACATACTTGTGATTATACCCCTTGCAAGCATCCGTAAATACAAGAAAGTAATTAAGATAAATCTAACCACAGCCTTAAACTCTGAGATCCTGCTATCCCTCCTGCATCGATATACCAACGGGGGTTTAGGTTTCCGTCACTCCGGCAACCCCGCAATTAGCAACCGAATACAAGATGCACTCCCCTAGGCCCATAAATGGTGAAGTATCATGTAGTCGACGTTCACATGACACCACTAGAAGAATAACACCACAACTTAAATATCATAACATTGAATACTAACCAACATAATTCACTACTAACATTTAGACTTCACCCATGTCCTCAAGAACTAAACGAACTACTCACGAGACATCATATGAAACATGATCAGAGGTGATATGATGGTGAATAACAATCTGAACATAAACCTTGGTTCAATGGTTTCACTCAATAGCATCAATAACAAGTAGAAATCAACACCGGGAGAGTTTCCCCTATCAAACAATCAAGATCAAACCCTAATTGTTACAGCGGTGACGAGGTGCAGCGGTGGAGATGGCGGTGATGATGATGAAGATGATGGTGATGATGATGGAGATGATGTCCTGCTCGATGACGATGACGATGGCGTCGATTTCCCCCTCCGGGAGGGAATTTCCTCGGCGGATTTCAGCCTCCAGGAGAGCTCTTTTCTCTCTGGTGTTTTCCGCCCCGCAGAGGCGGCTATGACTCTTCGCGACTATCCCCCGGAGCTTAGGTTTTCGGGACGAAGAAGTACGCGAAGGAGAGGAGGCCAGAGGGGGTCGTGGGCCCCCTCCCCACATGGCGGCGCGGCCAGGGCAGGGCCCGCGCCGGCCTATGAGGGGGGCAACTCGGCTCCTCCTTTTGGCTACCTCCGTCTTCTGGAAAAATAGGATTTTCAGTATAATTCCCGTCAATTGCTGATCTTCCGAAATATTGCATTCTGACGGCGCTTTTTCCAGCAGAATCCCGACTCCGGTGCGCGATCCTCCAATGATCATGAAATATGCAAAATAGATGAAATAACATAAGTATCATCTCCAAATATGAAATATATCAATGAATAACAGCAAATTATGATATAAAATAGTGATGCAAAATGGACGTATCAGTACGCGCCCGCACTCTTTTTATCGAAGGGGTTGGGTTTAGCTGCGGATCCGGCTTTGGGATCAGGCGAAGCATCATCCTCATCCATCGCCTCGGAACTGTCTTCCTCCTTGTCCGTGTTCTTGCCCTTTCCTCCTTTGCCGCGTGGGCGGTGCTTCCGGGCTCGCTTGTATCCTGCTTCCGGGTCAGATTTGAGATCATTGACCCACTTGCAGTTGCGGTTGGTGTGAGTGGACTTTCCTGTAGCCGGATCTAGATGGGCCAGGCAGAGCATGTCTCTGTACTCTTCATAGGTTTGGGGGGCGCGGGTTCCGGCAGTAGTGACCTCATCGCCACGCTGCTGGCCCCTTCCAGCTCCGCCTCCGCGGCCGCGGCCTCTTCCGCCTCCTTGGCCTCCGCGCTGGAAGGCCATGGCGATCAAGTCGGATCCACCACTTTTTTGGTCATCAGGGGGATTTTTCCGCTTGGTGCCGCTGCTGCTACCGTTATCACGGTTCTTCTTTTGCTGATGCGGGGAATTGCTGTAGGCTGCTAGATCTCCGCTGCGTCGTCATCGACGGCGGTATGATCACCGGCGATGGTGATCATGTCATCCAAAGTCGGTTTATTTGCATTGACCAAGCAGGTCAGCTTGTGCCGCAGCGGTCCTCCTCACCTGCAAGCCACCAATAAAGGCGTGCATTGCTGTGCGATTATCGACGTTCTCGCACTCGTTCTCGGTTTGTAACCATCGGGTGAGGAAGCTCCTCGATTTTTCACCCTTCTTCGAATACATGCCGCGGAGTCGCTTGTTGTGGCGGGTCTTTTGTAGGTGCCTCCGAAGTGTTTTTCGAAGGCGTTCTTCGGGTCAAACCAGCAAAAGATGGAGTTCTTCTCGAGGTCATCGAGCCGGATCCGGGCTGGACCTACAAGGTACAAGCTGAAGCATGCGGCGGGCAATATTAGGGGTTCCTCCGCGAAGGTTACTCGCATTATAGTAATCCTCAATCCAGGTATCCGGCCTTTCCGTGCCATCATAATTCTTCAGGTTTCCGGGTAGCTTGAGGTTCATCCTTGGCTTTGGTTCCTCTCGAACCATCCTGCCAAAGCACTTTGGGCCGATGTAATCAGATCTGTACTCATTGAGGCGTTCTCGGGCATCGCGTGGGCCGCCGCCCGGGGTTTTTGAGAGGGAATGAGATCTCCGGCCACCGCCTCCGCCTCCGCCTCCGCCACTGGGTGGTGGTGCAGGGGACCTGCGAGGGGGCCTGTAAGATTTTTTGCTTCCGCCCTCTGATTCCCGGCGGTCTTCCCGTGGCTCGCTCCGGCTTCGGTGGCTACCTTCACCTTGGTGATAGTCTCCTCCGTCGTTCCGGCTTCGGCGGGGCTCCGGCTCACGTTCCGCGTTCCGACTCCTCCTGGGCTCAGGCCCGCGATCGTTGTTCCGGCTCCTTCTAGGCTCGAGCTCATGATCGTTGTTCTGGTTCCGACGTGGTTCCGGCGTACGCTCCCTGGTCCTTGGCGGCGGCATGTTGTCGCGGATGTTGATTCCGCCGGCCCCATGGGGCCTGGTGTTTCCGGCTGGACTGCGGCGGCGAGGAGGCGGGGGACGCGGGTACCCGTTAGGCGGAGGTGACGGATTCCGGTACTTGTTCCTACCAGTGTACATCGCATCCTTTCCCTTCTTCGGAGTGACACCTTTGCTTCTCTAACACCTGGGAGACCCAGGCGGATCTGCATCGGTCTTCCACCGTTATTTCCTGCTCAGGGGCGGATTGGGTGGGCTTTGAATCTTCCAGATCTAAGGCAGAATCTTCCTTAGGAAGTTCCTGCGACTCGGATCGGATCTTCGCGGCCGCGTCCCGCTCGGCGGCGGTCGCGTCGGCGTTACTTACCAGTGTGTTCCCGTCGGAATCGACGGTCTCGCCGATGAAGATGTGTATCCCGCCGATCGGGATGATGGAGAGCTTGACGGGGTTTGCCTTAGCCGGAATCCAGCACTCATCCTCGGGGGCGATCGGGAAATTTCCGGCGTACTTGACGGTGCCTCCGAAGGTAGAACCCTCCCGGTTCCGGCCTCCAGACGCCGCTGGCCCCACGGTGGGCGCCAACTGTCGTTGCCTATTCGACGGTACCTCGGAGGAGGGATCCTCACGAGGGGGAGAAGAAGTGGGGGCCATAGGGCGGAGTGCACACGGGATGGTGGTACGCGATTTACCCGGCTTCGGAACACCTCGCACGAGGACGGGGCCTACTGCTCGCTTGTCCGGAATTATCCGGGCGCTTTCGCGTTGTTACAATGAGTTGTGGTTGTGCCTCTAGGGCTCCCGGGATCCGGCTTATAAAGGCGCACGAATCTAGGGTTTACATGGAGAGTCCTAGCTGGATTACAGATTGCCTAACTACGGTATAATGTCTTGCCGTGTACGTCAAGGATCCGCCTTCCATATACGTCGTACTGGATCCGGGTTCCTCATGGGCCTCCCTGGATCCGGCTTCCTCCGAAGGTCGGTCCGGATCCGGCTTACTGATCCTGGGCTGGACTTCATCCTTCATGATCAACAGCAACTGGGCCGTCCGATGGACCACACGCCACATCACCGTCTATGGGCCACCCGGGCTTGCCGGATCTAGGCACTGTCGATGGTACACCCATGAAGTATACCCACAACAGCTATTGAAATCGCTATGGAAAGGCGAGGAAGATGCTCTTAGGGCATGCCCAATGCACTGCCCTAGAGGTACTGCCTCACACCTTTAGCTAGGTTCGGGTGGTCTAAAGTAGGTTCGGATGAGGAGGCAACCTCCTCTTCAGGAAGTGAGACCTTAAGCCTTAAAAGCATGCTTTTTGGAGAGAGAAAGAGATACATAGTGTCATATTTGTGGGATTCTTTCTCTCTTTTTTCTAACTAAAGTTGTAACTTTTATTGGAGAGATAAAATTCACCATACTGATTCTGACAACTTTTTTACATGGAGCAACTAGTTGTGTATGCACCATTGCTCATGCCCTTAGTGCACCCTAAGAGTCACTGTGCAATCTGCACATGCACATCCGCGACTGAGGAATCAAAGGATGACGAGTCGTATCTTGGTGGAGAAACCATGTGAGTGTGGAATAAGAAAAGAATAGTAAAAGGAAAAGATAAGCTCCGAGTCATGCAGCCTTGAAACAGGACCCTAATCCCACGCTCTCGCACCCACTAATCACGGCGAGCGGGCGCATCAATCAATCAAGCAAGCAAGCCGCTGTCAATCATTAACGGCGACAAAAGACCAATCGCCCAAGCAAAATCCGCCGAATCTGGTCAACCAGATTTCTTTTCCCAAGCATATGCTGCTAATGCTAAGAAAGTAAATAAACAATATTTTTTCATTTCCAAAGCAAGATAGAAAAAGCGACAGATTTTTTTGTGTCCAATCGGGTCACGCGGCACGTAGCCCCGCCTCGGACCACATGCACACGCAAACCCAACTAAAAAAAATGATTATATCCGGTTACTTCGCCCAGAAAATTACACTACTGTACTTTTTTTATTTGTTTTGTTTTGTTTCGAGCAAGGGAGCGAGCTCCTCGCCTCGGCTGCTTCTCTCCTCTGTCTCTCTCTCTACACAGCTCCAGGTCGGCGCTCGTCCCTCAGCTCTCCTCGCCTCCGGCATTCCGCCGCCTCCCCCCGCCGAGCCCATCAGCAGCCTTCCCCCCATGGACGACTTCGGCGGCGCTGATCCGGCGCGCCAGCAGCACCTGTCGCCGCAGGGGGGCGGGGGCGGGCAGCCGCCGGTGCCGCGCTCCCCGACCCCGCTGGACCTCTCCGCCGCCGCGGCGTCGGCCTCCTACCACCACCGCCGGCTCTCCCCGTCCCCGCGCCCCCCCGCGCACCCGCAGGCGCGCCTGCCGTCGCCCTACGGCCAGATCCCCGCGGCCCACCACGCGCGCTCGCTCTCGCAGCCGCTCTTCTTCTCGCTCGACGCGCTCCCGCCGCCGCCCTACGCCGATCTGGCCGTCCCGCCCTCCCCGCCCTCCTCCACCTCCGACCCGCCGCCCTTCGGCCTGCCGCCGCGCAGGGCCGCCGCGCACCGCCGCTCCCACAGCGACATCCCCTTCGGCTTCTCCCACCTCAGCCCGCCCCTGCCCCCGCCGGCGCCCGTCAAGCGCGAGCCCCCCGCCGGGCCCGACGGCGGCGGCGGCGACGACGCAGCCCTCTACGACCTCGTCAACGCCTACATGGACCTCGACGGCATGGACGCGCTCAACTCCGACGACCGCGACAGCCGCGCCAGCGGCACGCGCGCCGACAGCAGCGAGAACGAGGCCGAGAGCCAGTCCACCTCCGCCGACAGGAAGGACGGGGGCAAGGCCCGGCATTGCAGGAGCCTGTCCATGGACAGCTTCATGGGGAAGCTCAACTTCGCCGCGGGTGAAGACTCGCCCAAGCTGCCGCTGCCGTCCCCCGGCGGCGGCGGTGGCCTTTCCAGGACCGGGAGTGGGTCCTTGGATGGCGGTGGTGCTGCCGCGCTGTTTGGTGCGGAGTTTGCCAATGGGGAGTTCAGCGAGGCTGAGAAGAAGAAGATCATGGCGAATGAACGCCTGGCGGAGATTGCTTTGACAGATCCTAAGAGGGTCAAGAGGTCTGTGCATTTCTTTGTAATCTGAATAAAAAATAAATCTTTTCCCCCTCTCAAATTAAAGCATCGGCACTCGTTTAATTTTTCAGGATTTTGGCAAATCGGCAGTCTGCGGCAAGGTCAAAGGAGCGCAAGATGAGGTACATTCAAGAGCTTGAGCACAAGGTACAGGTTCTGCAGACAGAGGCCACTACACTCTCAGCACAGCTCACAATGCTGCAGGTTTGTCTTCTGGATGTGTGCTCTGGATTTCGGTTTAGCTTCTTACTGGGATTTTAGTTATCCTCCATGCACTTGTTTGCAGAGGGACTCTGGAGGGCTTGCGACTCAGAACAATGAGTTGAAAATTAGGCTACAAGCAATGGAGCAGCAAGCGCAGCTGAGAGATGGTATGCTTCTTATCTTCTTATTATGGTCCTCTCCGGCATCATTACTCATTTCTCATGACGAAATGAAATCGGATGATGTCTTGCTGTGGAAACTAGCAAACAGGTCAATAAAAACAGTGCATTCTTGAAGTGCTATGCTATGATGTGTTTGTGCCAAATGCGTGTTAGGCATGTAGTATTGGCAATGCTGAGCGGTCTCTTTATTGTTGGGAGCTAGGCTACATTTGTAAGGTGGTCTGGGGTATTTTTCTTTATATGCACGTGACACTCTAGGGTTTGTCGAGCCCAAGCAACCTAGATTTACCTATTCAGTTTACATCAAATCCCGTAGTCAAGTTGTCCAATTTCGCAAGATTGCAATGAAGGATTGAGAATAAATCACAGCTATTAGGTCATTAGGTCATGTGCAAATTCTCTCTCGTATTCAGAAACTGGCATATATCTAATTAACCATGTGAATATTGTTGGCTCTTTGTGCTAGTGTGCACAACCTAGCATTGATTACTTGCCAATTAGATTGAAGTCCTTTGTTCTTAGTAACGATGAGTTGATGACATAGTTTGCAAATCGGTCCAGTTGAATAGTGTTACTGCAATCTGTTTATTTATATATTTAGTTTGCATGAAGGGGTGCGCAATCGGGTGGTCAGGTTGTACCATGGTACATACTTCTTTTACAAAACAATATTTTGATCAATATGTTCAAGTATTTTTAGTATCTTGCATGGCTCAATGCTATTTTTATCTTGAATCAATATGTGTATGTATTTTGAAAATCTCACGTACCCCAACACTAGTTTCTCTTGATTTTTTCTCATGGGTCCCTTTTCTGATTTTATATTGGGTTAAAATAGTTTTATATATCTTCCCATAGTCGTATTTGGCAAGATTCGAGTTTCGGCCATTGAAATTTAGCTAAGAGCTTATTCAGAGTTTCAGACCTTATGTTAGTTTTTTTTTCATTTACTGCATAAACTGTTTCTCGAAGTCCAAGCTGGTGATGTTTACTTTTTTTTCTAACCATATATCGTGTGAGTAAGGTCTATCACTCCATGTTCCCTCTTGTGTGGTTTGCGCATTTTTTTATTATTATTTATGGCACCGCAGTTTGTTTCAGGATTTTAGCAAATGCTATAGCAGTCATTAAATCATGCTAGTGATTTCATTGACATGAGTCCTCACTAGGGATTCACATATAGTCCATATGTAACAAATGGAAGGTAACATATGTCACCATAGATAGCGTGGTAAATTGCTGTTGGTTATGCACAAGGAGTTGATCTCAGTTCAAGATGGCATTATATTCCAATTGCTAGCCCTACCCGGATAACTTGTTAGGCAAACATATTAATCTGAACAATGTTCGCATTTTTGTCAACCTGAGGCCGTAGTATAAGTTGTGTTTATCTGTACTATTTTCATGTGTTCTACTTGTTCAGATTGTAGTTTGGAGTGTTTTCTTGCATGTTATGTCAAACAGTTGTGTCGTTGTATTGTTTGGCAAGAACCAATTTGCGCTTTTCTTCTTATGTTATATCAAACCAGTTATGTCTCATTGTGTTGTTTGGGTAAGAACCCTCAACTTCTGGGGAAGTTCAGATTACAGACTGTTTAAGATGCTCCCCTCAACTCCCAAAGCACTTGAGATCACAACACTCCTCCAGCTTTCACCTGTCTTTGTCTCACGTGTAAGCCATGCCATCTTCTTTCTCATCTTTTTCCACACCCAAAAAATAAAATAATTTGAAATTCTTTGAAAAATATACAATACAGTCTAGAATTTTTTGAAAATAATACAGAAAATCAAACATAATTCACTGATGCAACTGTACAAATTTCAGCCCATTTAAGAAAATCACTTCTTAAGTGCCACTTCATTTTATAATGAAATTTCAGACTGCTCAGTAAAGTTGAAGCAATTTCAGAAAATTGTCAATCATTATTTACCGAGAGAACTCTTCAAATTTTCACCTCATTTGCAGAATTAGCTTAGGCCAAAACCACTTTTTAAGTCGGTACATAACTTTATATTTTTTTGCTGAAATTTCAAACTGTTCGGATAATCTTGAAAAAAATACTGAAAAATCAAACACAATTCGGTCGACTGTCCACATTTCAGCTTATCTGTACTAACAGTTTAGGACAAAATCACTTTAAGTTTCTGCCCCATATTCTGGCATAGGCATAGAAGAGAGAGATGATGACATGGTTTCCGCATAGGGCGAGATAAGTGAAAACTTGAGGAGGTTGTAACTCTTTTGAGAACTGAGTGGTATTTTAAAAGGTCTTGCACATGAAGGTTGCAATCTGAACGTCACCAAGAGTCGAAGGGGGTAATGTTGACTTATCTCTGTGGGTAACTGAAAGACATGATCATCTTGCTTTGTGACTTACTGTTTGCTCGTTTTTAAAACCCACTATGCATGTGTAATTGTTTTTTCTTTTTAGATAACATAAACTTTTATTTCACTGTTGATGTATAATGTTTTTCCTGCTATGCAGAAGTATTGCATTGATGGAATGGATGTTGTATAGATTATTTTTGTTGTCTTGCAATCTTGTGTCCACTTATTTATGTATCTCTGTCTGATTCATGTGTATCCAGCTCTGAACGAAGCACTTACTGGTGAGGTCCAGCGTTTGAAACTCGCAACAGGTGAGATTACTGATGGTCGTATGTCAAAGATGGGCCTACAGCAGCAGATGAACTCCCAGCTGATTCAAATGCAGCAGCTGCAAATACAGCAGCAGCAGCAGCAGCAACAACAACAACCATCGCAGATGCAGCAGGCTCAGCAACAACAACAGCAACAACAGCAGTCGCAGCAATCAGCATAGATCAAAGTTCAAAGAACTTGGATTTCTATAGCAGAGTGGAAATCTGAATTTAGAAGAACGGCGATCGTACATGCGAGCAGAGATAAAAAGTATTTTCGTTATATCAGTCAGGTTGTAGCATAGCAATGGTTGGCCAGATGTTGTCCAAGTTCTTTCGAAGGTGGCAATACTTAGCGTCGTCATGTCGTATATTCTGTGTTGTACATGAGTACCTTCCTTGTGAGTCATTTCGGTAGTCTTATTAAAGATTCTTTCAAGTGGGGCGTTTGTGTTTTCTGCGTCAGGATAGCATATCACAAATGTGCAACAGTACTTGTGCTGTGAATTGTGATGGTGTAATTACCTAAATATAGGGTATTTCATCGTCAGAGTTTGGGCCATGATTGTTCAGGTTTTGGTGGTGGTACCTTTGGGTGTCTTTGATACAAATAAGGACTTCCGTAGGATTTTGTAGGATAGTCCTTAGGAAAATTTTGGAGGATACAACCTTAGGGATCAGTCATATGTTTGAGAATTGAACTGCATATGAAAATTTTGGGTGTACTACTTATAAAAAATCCTTTGTTTTTCTCAGATATAACCAACCAAACCTAAATCCTGTAGGCTTTGAATGTGCATGACCGTTGCAAATGCGATCCTATATCTTCCATATTCCCGCGTTTACAAAATGTACAAATTAAAGATCCAGCGCCAGTGAGCTGTCTGCTGTAACTTGCAGTCCTTGGCTTGTCACGGTAGTGGTTATGTCACAGGATAACTGGTCAACAATCAGTCATGGCTTTCTTAAACTTCTCCTGTGTTAGGCAACCGACCTAGTCGGCCCATTAGGCCAGATGGTGGCGGTTAGGGTTTAGTCTTATCTCTCACGTTAACTTGCAACTCACGTTGATCAATCAATATATATACGTGTATGTTGAGACGAGGAGAGCCATCGAGCCTCCTGCAGTTCAATCTGTTTCATGGTATCAGAGCGGGTCATCCTTCCCCTCTCCTAGCCGCCGCCGGCCCTCCCTAAACCCTAAACCTACACCTCTTCTCCCTCCTCTCGCCTCCCCAACACCTACGCCACAACCATTAAGCTGCACATGCCAATCACCCTGAGCTTCGATGACGACAACTACACGAGCTGGCGCGAGCTCTTCCTCGTCGCCCTCGGCCGCTACGGTCTCACCGCCCACGTCATGGGCGAGTCCACTCCCTCCGACACCGGCCCAAACTCCCCTGGGGCCGCGACGACTACACCGTCCTCTCCTGGATCTACGGCTCCGTCTCCGTCGACCTCCTCAACATCGTCATGCGTCCCGGCGCCACCGCCCGCACTATCTGGGGCGCCATCGAGGACCTCTTCCGCGACAACAAAAAGCACCGTGCCATTCAGTTGGAGGCTGACTTCCGCAACACACCGCAAGGGGACCTCTCCATCAGCGACTACTGCGCCAAGCTCAAGGCCCTCGCTGAATCCCTTGGCAACGTCGGGCAGCCCATCTCCGACGAGAATCTCGTGCTCACCCTCCTCCGAGGTCTTAACGAGAATTATGCGCATCTTCGCTCGTTTCTGCCGTTTCAGGTGCCCTTCCGCACGTTCCTGCAGACCCGGTCCGCCCTCCTCCTCGAAGAGACGCAGAAGAAGACCGACGTCAAAAACGCCGCGGCCACGACGCTCTGGGCTTGCGGACAGAGCGTGCAGCCGCCGCCTGGCGGGCCTCGGCCTCCACCACCACCACCACCATCGGCGCCCGGGGGCGTGATACGTCTCCGACGTATCGATAATTTCTTATGTTCCATGCCACATTATTGATGATATCTACATGTTTTATGCACACTTTATGTCATATTCGTGCATTTTCTGGAACTAACCTATTAACAAGATGCCGAAGTGCCGATTCGTTGTTTTCTGCTGTTTTTGGTTTCAGAAATCCTAGTAAAAAAATATTCTCGGAATTGGACGAAATCAACGCCCAGGTTCCTATTTTGCCCGGAAGCATCCAGAACACACGAGAACCGCCAGAGAGGGGGGCACAGGCCCACCAAACCATAGGCCGGCGCGGCCTAGGGGTGGCCCGCGCCCCCCTATAGTGTCGTCGCCCCTTCGACCTTCTGACGCCGCCTCTTCGCCTATATAAAGCCCCTCGACCTAAAACCTCGATGCGGAAAAGCCGCGGTACGAGAAACCTTCCAGAGCCGCCGCCATCGCGAAGCCAAGATCTGGGGGACAGGAGTCTCTGTTCCGGCATGCCACCGGGACGGCGAAGTGCCCCCGAAAGGCTCCTCCATCGACACCACCGCCATCTCCATCAACGCTGCTGTCTCCCATGAGGAGGGAGTAGTTCTCCATCGAGGCTCGGGGCTGTACCGGTAGCTATGTGGTTCATCTCTCTCCTTATGTACTTCAATACAATAATCTCATGAGCTGCCTTATATGATTGAGATTCATATGATGATGCTTGTAATCTAGATGTCGTTATGCTAGTCAAGTGAATTTTACTTATGTGATCTCCGGAGACTCCTTGTCCCACGTGTGTAAAGGTGACAGTGTGTGCACCGTGTGGGTCTCTTAGGCTATATTTCACGAGAATACTTATTCACCGTTATGAATGGCATAGTGAAGTGCTTATTTATATCTCTTTATGATTGCAATGTGTTTTGTATCACAATTTATCTATGTGCTACTCTAGTGATGTTATTAAAGTAGTTTTATTCCTCCCGCACGGTGTAATGGTGACAAGTGTGTGCATCCGTGTTAGTACTTGGCGTAGGCTATGATTATGATCTCTTGTAGATTATGAAGTTAACTATTGCTATGATGATATTGATGTGATCTATTCCTCCTACATAGTGTGAAGGTGACAGTGTGCATGCTATGTTATTACTTGGTTTAGTCGTGTTGATCTTTCATGCACTCTAAGGTTATTTAAATATGAACATTGAATTGTGGAGCTTGTTAACTCCGGCATTGAGGGTTCGTGTAATCCTACGCAATGGTGTTCATCATCCAACAAGAGTGTAGAGTATGCATTTATCTATTCCGTTATGTGATCAATGTTGAGAGTGTCCACTAGTGAAAGTCCGATCCCTAGGCCTTGTTCCTAAATACTGCTATCGCTGCTTGTTTACTGTTTTACTGCGTTACTACTGCTGCGTTACTACTGCTTGTTTACTGTCCTAGGCAAAGCACTTTTCTGGTGCCGTTGCCACTGCTCATATATATTCATACCACCTATATTTCACTATCTCTTCGCCGAACTAGTGCACCTATTAGGTGTGTTGGGGACACAAGAGACTTCTTGCTTTGTGGTTGCAGGGTTGCATGAGAGGGATATCTTTGACCTCTTCCTCCCTGAGTTCGATAAACCTTGGGTGATCCACTTAAGGGAAACTTGCTGCTGTTCTACAAACCTCTGCTCTTGGAGGCCCAACACTGTCTACAGGAAAAGGAGGGGGCGTAGACATCAAGCTATTTTCTGGCGCCGTTGCCGGGGAGGAAAGGTAAAAGGCACTCATACTTCGGTTCCAGGTTAAGTACTTTTCTGGCGCCATTGTATTTGTGCTCAAAGATATTTCCTTTAGATCCTGCAATTGCATCTTTTTGTTTCTTGTTTACACTAGTTAGGCATAATGGAAAACAACAAAAATATGAGAGATCTTTATGAACTTTATCTTGAATTAGGACATGATGTGTTTGAAGAGAGAATTAAAAAACCCATGGAACTTTATATGCATGCTAATGGGAATGTTATTAATATGAATGCTTTGAACACTATTGTTGCTAATGCTATGGAAAATTCTAAGCTTGGGGAAGCTGGCTTTGATGAGCATGATCTTTTTAGTCCCCCAAGCATTGAGGAGAAAATTTACTTTGATGATACTTTGCCTCCTATTTATGATGATTATAATGATAGTAGTCTTTTGTTGTCACTTTGTTATGGAGGATAAATTTGATTATGATTACAATATGCCTCCTATATTTGATGATGAGAATAATAATGATAGCTACTTTGTTGAATTTGCTCCCACTACAACTAATAAAATTGATTATGCTTATGTGGAGAGTAATGATACTTTTATGCATGTGAATAAGAATGCTTTATGTGATACTTATATTGTTGAGTTTGTTCATGATGCCTCTGAAAATTATTATGAGAGAGGAAAATATGGTTTTAGAAATTTTCATGTTACTAAAACACCTCTCTATGTGCTGAAATTTTTGAAGCTACACTTGTTCTATCTTCCTATGCTTGTTACTTTGCTCTTCATGAACTTGTTTATTTACAAGATTCCTATGCATAGGAAGCATGTTAGACTTAAATGTGTTTTGAATTTGCCTCTTGATGCTCTCTTTTGCTTCATATATTATTTCTTGCGAGTGCATCATTAAAACTGCTGAGCCCATCTTAATGGCTATAAAGAAAGAACTTCTTGGGAGATAACCCATGTGTTATTTTGCTACAGTACTTTGTTTTATATTTGTATCTTGGAAGTTGTTTACTACTGTAGCAACCTCTCCTTATCTTAGTTTAGTGTTTTGTTGTGCCAAGTAAAGTTGTTGATAGTAAGGTTCATACTAGATTTGGATTACTGCGCAGAAACAGATTTCTTTGCTGTCACGAATCTGGGTAAAATTCTCTGTAGGTAACTCAGAAAATTATGCCAATTTACGTGAGTGATCCTCAGATATGTACGCAACTTTCATTCAATTTGAGCATTTTCATTTGAGCAAGTCTGGTGCCCTTGTAAAATTCATCTTTACGGACTGTTCTGTTTTTTTCAGATTCTGCCTTTTATTTCGCATTGCCTCTTTTGCTATGTGGGATGGATTTCTTTGTTCCATTAACTTCCAGTAGCTTTGGGCAATGTCCAGAAGTGTTAAGAATGATTGTGTCACCTCTGAACATGTGATTTTTTGATTATGCACTAACCCTCTAATGAGTTTGTTTCGAGTTTGGTGTGGAGGAAGTTTTCAAGGGTCAAGAGAGGAGGATGATATATAATGATCAAGGAGAGTGAAAGCTCTAAGCTTGGGGATGCCCCGGTGGTTCACCCCTGCATATATCAAGAAGACTCAAGCGTCTAAGCTTGGGGATGCCCAAGGCATCCCCTTCTTCATCGACAACATTATCGGGTTCCTCCCCCGAAACTATATTTTTATTCGGTCACATCTTATGTACTTTACTTGGAGCGTCGGTTTGTTTTTGTTTTTGTTTTGTTTGAATAAATGCTTGTGTGGGAGAGAGACACGCTCCGTTGTTGCATATGGACAAGTATGTCCTTAGTTTCTACTCATAGTATTCATGGCGAAGTTTCTTCTTCGTTAAATTGTTATATGGTTGGAATTGGAAAATGATACATGTAGTAATTGCTATAAATGTCTTGGGTAATTTGATACTTGGCAATTGTTGTGCTCATGTTTAAGCTCTTGCATCATATACTTTGCACCCATTAATGAAGAAATACATAGAGCTTGCTAAAATTTGGTTTGCATAATTGGTCTCTCTAAGGTCTAGATAATTTCTAGTAAAGAGTTTGAACAACAAGGAAGACGGTGTAGAGTCTTATAATGTTTACAATATGTCTTTTATGTGAGTTTTGCTGCACCGGTTCATCCTTGTGTTTGTTTCAAATAAACCTTTCTAGCCTAGCCTTGTATCGAGAGGGAATACTTCTCATGCATCCAAAATCCTTGAGCCAACCACTATGCCACTTGTGTCCACCATACCTACCTACTACATGGTATTTCTCTGCCATTCCAAAGTAAATTGCTTGAGTGCTACCTTTAAACAATTCAAAATTTATTACCTCTGATTTGTGTCAATGTTTTATAGCTCATGAGGAAGTATGTGGTGTTTATCTTTCAATCTTGTTGGGCAACTTTCACCAATGGACTAGTGGCTTCATCCGCTTATCCAATAAATTTGCAAAAAGAGCCGGCAATGGGATTCCCAGATCCCAAATTAATTAAACTAAATAGACACTCCTCCATGGTATGTGATTGTTGGACGGCACCCGAAGGATTCGGTTAGCCATGGCTTGAGAAAGCAAAGGTGGGGAGGAGTGTCATCATAATAAAACTAAAATAAAAAGGCACTCCTTCATGGTATGAGATTGTTGGCGAGCACCCGAGGATTCGGTTAGCCATGGTTTGTGAAAGAAAGGTTGGAAGGAGTGCCACCCAAAAATAAAATAAAATGGGAGCCGCTCTTTGAAAGTTTGTCTGGCAAGGGGGTTAGAGTACCCGCTACCATTCGTTGACAACAACAAACACCTCTCAAAATTTTACTTTTATGCTCTCTTTATGTTTTCAAAACCAAAACTCTAGCACAAATATAGCAATCGATGCTTTCCTCTTTGAAGGACCTTTCTTTTACTTTTATGTTGAGTCAGTTCACCTATTTCTCTCCATCTCAAGAAGCAAACACTTGTGTGAACCGTGCATTGATTCCTACATACTTGCATATTGCATTTGTTATATTACTCTATGTTGACAACTATCCATGAGATATACTTGTTACAAGTTGAAAGCAACCGCTGAAACTTAATCTTCCATTGTGTTGCTTCAATGCTTTACTATGAATTATTGCTTTATGAGTTAACTCTTATGCAAGACTTATTGATGCTTGTCTTTAAGTACTATTCATGAAAAGTCTTTGCTTGTATGATTCACTTGTTTACTCATGTCATATACATTGTTTTGATCGCTGCATTCATTACATATGTTTACAATATGATCAAGTTTATGATGGCATGTCACTCCGGAAATTATCTTTGTTATCGTTTACCTACTCGGGACGAGCAGAAACTAAGCTTGGGGATACCGATACGTCTCCGACGTATCGATAATTTCTTATGTTCCATGCCACATTATTGATGATATCTACATGTTTTATGCACACTTTATGTCATATTCGTGCATTTTCTGGAACTAACCTATTAACAAGATGCCGAAGTGCCGATTGCTCGTTTTCTGCTGTTTTTGGTTTCGTAAATCCTAGTAAAGAAATATTCTCGGAATTGGACGAAATCAACGCCCAGGTTCCTATTTTGCCCGGAAGCATCCAGAACACACGAGAACCGCCAGAGAGGGGGCACAGGCCCACCAAACCATAGGCCGGCGCGGCCTAGGGGTGGCCCGCACCCCCTATAGTGTCGTCGCCCCTTCGACCTTCTGACGCCGCCTCTTCGCCTATATAAAGCCCCTCGACCTAAAACCTCGATACGGAAAAGCCACGGTACGAGAAACCTTCCAGAGCCGCCGCCATCGCGAAGCCAAGATCTGGGGGACAGGAGTCTCTGGTTCCGGCACGCCGCCGGGACGGGGAAGTGCCCCCGGAAGGCTCCTCCATCGATACCACCGCCATCTCCATCAACGCTGCTGCCTCCCATGAGGAGGGAGTAGTTCTCCATCGAGGCTCGGGGCTGTACCGGTAGCTATGTGGTTCATCTCTCTCCTTATGTACTTCAATACAATAATCTCATGAGCTGCCTTACATGATTGAGATTCATATGATGATGCTTGTAATCTAGATGTCGTTATGCTAGTCAAGTGAATTTTACTTATGTGATCTCCGGAGACTCCTTGTCCCACGTGTGTAAAGGTGACGAGTGTGTGCACCGTGTGGGTCTCTTAGGCTATATTTCACGTAATACTTATTCACCGTTATGAATGGCATAGTGAAGTGCTTATTTATATCTCTTTATGATTGCAATGTGTTTTGTATCACAATTTATCTATGTGCTACTCTAGTGATGTTATTAAAGTAGTTTTATTCCTCCTGCACGGTGTAATGGTGACAAGTGTGTGCATCCGTGTTAGTACTTGGCGTAGGCTATGATTATGATCTCTTGTAGATTATGAAGTTAACTATTGCTATGATGGTATTGATGTGATCTATTCCTCCTACATAGTGTGAAGGTGACAAGTGTGCATGCTATGTTAGTACTTGGTTTAGTCGTGTTGATCTTTCATGCACTCTAAGGTTATTTAAATATGAACATTGAATTGTGGAGCTTGTTAACTCCGGCATTGAGGGTTCGTGTAATCCTACGCAATGGTGTTCATCATCCAACAAGAGTGTAGAGTATGCATTTATCTATTCTGTTATGTGATCAATGTTGAGAGTGTCCACTAGTGAAAGTTTGATCCCTAGGCCTTGTTCCTAAATATCGCTATCGCTGCTTGTTTATCGTTTTACTCGCGTTACTACCGCTGCGTTACTATCGCTTGTTTACTCGTCCTGGGCAAAGCACTTTTCTGGTGCCGTTGCCACTGCTCATATATATTCATACCACCTGTATTTCACTATCTCTTCGCCAAACTAGTGTACCTATTAGGTGTGTTGGGGACACAAGAGACTTCTTGCTTTGTGGTTGCAGGGTTGCATGAGAGGGATATCTTTGACCTCTTCCTCCCTGAGTTCGATAAACCTTGGGTGACCCACTTAAGGGAAACTTGCTGCTGTTCTACAAACCTCTGCTCTTGGAGGCCCAACACTATCTACAGGAAAAGGAGGGGGCGTAGACATCAGGGCGCAGGAGGCGTCGGCCGTGGCACTGGCCAGCTCTACGCCAACAACAACTACCGCGGTGGCCGCGGTCGCGGAGGTTGCCGCTGCCGCGGCCATGGACGCGGTCGCACCGACTCCCCCTGGCAGTACAATCCGTGGACGGGCGCACCCACTCGTGCCAACTTTCAGCAGCAGCCACCGGCACCATGGCAGCAGCCGCCCTGGACCCCTCGGCCATGGCCTGCTCCGGACCCTGGAGTACTTGGTTCGCGCCCCGGCTTCCCTGCACCGCAAGCCTACGCTGCATACGGGCAGCCCTCCACCAGCTACGGCCCTCAGCCGTCACCGCCACCGAGCTACAACCAACCGGCCTTGGATCTTGCCCTCGTCAACACCCTGAACAATATGCAGCTCTCTGGAGGCGACTGGTACATGGATTCTGGAGCATCCTCCCACATGGCATCTGACCCTGGTAACCTATCCTCCCTCACACCTTGCTCCTCACAAACTGTCACTGTTGGCAATGGCTCCTCTATCCCTATCACCCATACCTGCTCCAAAACCATCTATTCCCCAACCAAACCTCTCTATCTAAATAACATGCTTGTTGTCCCTAATATTATTAAAAATCTGATTTATGTTCGGCAATTTACTATCGATAATTATTGTTCCATTCAATTTGATCCTTATGGTTTCTCTGTGAAGGATCTTCTCACCGGGACCGTGATGCTTCGATGCAATAGCTCCGGTCCACTCTACTCCACGTGCCAAGCTCTTCACCATGCCGCCTTCGTCCTCCACCAACACCCCGACCTTTGGCACCGTCGCCTCGGCCACCCCAGAAGCTACACCATGTCGCGTCTTGCTCCACATACTTGCCATAATAAAACAGGCACATCCCTGTGTCATGCTTGCCAGCTAGGAAAAAATGTTAGGAAACCATTTTATTCTTCGACATGTAGAACTTTTTGACCTTTCGAACGTTTGCATTGTGATTTGTGGACTTCACCTATCCCTAGCACTTCTGGATATTGCTACTATCTTATTATAGTCGATGATTTCACACAATATTTTTGGAGTTTTCCCTTACGCAAAAAAACTAAAGTGTATGCTACTTCTGTCGCCTTTCATGCCCTCATCACCACTCAATTTCAACTTTCTATTCTTTCCATCCAATGCGACAACGGTAAAGAATTTGATAACTCCAACTTAAACACCTTCTGCACTACCCATGACATCATCTACCGATTCTCCTGTCCATATACATCACAACAAAATGGCAAGGCCGAGCGTGCCATTCGCACCACCAATGATGTCATTCGTACCCTCCTCTTCCAAGCATCGCTGCCACCATCCTTCTGGGCTAAGGCGCTCCATACCGCCACTTATCTCATCAACATTCGTCCCACCTCTTGCCAACCGCAAACTACACCATATTACTCTTTATACGGTCGCACACCGCGCTACCAAGATCTCCGCGTTTTCGGCTGCCTCTGTTATGTCAACACCTTCTCCACCGCCAAAAACAAACTTTCACCTAGGGCCACGAAATGTGTCTTCCTTGGATACCCTTCTCAGCATCGTGGTTATCGCTGTCTCGATCTCACTACACGCAAAATAATCATCTCTAGGCACGTCACTTTCGACGAGAACACATTTCCCTACTCCACCCCAACCACCGAATCCACCCCTCAAAACAACAACGATTTTCTTCACCACCACCTTGCCTACCGCCAGCCTCCCATAGATGCCACGACTCCACCATCCACCACGGCCACCCATGTCCCGACCGGTCCTTCTGTCGACGCCGCCGGCTCGTCTACAACTGCTCCTTCTCCTGCCCGGGACGACACACCCCGTGCCGCGGTCACCCATCCACCTCCTAAGCCCCTCCCCGTTTACACTCGACACCCCAGCCAGCCCCGACCCACTGCCCCGCCTCCTAACCCTCCATCTATACAGAGCCCCTCACCGTACACGCAGCTCCACCGACAGTCTTCCACCACCTATAGACAAACTAAATCTTTCTGTCGTTCACTCCTCTCCCATTCCGCATAACTATCTCATTGCTCTCCGTGATCCTGCCTGGCGTCAGGCTATGCAGGAAGAATATGATGCGCTCATGCAAAATAACACATGGTCCTAGTACCCCCTCCTCCAGGCGCCAACATCGTCTCCGGCAAATGGATTTTTCGCCACAAACATAATGCGGATGGCTCACTCGCTCGTCATAAAGCTCGCTGGGTGGTCCGAGGTTTCACCCAACAGCCTGGCGTTGACTTTGACGAGACTTTTAGCCCCGTAGTGAAACCCGCCACCATTCGTGTTGTTCTCTCTCTAGCCATCTCCCAACAATGGTCAATCCATCAACTCGATGTCAAAAATGCCTTTCTTCACGGCGATCTTACCGAAGAAGTCTATAGCCAACAACCCTCTGGGTTTCTCGATCCACGTTTTCCAAACCATGTCTGTCGTCTTCAAAAATCACTCTATGGTCTGAAGCAGGACCCGCGCGCCTGGTTCCAGCGTTTTGTTTCCCATGCGCGAACCATCGGTTTGTTGCCTCAAAATCCGATGCCTCTCTCTTTACCTATCATCACACACACGACACAGCGTATCTCCTTCTATACGTCGATGACATCATTCTCACTGCCTCGTCCACCCCTCTCCTTTGTCATATCATCGCCACTCTTAGCTCTGCCTTCGCCATGAAAGACCTAGGACCCTTACATCACTTTCTGGGCATTTCCGTCACTCGCACTCCCAATACCTTACATCTCTCTCAACGTCAATACATACTAGACATCTTATCTCGCGCCGGAATGCGTGATTGCCAACCCTCCTCTACTCCCATCGACACTAAACCTAAACTCGCTGCCTCTAGCGGCAACCCCTTTCCCGATCCTTTCCACTATCGCAGCCTTGCCGGGGCTCTTCAATACATTACTCTCACTCGACCAGAAATTTCCTATGCTGTCCAACAAATCTGCCTTCATATGCATGACCCCCGTGATTCTCACTTCCAACTCATTAAACGAATTCTTCGATACCTAAAGGGCACAATAGATCTCGGTCTTGTCCTTCACTCCACTTCCTCACACCAACTAGTTGCCTATTCGGATGCCGATTGGGCTGGATGCCCGGATACACGCCGGTCTACTTCAGGGTTTTGTGTATATTTGGGTGATAACTTGGTGTCTTGGTCCTCTCGCCGGCAACCTACGGTTTCACGCTCGAGTGCTGAGGCTGAATACCGTGGCGTCGCCTCTGTCATTGTTGAAACCTGTTGGCTACGACATCTTCTACAGGAGCTTCATCGTCCAGTGCACACTGCTACTATTGTTTATTGCGACAATGTCAGTGCAGTATATTTATCAGCCAACCCGGTTTAGCATCGCAGGACAAAGCACATTGAGCTGGACATACACTTTGTGCGGGAGAAGGTGGCCATTGGAGCTGTCCGTGTTCTTCATGTACCCTCCAGCTCTCAGGACACAGATATATTTACCAATGAGCTCCCTACATCATTGTTCCCGGAATTCAGATCCAGTCTTCACGTCGACTACCCTCCTAGTTCGGACTGCGGGGGCGTGTTAGGCAACCGACCTAGTCGGCCCATTAGGCCAGATGGTGGCAGTTAGGGTTTAGTCTTATCTCTCACATTAACTTGCAACTCACGTTGATCAATCATTATATATATATATATACGTGTATGTTGAGACGAGGAGAGCCATCGAGCCTCCCGCAATTCAATCTGTTTCATCCTGCACTAACAACATCTCTAGCCGCGTTCCCGAAAAGACGCTGGATCGAATGTTTGGGGGACGTGTTTCCTTCATGCGGCGTTTGGGGGACGTCGCTCCCTAACCGCGTTTCCCGAATGCCCACCCCAAATAAATATAAGTGCACGAAAATAAAGATTTTTATTCTAATTTAATTATATATTACAAAATTTGAATGAAAACGGCTAGATTTTGCCTACTGGCCGCCCAGCGGTGCATTCTATGGCCCCGCCCCGTCGTCGCCTCCTCACCGCCGCAGCTCCTGATGCGCGCGCCGCCTCTCCATGTGTAGGGCGGATGCCAGACGCTTCTGCTCCAGCAGCGCATCGTCGCCTGCCCTCCCCTGCTGCGCCGCTCGGAGGGAGAGCTCGAAGGCGCGGCGAATCTGCGCGTCTTCACGGGCACGGGTATCGTCCTGGAGCTTCTTCTCCAAAGGACTCGACGAGCGCTCGTTGCTGATCCGCCGCCTTGCCCGGGTGCGGCCCGTTGTCGCCGGACCACTCGAAGTCGTCGTCGTCCTCCTCCTCCTCCGCCTCCTCCTCCTCCTCCTCCTCCTCCTCCATTTGCGCCTCCAGTTGCACCGCCAACGCGCCGACCTCCGACGCCAACGCATCCGCCCGCGCCCCCCAGGCCGCCTCTGTTGCCGCCAGCGCCACCTCCCGCTGCTGACGCTCCTCCGCCGCCTGCCACTGCTGACGCTCCACCGTCTCCCGCCGCCGCTGCTCCATCGCCTCCCGCCATTCACGGTACTGGAAATCCCGCTCCATGTGCAGGCGCTTCCGCTCTACGCGCCACCGCTCGCCGATCTCCTCCGCCTGGCGCGACCGCGCCTCTTCCGCCGTGGAGGCGTCGAACGCCGCTATGATGTCCGCCAGCGCCGCCTCCTCCCACGTCGCGTTCTCCTCAGCTTTCGGGTCGAAGTCTCGAACTGCTGTGCTTCGGGTGGTGGAGGTGGTGGTGGAGACGGTGGTGGAGGAGGGAACTGGCTGGCGCCGGGGCGGTTCATCATTATGCAGGGCTGGGCTTGTGGCGGAGAAAGGGGTGCCGGCGGCTGTGGTGGCTGCCATTGATTTTAGGGTATGCTTTCTTGTACTAATATCTACCTTCTCATCATACACCTCCTAAATATTTATGATGTTCTACTCCATCACATAATGACTCTCAAGTGAACTATATATGATTATCAACTCCATCATGTAAGTAGACATATCTTGTTCATATCACTCTTCTTTACCTCCCATGATTTTCTCATCATAGGACTACACTACACTACCTCGGAACTTATATACATCACTTAATCTCAATTGTTTCACAAGTTTGAATGAA
Source organism: Lolium rigidum (assembly GCF_022539505.1). NCBI lineage: Eukaryota > Viridiplantae > Streptophyta > Magnoliopsida > Poales > Poaceae > Lolium > Lolium rigidum. Next base: position 47,788,477 of record NC_061508.1, read on the forward strand.
TTTTACTTACTTATAACTTGTCGTGGTATACATCTTCTAATAGGATATTTTCCTTATGGTTGTATTCTCTCTTTGGACTACCATGTATTATATACCAGTTGTGATCTACTACCATCTATTGTTTCAAGGTATCATCAGTGTGCTACATAATTGGGAAAGGTACAAGATTACTAACTTACTTTACTTAAGAAAGATAGGTAAGAAAATTGACTCAAGTATGTCAGGATTATTTCTAAGTGAATATCCATCTCAGGTCATTTGAAGAATTTAGTTTAGCTAAGACAACTTCCTATAGACACTACAAAACCTATATGTCTCGTTTAAAGGGTTTTAATCCTAGGGTCAAAGCATTTGCTCTGATACCAACTGTGGTTACCCAGCATACCACTGCACGGTGTACTATGAAAGTCGTTGACATAACACCAATGAAACACAGTTCCACTAGTATTACATCCCCCAGAGTGGTATAACAGAAATATTTACGGGTCCAAGGCATGTCTATAGAATTGCATCATGGACTCTTTACAGAAAATCAACACAACCTCCTACTTTACAATGAGGTAAAACTGCAAATAAACTCCAGAAGAACAATTCGTAATCTAACTTATCACTAACTCTATCTATGGAGATACTTGACAAGCCAGAGAGAATAAGAATGGATTCTAGCTACTTAGGTGCTAGGAGTAGGGAGCTAGTTCCCTTCTACTTCTAATCTAGATTTTCTCCATGGTGGATGTAGTGGTTGACTCCTCTGGCAGGTTCCTGTCTCTTGAAGTAGTTGACTCCTCTGTCTTCGAGTTTCACTGTCGATCTTCCTTCAATGCATTCAGGTCTAAGCAGGGGTTCAAAGAAGGGTGAGTACGAGCGTACTTAGCAAGTTCATTATAGGGAAATAGGTGTTGCTACAACCATGAACCAGAAAGTCATAGGCAATGTATGTTTTCGTAAACATTTTTTTAAAGGTTGCTTTTACTATGAAAAACTATGTCCGTCAGCCTTCACCGACTGTCTAGAACTTCGTGGAGTTTCTTTTCGGCCGCGTTCGCAGTTCCAAACTCGGAACATGGAGTGACAAGCCACAATTTGATACACTCTGCAGAGGTGTGTTACTTTTCCCATAAGAGATCTTATCTTTGTTACCAACCGGGCGTACCTTTCCGTCCACACTTCCTTGATGTGAGGCCCAGTATAAGATCCAAGCCAATCATTATCCTTCTCCGCGACCCCACATACCCACCCTTTTGTAAGGTTGTCCCGTCCTTTACCTATATAAAGACCAGCTAAAGCATATGTCCACCTTTACCTTAATGGCAGACCGTTCTGACATCCGCATGCCCCATCCTATACTATATAGATATCCCGACCCGGACCAAACTTACAATCCTTCATAGGTATTTAACAAGTCTGCCCTCTCCTTTATCAATAGGTAGTCCGAGCAGAACCTTCATTCATTTCTTTACCTATCGATAGCCCGATCCAGGTAACCCCTATTAATGGCTCGTTGATATACTAAAGGGAAAATATACAGCTGACTTTCCCAGAGTCATTATAGATATTATAGTTAACACAGATAATACAACGCAAGAATCACTAAACGACATTGGTTATTAATCCTAGATGAGTAACCCATTTGCAATGGAACCTCCACCAAACTCATACCATGGTATCATTGCCCACCACATAGTCATATTCATAATTGAAAAAGTAATATTTTGCTTTTTAATGTAAGAGTGATAGTAATTTGTAAATAATTTGGTAAACACAATCAAGGTGATATGAGCAAGTGATGAACTTACCTTTCTTGACTGCAAGATTATGCAGGCAAGGAATTCGATACGGGATAACTCTAAATTCTGAAATAGCATTATTGTCTGGTAAAAATGATGTTTAAAGAATTAGTAAAGATACTATAATGCATAAGTATGAGATGCAATCGTAGTAAGCGTGACTTAACCTCGATGATTTAGAATTAGTGAATTGTGATGATTTTTTTAGTGTGTGTTGCATTTTAGAGCGATCTTATTAGGTTTTAGTTAACTTGGTATCTTATACAGATCGAATCGGATTCAACTAGGAGTTATGATTTGATCTTCTGCCTTTCACGGCGCTTCGATGAGTTATAGTTATCAGAGTGACGGGTATGGCGGGGCACAGATTTAATTTCCCAAATCGGAGGGGAGAGTACAGGTGATCGGAGATGACAGGTCGTCGCCGCGATCGCCCGCGGCGGAAGCCGGTGAACCCAACGGAGGCGAGGTGGGCGAAGGCCATCTCGTCGCCGTCCCTCTCCAACAAGCGCCCACCGCTGGCGCTCCCGGAGGCGGCGCAGTTCTTCTTCCGGCACCTCCCGCGTCACACTCGCGGTGGCCCCGGCGTCGCCCCCGACGAAGCGTGGGAGAGGAAGACGGCCCTGTGGAACACCATCCACGACGCCTACCTGCGCGCCCTGGCGCGCCTCCCATTCAACGGCCCCGACGGCGCTCCGACGATGCCGTCCCTCCTGCCCGCGTTCCTCGCAGGTGGCCACTGCTTCGGGCCGCTCCCCGACGGCGCCTCCAATGTCATCGTCAACACGGTATGGCTCCACGCCGCCTCTGCCCCCGGTCGCTTCGCGGCTGCAGATACCGTCGTCGATGTCGTCAGCCTCGATCACATCAAGCTGGGCTCCTTCCTCGGCCTTACTCGCGTGCTCCTACTGGACGACCGTGGCCGTGACTACCACGCGGCCGCTGTCGCCGCCAGGCACCCCAACTGCGAGGCTTTCGCTGCGTTCGCGCAGTCCGGAGTCGCCACAAGCCCTTCCGTCACGCAGCTGCTCGCGAATAGCAGCGGTGTGCTCTCCACCGAGGATATCGAGCGACTGTCTGCCCTACTGGTTCCACATTCGGCCCCTCGGCTCCAAGCTTGCCTGGTGCCAGAGTCGAAGCAGCTCAATGTGGAGAGGGAGGAGCGCATCAGAAGCTGGCAATCATGGAGACGCAAGGTCGCCAACATGGCGATTGATCACTGGAACCGCACCATTGGGGTCAGTCTCTGTATCCAAACATTATTCACATCTGCATATGCTCTTTCCTTTCTTGGTCACTTGTTCTAAATCTAATCCTCATTGCTATGCACCAAATTACTCCTTCAAGGGACCTGAGCTACAGCTCAAGGTTGTTTGTGGCGTCAGCATTGGCGACCGTGATTACCAACATATCAACTTCATGGCCACTCCAAGAGATAATCCGGCAGCCACACAGCTCTTCTTCGCAGAATATGCACACCCAATGGGTGCCGTGCTATGCTGCCCTGTGCAGGACTCTGTCGCTCGAAGCGGTAAGCTCTGCCCCCATCCACCCCTTCCTCCTACACGCATCTTAAACCTTTGGGGTTTTGAAGCGATTGTGAAATAAGACGTGTGTTTATGCTTTCGTCAGGGCACTGCAGTCTTTGCGAGGGTATCGAAGAAAGGATCATCCACCCACCTTTTGGAGCATACAATTTCCGCAGTCCGGTTGATGCTACCTTGGATATCATTGACTTTGATATTGCAAACCTGTTGGACATCAAATATGCTCGGCACCTTTGGGGTTCCAGACACATGGTCAGTAGTTCTAGTTACACTGTTGGTACCGATTCCAGCACCGAAGAATGGGTCAGCGAGTACGATATGATAATAATTCGGTAGTTAAGTTGTAGTGGAAACTTGCATCTATATACCTGTATGTATGTGTAAGCAAAAAAATAGGCCTCTTTTATAGTACCTTTTACCACTCATAATAGAAGGAGTGGTATGAATTGTAGGGACGGTACAGATGAACCGGTGGAGATTAGACCCAAACAGACCTAGGAAGCCGTAATTATCTATGTTGACAGGCACAAAAACATTAATTAACAGTTTTGATAACCCATCAATAAAGTAGGGCCCGCTGTACAAGAGCTAAATCGGGCGAAGTGATAAGAAATCCCGTTATCTTCTCTGTGCGTCTGTTCCTTGATGGCTTGATACGCCGGAGGGCAAGCAGGAGCATGCGCAGGTCAGACGGGTACGCCCGCAGGGGCGGGAGCCATGGTGGCTGCCTGCATCAACTAGTATGCGTGCTGTCGCAGTTGAGGCATCTACATGCTGGGTGCGTGAGGCGTCGAGGACATCACCGTGCACGGCCTCGTTCCATGGCCAACTCGCCGGAGAGCAAGCAGAACCATGGCAAAGGCGATACAGGTCCGCCCGTGTGGACTCGGAATAATCCCTGGCCGCCTGCATGGTCGAGTATGCACGCTACCCCGCTCCCTTGGATGAGGCATCTACTTGTTCGGAGAGTCGGGCGCGTCGTGGATGTCGCCGTGCGCGGCACGGCCACCCTGCTTTACGTCCGCCTCGCCGGAGAGCAAGGAGAAGCACTACCAGGGACAGGTGGCTCACCGCAGAGAGCGAGAGCCATCGTGTGCACCTGTCAATGCGTCAGGTACCCAGATTGCCGGCACAAAAAAGTGCCAGCAAAGGCACCAAAAGTGCCGGCAAAGGTTTTTCAAGGCACAAAAAAAAGTGCTGTATTTATTCCAGTCGAGGTAGGTCTTTGCCGGCACTTTTCGAGAGATACCACCGTATGTAAGTCAAGGCACAGGTACTGGTGCCAGTAATAGCTATTTCAGGCAGATCTGTTTGTGCCTGTTAAGAGTCTTGCCAGCACATTTTGTCTGTGCCGTGGAAAGTTTTTGCCGGCATTTTTTGGAGATGCCGCGGAGTCTTTTTCTGGCACAAGCTGAAGACGCCGCGGAAACTTTTTCTGGCACGCGACAGAGATACCGTTCATAGTTTTTGCCGGCATTTCTGCAAATGCCTCCAAATTTGTTTTCACGCATATAGGCCTGATGCCGCTGTTTCTTTTTGTAAGCATATTTTGAATTACTGGACTGCCAGCAGACATCAAGCAATTTATCAGTCAAATTATTTAACTTACAAGCAAGCATTCAGTCAACATTTTGAAACATCCAGTCATAAAACACATCCAGACATAACTTACAAGCAAGCAAGCAAGCATTCAGTCATAACACACATCATCCAGCATCAGCTTGGCAGGGTTACAAGCAAGCAACACATTGTATAACTTACAAGCAAGCAAGCATAGGCCTGGTCACACATCATCAGCCTTGTTTCCATCACCTATGGAGGCTTTTGACTTGAAGGTGAAGGTTCTCCTCCTCTTAGTTGTCTGACTGTCAGGGTTTTCTGTTCTCCTCCTCATTTCCCGATTCGCTGCTTGTTCCTCCAATGTCAGCACCTTACCATCTGATCTGGAATGAATGTGCAAGTTCTTGTCCATGCAGCTCATAATTGATGCATGAGTCATGTCCACTTCTTCAGTGCTGACCTGCAAGCATGTTTTGTGTCACATGGTTGATTCATGACAGTAAAGTATTGATCATGTGAAGTACAAGTGATAATTGACATTCTCAAGAGGCAAGAGGCAAGTGGAACTTACATTTTTTCTTGGCCACTGGACTGAGTGTGCCTCAACATGACCTAGTAGTGTCATTCTCCCCTTTGCTTGTGGTAACCTTGTGGTTCTCTTCAAGACCATGTTGATCATAACCTCAATGAATTCATCTGTGTCTGCATTCTGAACAGTCCCAAGAGCAACTACTGCTTCACTGTATGGTGAAGTTAATGCAACATCCATCCCTTTTGTCACCTTGACTGTCCCTTTGTTCTTTCTCTTCTTCACCTCACTGTTTTTCATCTTATTCTCCTCTGCCTTCTCCATTTTAACAAATTTAATGATCTTGTTCACACTTGTTGTCTGCAGATAACAGATTTTATTATTTCACCCTATAAGCCTCAGTTTTTGCATCAATCATTTAGTAAGTACTGTAGGATAACGTTGCATAGAAAACAAAAAATTTCCTACCGCGAACACGCAATCCAAGCCAAGATGCAATCTAGAAGACGGTAGCAACGAGGGGGTATCGAGTCTCACCCTTGAAGAGATTCCAAAGCCTACAAGAGGAGGCTCTTGTTGCTGCGGTAGACGATCACTTGCCGCTTGCAAAAGCGCGTAGAAGATCTTGATCACGATCGGTTCCGGCGCCACGAACGGGCAGCACCTCCGTACTCGGTCACACGTTCGGTTGTTGATGAAGACGACGTCCACCTCCCGTTCCAGCGGGCAGCGGAAGTAGTAGCTCCTCTTGAAGCTACGCGGGAGATATGGAGGAGAGGGGGCGGCTAGGGTTTGGGAGGGGGTGGCCGGCCACTTCAAGGGGGGCGGCCAGCTTGTGGTCTTGGGGTGGCCGGCCCCCTCCCTTGGCCCCTCATTATATAGGTGGA
>NC_061508.1:47794886-47817051 GCF_022539505.1 Lolium rigidum
AGGTGCCAAAAAAAACTCCAAGAAAAGAAAGTTTTATAGTACATAGAGGATGACGCACGGGTCCCATTTAGCAGCAGCGGTATCACCGTTTGAGAGGCGGCAGGGGATCGAAAGAAAAAGGCAAGTGACCAAATTTGAGGTGCCAAAAAAAACTCCAAGAAAAGAAAGTTTTATAGTACATAGAGGATGACATGCGGGTCCCATTTAGCAACAGCGGTATCACCGTTTGAGAGGCGGCAGGGGATCGAAAGAAAAAGGCAAGTGACCAAATTTGAGGTGCCAAAAAAAACTCCAAGAAAATAAAGTTGATTGCACATAGAGGATGACATGCGGGTCTGATACGTCTCCAACGTATCGATAATTTCTTGTGTTCCATGCCACATTATTGATGTTCTCTACATGTTATATGCACACTTTATGTCATATTCGTGCATTTTCTGGAACTAACCTATTAACAAGATGCCGAAGTGCCGCTCTCGTTTTCTGCTGTTTTTGGTTTCGAAATCCTAGTAACGAAATATTCTCGGAATCGGACGAAATCAACGCCCAGGTTCCTATTTTACCCGAAGCATCTAGAACACACGAGAACCGCCGGAGAAGGGAGGCAGGGCCACCAAACCCTACCCCGGCGCGGCCAAGGGGGGCGCCCCCTAGGGTGTGGGCCCCCTTCGACCTTCCTCGCGCCGCCTCTCCGCCTATAAAGAGCCCCCGTATCGAAAACCCGATACCAATTGACGAAACCCACGTAAACCTTCCGGAGCCGCCGCCATCGCGAAGCCAAGATCCGGGGGACAGGATCTCCGTTCCGGCACCCTGCCGGAGCGGGGAAGTGCCCCCGGAAGGCTTCTCCATCGACACCGCTGCCATCTCCACCGCCATCTTCATCACCGCTGCCGCTCCCATGAGGAGGGAGTAGTTCTCCATCGAGGCTCGGGGCTGTACCGGTAGCTATGTGGTTCATCTCTCTCCTATGTGCTTCAATACAACAATCTCATGAGCTGCCTTACATGATTGAGATTCATATGATGATGCTTGTAATCTAGATGTCATTATGCTAGTCAAGTGGGTTTTACTTATGTGATCTCCGGAGACTCCTAGTCCCACGTGTGTAAAGGTGACGAGTGTGTGCACCGTGTGGGTCTCTTAGGCCATATTTCACAGAATACTTACTCATTGAATGGCATAGTGAGGTGCTTATTTATATCTCTTTATGATTGCAGCATGTTGTATCACAATTCATCTATGTGCTACTCTAGTGATTTGTTATTAAAGTAGTTTATTCCTCCTGCATGTGTGCAAAGGTGACAGTGCGTGCACCGTGTTAGTACTTGGTTTATGCTATGATCATGATCTCTTGTAGATTGTGGAGTTAACTATTGCTATGATAATATTGATGTGATCTATTCCTCCTACATATGCATGAAGGTGACGAGTGTGCATGCTATGCTAGTACTTGGTTTAGTCTCGTTGATCTATCTTACACTAAAGGTTACTAAAATATGAGCATTATTGTGGAGCTTGTTAACTCCGGCATTGAGGGTTCGTGTAATCCTACGCAATGTGTTCATCATCCAACAAAAGTGTAGAGTATGCATTTATCTATTCTGTTATGTGATCAATGTTGAGAGTGTCCACTAGTGAAAGTCTATTCCCTAGGCCTTGTTCCTAAATACTGCTGAGTTACTACTGCTTGTTTACTACTGCTGCGTTACTACTGCTTGTTTACTACTGCTGCGTTACTACTGCTACATTACTACTGCTTGTTTACTGTCCTGGGCAGAGCACTTTTCTGCCGTTGCTACTACTTATTCATACCACCCGTATTTCACTATCTCTTCGCCGAACTAGTGCACCTATTAGGTGTGTTGGGGACACAAGAGACTTCTTGCTTTGTGGTTGCGGGGTTGCATGAGAGGGATATCTTTGACCTCTTCCTCCCCGAGTTCGATAAACCTTGGGTATCCACTTAAGGGAAACTTGTCTGCTGTTCTACAAACCTCTCGCTCTTGGAGGCCCAACACCGTCTACAAGAATAGAAGCTCCCGTAGACATCAAGCACTTTTCCGGCGCCGTTGCCGGGGAGGAAAGGTAAAAGGCTCTCATACTACGGTCTCGGGTAAAGTATTTTTCTCGGCGCCGTTGTGTGTGTGCTCAAAGCTATTTCCTTTAGATCCTGCAATTGCATCTTTTTGTTTCTTGTTTACACTAGTTTGGCATAATGGACAACAATGAGCTTCTTGTTCTATTTCCTGATTTAAAACATGGATTGTTTGATGCGAAAATTAAAAAACCTATGAAATCTTATTTGCATGCTGGTAGTAATATTAGTATGAACGCTTTGAACACCATTGTTGATAATGATATAGAAAGTTCTAAGCTTGGGGAAGCTGGTTTTCATGATCTTTTTAGTCCCCCAAGCATTGAGGAGAAAATTTACTTTGATGATTCTTTACCTCCTATTTATGATGATTATAATGATAGTGGTCTTTTGGTGCCACCTACTATGGAGAGTGAATTTGATTATGATTACAATATGCCTCCTATATTTGATGATGAGAATAATAATGATAGCTACTTTGTTGAATTTGCTCCCACTACAACTAATAAAATTGATTATGCTTATGTTGGGAGTAGTAATAATTTTAAGCATGAGACTCATGATAAGAATGTTTCATTTGATAGTTATATTGTTGAGTTTGCTCATGATGCTACTGAAAGTTATTATGAGAGAGGAAAATATGGTTGTAGAAATTTTCATGTTACTAAAATGCCTCTCTATGTGCTGAAATTTTTGATGCTACACTTGTTTTATCTTCCTATGCTTGTTACTTTGCTCTTCATGAACTTGTTTATTTACAAGATTCCTATGCATAGGAAGCATGTTAGACTTAAATGTGTTTTGAATTTGCCTCTTGATGCTCTCTTTTGCTTCACATACTATTTCTTGCGAGTGCATCATTAAAACTGCTGAGCCCATCTTAATGGCTATAAAGAAAGAACTTCTTGGGAGATAACCCATGTGTTATTTTGCTACAGTACTTTGTTTTATATTTGTGTCTTGGAAGTTGTTTACTACTGTAGCAACCTCTCCTTATCTTAGTTTTGTGTTTTGTTGTGCCAAGTAAAGTCTTTGATAGTAAAGTAAGTACTAGATTTGGATTACTGCGCAGAAACAGATTTCTTTGCTGTCACGAATCTGGGTAAAATTCTCTGTAGGTAACTCAGAAAATTATGCCAATTTACGTGAGTGATCCTCAGATATGTACGCAACTTTCATTCAATTTGAGCATTTTCGTTTGAGCAAGTCTGGTGGCCTAATAAAATCCATCTTTACGGACTGTTCTGTTTTGACAGATTCTGCCTTTTATTTCGCATTGCCTCTTTTGCTATGTTGGATGAATTTCTTTGATCCATTAATGTCCAGTAGCTTTATGCAATGTCCAGAAGTGTTAAGAATGATTGTGTCACCTCTGAACATGTTAATTTTTATTGTCCACTAACCCTCTAATGAGTTGTTTCGAGTTTGGTGTGGAGGAAGTTTTCAAGGGTCAAGAGAGGAGGATGATATACTATGATCAAGGAGAGTGAAAGCTCTAAGCTTGGGGATGCCCCGGTGGTTCATCCCTGCATATATCAAGAATACTCAAGCGTCTAAGCTTGGGGATGCCCAAGGCATCCCCTTCTTCATCGACAACATTATCAGGTTCCTCCCCTGAAACTATATTTTTATTCGGCCACATCTTATGTGCTTTACTTGGAGCGTCTGTGTGCTTTTGTTTTTGTTTGTGTTTGAATAAATTGGATTACATCATGCTTGTGTTGGAGAGAGACACGCTCCGCTGGTTCAATTGAACACATGTGTTCTTAGCTCATAATATTCATGGCGAAGTTTCTCCTTCGTTAAATTGTTATATGGTTGGAATTGGAAAATGATACATGTAGTAATTGCTATAAATGTCTTGGGTAATGTGATACTTGGCAATTGTTGTGCTCATGTTTAAGCTCTTGCATCATATGCTTTGCACCCATTAGTGAAGAATACATAGAGCATGCTAAAATTTGGTTTGCATAATTGGTTTCTCTAAGGTCTAGATAATTTCTAGTTTTGAGTTTGAACAACAAGGAAGACGGTGTAGAGTCTTATAATGTTTACAATATGTCTTTTATGTGAGTTTTGCTGCACCGGTTCATCCTTGTGTTTGTTTCAAATAAGCCTTGCTAGCCTAAACCTTGTATCGAGAGGGAATACTTCTCATGCATCCAAAATACTTGAGCCAACCACTATGCCATTTGTGTCCACCATACCTACCTATGCTACATGGTATTTTCCCGCCATTCCAAAGTAAATTGCTTGAGTGCTACCTTTAAAATTCCATCATTCACCTTTGCAATATATAGCTCATGGGACAAATAGCTTAAAAACTATTGTGGTATTGAATATGTAATTATGCACTTTATCTCTTACTAAGTTGCTTGTTGTGCGATAACCATGTTTACTGGGGAACGCCATCAACTCATTGTTGAATTTCATGTGAGTTGCTATGCATGTTCGTCTTGTCCAAGTAAGGGCGATCTACACTGAGTTGAATGGTTTGAGCATGCATATTGTGAGAGAAGAACATTGGGCCGCTAACTAAAGCCATGATTCATGGTGGAAGTTTCAGTTTTGGACAAATATCCTCAAATCTCTAATGAGAAAAGAATTAATTGTTGTCAAATGCTTAAAGCATTAAAAGAGGAGTCCATTATCTCGTTGTCTATGTTGTCCCGGTATGGATGTCTAAGTTGAGAATAATCAAAAGCGAGAAATCCAAATGCGAGCTTTCTCCTTAGACCTTTGTACAGGCGGCATAGAGGTACCCCTTTGTGAAACTTGGTTAAAGCATATGTATTGCGGTGATAATCCAGGTAGTCCAAGCTAATTAGGACAAGGTGCGGGCACTATTGGTACACTATGCATGAGGCTTGCGACTTATAAGATATAATTTACATGATGCATATGCTTTATTACTACCGTTGACAAAATTGTTTCATGTTTTCAAAATCAAAGCTCTAGCACAAATATAGCAATCGATGCTTTTCCTCTATGGAGGACCATTCTTTTACTTTCAATGTTGAGTCGGTTCACCTATTTCTCTCCACCTCAAGAAGCAAACACTTGTGTGAACCGTGCATTGATTCCTACATACTTGCTTATTGCACTTATTATATTACTCTATGTTGACAATATCCATGAGATATACATGTTACAAGTTGAAAGCAACCGCTGAAACTTAATCTTCTTTTGTGTTGCTTCAATACCTTTACTTTGAATTATTGCTTTATGAGTTAACTCTTATGCAAGACTTATTGATGCTTGTCTTGAAGTGCTATTCATGAAAAGCCTTTGCTATATGATTCAGTTGTTTACTCATGTCATTACCATTGTTTTGATCGTTGCATTCACTACATATGCTTTACAAATAGTATGATCAAGTTTATGATGGCATGTCACTCCAGAAATTATCTTTGTTATCGTTTTACCTGCTCGGGACGAGCATAACTAAGCTTGGGGATGCTGATACGTCTCCAACGTATCGATAATTTCTTGTGTTCCATGTCACATTATTGATGTTATCTACATGTTATATGCACACTTTATGTCATATTCGTGCATTTTACTGGAACTAACCTATTAACAAGATGCCGAAGTGCCGGTTCTCGTTTTCTGCTGTTTTTGGTTTCAGAAATCCTAGTAACGAAATATTCTCGGAATCGGACGAAATCAACGCCCGGGTTCCTATTTTACCCGGAAGCATCCGAACACACGAGAACCGCCAGAGAAGGGAGGCGGGGCCACCAAACCCTACCCCGACGCGGCCAAGGGGGGGGCCCCCTAGGGTGTGGGCCCCCTTCGACCTTCCTGCGCCGCCTCTCCGCCTATAAAGAGCCCCCGGATCGAAAACCCGATACCAATTGACGAAACCCACGAAACCTTCCGGAGCCGCCGCCATCGCGAAGCCAAGATCCGGGGGACAGGATCTCCGTTCCGGCACCCTGCCGGAGCGGGGAAGTGCCCCGGAAGGCTTCTCCATCGACACCGCTGCCATCTCCACCGCCATCTTCATCACCGCTGCTGCTCCCATGAGGAGGGAGTAGTTCTCCATCGAGGCTCGGGGCTGTACCGGTAGCTATGTGGTTCATCTCTCTCCTATGTGCTTCAATACAATAATCTCATGAGCTGCCTTACATGATTGAGATTCATATGATGATGCTTGTAATCTAGATGTCATTATGCTAGTCAAGTGGGTTTTACTTATGTGATCTCCGGAGACTCCTAGTCCCACGTGTGTAAAGGTGACGAGTGTGTGCACCGTGTGGGTCTCTTAGGCCATATTTCACGAGAATACTTACTCATTGAATGGCATAGTGAGGTGCTTATTTATATCTCTTTATGATTGCAAGCATGTTGTATCACAATTCATCTATGTGCTACTCTAGTGATTTGTTATTAAAGTAGTTTATTCCTCCCGCATGTGTGCAAAGGTGACAAGGCGTGCACCGTGTTAGTACTTGGTTTATGCTATGATCATGATCTCTTGTAGATTGTGGAGTTAACTATTGCTATGATAATATTGATGTGATCTATTCCTCCTACATATGCATGAAGGTGACAAGTGTGCATGCTATGCTAGTACTTGGTTTAGTCCGTTGATCTATCTTACACTAAAGGTTACTAAAATATGAGCATTATTGTGGAGCTTGTTAACTCCGGCATTGAGGGTTCGTGTAATCCTACGCAATGTGTTCATCATCCAACAAAAGTGTAGAGTATGCATTTATCTATTCTCGTTATGTGATCAATGTTGAGAGTGTCCACTAGTGAAAGTCTATTCCCTAGGCCTTGTTCCTAAATACTGCTGAGTTACTACTCGCTTGTTTACTACTCGCTGCGTTACTACCGCTTGTTTACTACTCGCTGCGTTACTACTGCTACATTACTATCGCTTGTTTACTCGTCCCGGCGAAGCACTTTTCTCGCCGTTGCTACTACTTATTCATACCACCTGTATTTCACTATCTCTTCGCCGAACTAGTGCACCTATTAGGTGTGTTGGGGACACAAGAGACTTCTTGCTTTGTGGTTGCGAGGGTTGCATGAGAGGGATATCTTTGACCTCTTCCTCCCCGAGTTCGATAAACCTTGGGTATCCACTTAAGGGAAACTTGCTCGTTGTTCTACAAACCTCTCGCTCTTGGAGGCCCAACACTGTCTACAAGAATAGAAGCTCCCGTAGACATCGGGGTCCCATTTAGCGACGGCGGTCTCAACGTTTCCAAGGCGGCAAGGGATCAAAAGAAAAAGGAAGTAGCCGAAATCGGGGGTCAAAAAAAATCCAAGAATAGAAAGAATTTTGGTTCATAGAGGATGACATGCGGGACCCATGATCCCGCATCGTAAACGGCTCGATCGGAGAACGTTGAACGAGATGGCGCGATCGAGAAAAAAACAATGCCGGAGAGGCTGCCATCCGGGCCCTACATCCCTCGGCGGTGCGGATTTGCGTTGACTCGGCCGGCGAACCCGAGAATTCGCGATGCACCACGTCCCGGGCCACCATACGCGACGTTTTGGCCGCTTTCGTCGGGCTAGGTGGCCTCAAAAACGAGAAAAAAAAAGTTTTGACATGCACCACGGAGGGACCCAAAATCGTCGGCCATGGTACACCAGCAACCACGGCGCGACTTCAACTTCGTCGGCCATGGCAACTTTTCTTGTAGTGTTTTTTGGGAAGCGCTCTGCGCGACTGCTCAAGCTCTTCATCACGGGTCGCCTTCCGTCCAAGTCGGGCGGTGCTGCCTACCGTCGTCTTCAACGCCGTCTACTTCGACCCGTCGTCCCCGTCATCAATAACGTTGTCATCAACAACGTTACTGCTGCGACATCGTCTGCTACACCTCCACCGCCACCACCACCAGATCGGTACGTGCGACATATCTCGATCTGTTTACCGATGGATGCTTTACGCTTGCGCTCGCTGCTACTCATGTTGATTAATGCATCTAGTATGTTTGAGTTTCACATGTTAGTAGTTGCTGCCATCATGTTTTATATTCTGGAATTAATCATGGAAATTGTGCCTAATTATCCAACAATAACAAGACTATGATAAAATACTGGTACAACCTTAGACTTAATCTTCATATCAATGGCTGTCCTAGTATACCAGGCCTGGATATCCTCATCAGAACTTCTCAGGGAGCCACTTTTTGCCGAAAGGGTCCTCAATGATGAGGATGGTGAGCTCGAAGAACTTGTCTTGGAAGCGGTCCGTCTCCTCGCCAGGTGACGGTGAGCGCTCAAGCGGTGGTGATCCTGCACTGCGGCCCCTACCCTTGCCAGGGCGTCCTTGGCGGCTACGACCGCGACCCCTAGAACCTGCCATGGATTGCGTGGGGGAGAAGGTGGAGGGCGGTGCTAGGGTTTGTGTGAGGAAGAGCCGGTGCCCGAGCACACCGTTTTATACCCGGAGGCAGGGCGGGGGCGGTGGTGCGTATTAAGGCCGCCGCACATAGCTAGGCCATTTATTTTACGTGGCCGGAGATAGACAAAGGTAGGTGGGTGGTGGCGCCATTAATCACCGGCGCTCTCGGAAGTGGAGCCGCCGTAGTCTATCGACGCGTGTTTGATTGCTCCTTCAGCGGCTACCAAACGGGCCAAAAGGGCTATCATCTGACGTCGAGAGGGCAGGCAAGGAGTTGCCAGCGATTGTATTGTATTGGGCTCCGAATGATGCCGATGCATTATTGAGCGTGCTGGTGTGACCAAAAAAAAAAGGCCGCACTATTGGGGTCGATATCAGATTGGCTATGGAGATGGTCTTATGAGCATCATCACGGAAAAGGGCGATGGAGATGGTCTTAGGAGCATCATCACGGAAAAGCGCGAAGAAGTTAGGGTAAACCACAAATCCTTTTCCTACATTGATTGCTCCGGTCAGCGGCGACCGGCGCCGCGTGTGAAAAAAATGTGAAAACGTGACGCCGGCGGTAAATCGAAAATGCTAAACCTACGGGCAAATGGTTACGGAAAAAGACTTACGGGATTACGTGCAGCTAGTCAATTGGTGCTAATCCTCTCACCTTCCTTGATTTGTGGGTTTTAGTCCAACTGAATTTCTCCACGTCCCTCCGTAAGTGAATTCCGTAATGTGCAGTCCGTATGTGTAGCATTGCCGGCGGTAAATTTGCGGCTCCGCCGGGCCTGGAGGCGAAGACCGCCGCGTAGGCCGGCCACGGCGTAAAAAGTCACCGTTTTTTCTTTCTTCTCTGTCGGCTTCTTATTAGGGTGCCGTTTCTCCTTTTACCTCCCGGGCTCGTGGCGCAGATTAGATTGGCTCTCGACGACGGCGTCAACGGATAGTGGAGTAGCATCAATCATGACTAACCGTGTGGGCGTGTGGGTTTTGGTTGCCCGTGCTGTTGTGGGCAGTGCACGTCCATCAATCTATTCTCGAATCATTGTGTCAAGCGAAAACGAGGGCCACCAAAAATGGCTGTCACATTTTTTTTTATTGCGAAATTTTAACGATCTATTGATAAACATCACCATCAGCACAATGAGTCTAAAAAATCAAATTTACAAATAGGTGTTTGAACCACTTATCAATGACTAGAAACACTAGCGCGAGCCGAAGGCACGCCGCACTCCTCGCTCATCCATCATTCGGAGATAGTGATGCATGCAAACTACATACATGAACATTGTAGTTGTGAGATTTGTCAAAAGTTGAATGTATCTACATACTAAATAGCATCGAGATATTCAAATTTTAACACCCAGACAACCTTCGTGGAATGGAAGGGGTATTTGTGTTTATACAATTTTATATCCATGTTTTACATTGACTTTTAAGAATTCTCCAATGATCCCGTTTATTTGATTATAACTCTACATGACGGAAAACCCCTATTTTGTGTATTGTTAACTTTCAGGAACATAAAGTGGATCTGGAATTTTTCGAGGATTTTTCCATGAAGACAAGCACCTGGAGCACTGGCCTAGGGGGTGGTCGTACCAGGTACGCTCGTTTCCTCCTTGAGCGCCCTCAAGCGCCCGTCTTCAACCCCAACTTCGAGTCTTGACCTAAATAATACTATAAAAAGGTATCCATGCGCAATCTTAAAAGGGGCAGAGCGGAAACACATAAACAACGAAATATAGTCAGAATCATCGAATATTGGAGGGGAAACGCTGCTGGAGCCATACTCGGTTGGATCCCCCCTTCTCCATCATCGTCATAATCATCATGGTCTCCATGATGAAGAGGGAGTTGTCCACCTCTAGATTATGGGTTTGTGGCAGTATCTTGATCTATGTCTCTGTTGTGCTATCATTGTCTAGAACCATATGAGTTGCCTTACATGATTATGGTTATATATGTAATTTCTATGTGGTGGATCATTGTTTTATGAGACGATATTTGAGATTGGAATTCTATTATGTTTTATTATGGGTTTTGCCCGTGTTATTGTGGGCAGTGCACGTACATTCATCTATTCTCGATCATTGTATCAAGAGAAAAACGAGGGCCACTCAAATTCGTTGGTATACTTTTTTCCTGCAACAGAAGCAAAAGATTTACGCTATCGACTAATACACGATAAAAGCAGAATTACATAATTAATTGACAAAAACCACGCGAACAAAGCTAACAAAGAAACTCTCTCAACATGCTACAAGTGTCAATTTTCCCCCACACATTGATTGCCACGTTGCAAGGATCCCATTTGAAAACACATCAACAACAACATGGGACACTACAAGTATAATAGATGGTCCATAGACGTCTCCTTATGCTGGCACTCTTCTTGCTTTTGTTTTTGAATGGTTTATCCTTTCGAATGCTGGAATGATGGCTAGCTTCCACATTATTGCTCTTGTTGTTCCTATTTGGCTTCTCCATCAAAAGCACAAATGGTCTTGTTAGATTTGCGGCTAGCACACTCCGAGCAAAGAAAACCGCAACACTTTGACAAAGGGAGCCCCGGAAACAGGTGGCAGCACACCTGTGCTACAACGTCATCACCTACAGAAACCTATGGCCGAGGGACTCAGGGGAGAAAGAAAAAAACATCACCCCAAAACAGTTTTGGGGCGGGAATAAATTTGAGGTCTGGCGGAGTCAATATTGGAGTTTGGTTCATTCGACAACAAGATTTGTTCAAATTGCAAGTGCAGTTTCATCTCCGAAATACCTTCATTATGTACTTGCCCTCCGCTCGCTGACTGTTGTGGTACCCCGCCGCCTCCGCTCCACGCACACGGAATTAGGCAGTTGTTTCGTACTTTGTGGAGACTACTACGTAAAATCTAAGTCGCCATGCTGGTCAGACACAATCAAGGGACAGTAGTGAACATCATTTTTTTATGTCAATGCCCATTTGTTATTACTTGTGAATGATTTTAGGTATGCCCGCTGCCAAACCTTCTCTCTGGATAACGGGCTCCGCCCCAAAATCTAGGCTTCAGAGGGCCAGAAGGGGCTTCAGTGGCTCCAACATGTGGTGGTGGCACTACTAGGGTCGGTTGACCGCCGTTTGTTGTCTAGATTCTTGACTGGGTGGTGGCTGCATCGGGTGGTCGGCCGTCATGTGGGATTTATTTCTTAAGCCCATGCTAGCTCATGGTGAGTCTAGGGTTGGTTGACGTTCCCCTTCGTTGTTTGCGACATAAAGATTCTGTTATATTGTGATCCAAATTCAATAAGAAGGCTAATGACGGGGAGAGGGGTGGCGAAGCCCTCTGCAGTGTGGATCGTCATCACCGTCTATTTATACCTCTTGTCCGCTAGGGTTTATTAGATTATAAGATAACCCACGATGTTTGTAAAACACTTTCTAATATAGTGAAATTTTGTTGGTTGGCGCCCGTGGTTTTTTACCTCTTTTTGTTGGAGAGGGTTTTCCACGTTAAAATCTTTTGTCCCATGTGTGTATTCTTGTTCGTTCTTCGTTATTTTCTTGTCGTGTTTATAACAGCTTTCTTCTCTCTGGAGTGGTGGTACAATCCCGCAACATGCATTTTGTCTCCAATCTTCCCATGCCCATGTAATACTCAGGGTCACGGTCATTGGTAGGGGTGAAAGCTTTGCTTGGAGAATATCGATGCTGATCAAGACGTATCTTCCTCCTTCGAAGCATGGTTATGGAGGTGACCATACCTTCCGATTCTCTAGTTCTGAGCAAACCCTAGGTCCAGTTTGTTAGACTAAGCTTAGGCGCAACAACATTGTTATCTTCTTGAAGATGCAACCGAACGAAGACCCCGTTTGCATCTCTTCGGCGAGGCTTGGTGATGATGCGTCGCTAGTGTTGTCTACTGCCCAACACGTGGGCCTCCGAGGCGCAATGTACATAACCGCCGACGCCTTCCTCAAGTCAGGTTGGATCTTGTCATCCACTCGCTGACTCCTTCTAGATGCATGAGGAGAGGGAGGGGGTCTGGAAAACTTGAATTCTGGTCGTGCTACTGTGGTGTCCAGCTTAGATTGTGGACGATGTCTTGATGTTTTGTGCCCAGGCTCTTCAGTATTCATGGGTGTAGGTAGAGTAAGGTGGGTCTTTGTTGCCAAGTTGTTTTGTGAGTGCGCTTTGTTCATAGTGAGTGTGGTGGTCAAGCCATTTCTATGATATTGAACTAGTCGCCATGGTTTTTATCTTATATGAAAATGGCATGTCTCCGAGGACATATTTTTAGAAAAAGAAGGATAGAGATTTGGTGCACATAGACACCAGTGATCCTTTTTTAAAAAAATGTTTAAAATTATATTTCTAAGTTTGAAAAAAAAAACTGAAAAAAAATCATGATGTAGCCAGTATTGTATCCCACAAACGTGTAAACTTTCAACTGAAAATAATTTTTATTTTAGGCAACACAAGAATAACAAATGTGTGGATCTGAATATAGTGATTCAAATCTCCAAAAAGAAATCAGACTTTGTCATTTTTGTGTAGCTCGGAAAATAAAACACTGAGAGATTCTGTACGTTAGTGCGATACATCATCAGCTCGTACATAATTTTTTTTAAACATATGAATGTAAATTTCGAATTTTTTGTTACAATGAGAGCACTGGTGCCTAGATCCAAAATGACTTTTCGGGAAAACAAAATATTTTAGCGTCGAATAGCCCTTTGTTTTTTGAGGGACAGTAACTAACCCAATTCCCTTATATGGCAACCCACGGCCCAGCCATTAAATGCGGCCCAGTTCACAGTTTTGCTTACACCCAGCTGAAGCCCAAGACAATCGTTTCATCCAATTTCTTGTTCTTCTTCACCAGGCCCAACCATTAAATGTTTTCGTATACAGTAGTACACCAACAAGAATGTTCTGGAATGTGTTCCTCTAGAAAAAAATCTAAGAAAATGTGCTCATAGGTATGAGATAATGACATGGTATATCCAGTGGAAAGCTCGGGCTTGCCTCTGGTCACCAGGCAGCTCAGCTCCTTACACCTCACACAAAATTTCTCGACGGTTCTTAAAGAAAAAGAAGTTTCTCGACGCGAAACCAAAAAATGTGGCCCAAAGAGAAGGCGTGCCCTGATATGATATCCAGCCCGAGAGCGATATGGCACTCTAATGCTAGACTGCTATCCACTGTGACGCGCACCGCTCCAATGATCACACACTTCCTACAGAAAAATGTTGATCACACAGCTTGTCTCCATAAAATAAAATCTTTGTGTTTTAATTACGTGCCTGATTGCTAGAACACGACGGGTCGATGGAGCCGAACCACGAGGTGACGAGGCTCACTCGCAGAGTCAGACTCACACTCACCGGACCAGCTGAAAGTCTCGGGGCAGTCGCGACAAGGCCGGCGGCGAGCTGATCCGAAAAGAGTACCAATTCCCTCCGTCGGCGTCCACAACTTGCGAGCGATTACAAAGCGATAAGCATCGCACGGCGTCACTCCTCCCTATATAGTCGTCGCATCACTCACTGACCTGCTCTGCATATACTGTGAGCCTGTGACTGTGAGTGGGAGAGGAAGAAGAGGGAGATGGGCAAGGGAGGGAAAGGCGAGGCGGCGCCGGCGGCCGTGGCCGGTGGCGAGGGGGAGAACATGGCGGCGTGGCTGGTGGCGAAGGACACCCTCAAGATCATGCCCTTCAAGCTCCCGCCGCTAGGTTTGTGCCTTCCAGACCTTCTTTGTTCTTCTGATTTTCGCCAGGTAAATCTACTGGCTCTGTTCTAGGAATTTTTGTTATCCTTTGCTACTAATTCGGGGTAAATCCGATCAGTTTCTGTGCCGATCGATCCATCTGAGTAGTTCTGAAATCTAGGTAGCGCTGACAAGTCACACTCTTTTTTAGATTATCCTGTCTGCTATGCACATGGCAGACGTGGGAGAAGAAGGCCCGTCTCAGAGAGTCAGAGTCGAGATTTAACATTTTAATTATGTTTTTTTAGACGAACCAATTCAAGTTCAGTTTCCAGACTGTAATTGACATCTGTGGCATAAGAGCAAAAAAGGCATCGGAAAAAGAAGGGGATATTCCTTCAGTATGTTAAAACATGGGGTTCCTCCTTCCCCGTTTGAGGAAATTTCTCTTGTTCGTGTTACTCTGGTAGGAATAGCATTTTCAGTTCGAGAATATCACCCAAACCACAAGGCAGCTCTTGAATTTGAGTCACAGCTTACATGCCTGTAGCATAAACTTCCTTCTTTGTTAGCACCAAAGGCTTACACTCCAGACAGCAGACATGTATTTAGCTGATTCATATGTGCAGTGACCTGTGATGGAATGGCGATGTTAGTTCTTACAACATGCTGGAATGAAACGACACTAAGTTAAGATACCTTGTCAGGTCCTTATGACGTTCGGGTCCGGATGAAGGCGGTTGGCATCTGTGGCAGCGATGTGCACTACCTCAAGGTGATCTTATCCTTCATCCACCCTGCAGTTTCTTGTTTCTACATTCATTGTGCAGGAAGTTTATTCCACGGATAATATTTGGGCGTTGTGCAATGATCTATTAGCTCCTAACAAATACTTCAGTCTGCCAGAGCACTCTGTTCAGACTGTTCTTGCTTTCAGCTAAAACTGTTTGCATCTGCTCGATTTGCAGGAGATGCGCATCGCACATTTCGTGGTGAAGGAGCCGATGGTGATCGGTCACGAGTGCGCGGGCGTCATCGAGGAAGTGGGCGGTGGCGTGAAGCACCTCGCCGTGGGCGACCGCGTGGCGCTGGAGCCCGGCATCAGCTGCTGGCGCTGCAGGCACTGCAAGGGCGGGCGCTACAACCTCTGCGACGACATGAAGTTCTTCGCCACCCCGCCGTACCACGGATCGCTCGCCGACCAGGTACACACCACGATCATTGTTCTGTAACTGTTCTTGATTGAGGTTTCGATCCATGCATGTGACGTGACGATGTGGTGGAATTTCGGGGGCAGATCGTGCACCCAGGCGACCTGTGCTTCAAGCTGCCCGACAACGTGAGCCTGGAGGAGGGCGCCATGTGCGAGCCGCTGAGCGTGGGCGTGCACGCGTGCCGGCGCGCCGACGTCGGCGCGGAGAAGAACGTGCTGATCATGGGGGCCGGGCCGATCGGCCTGGTGACCATGCTCTCGGCGCGTGCGTTCGGCGCGCCCAGGATCGTCATCGCGGACGTGGACGAGCACCGCCTCTCCGTGGCCAAGTCCCTGGGCGCGGACGCCACGGTGAAGGTCTCCACGAGCACGGATGACCTCGCCGGGGAGATCGAGCTGATCCAGGCGGCGATGGGCGGGGACATCGACGTGAGCCTGGACTGCGCCGGGTTCAGCAAGACGATGTCGACGGCGCTGGAGGCGACGCGGCCCGGCGGGCGGGTGTGCCTGGTGGGGATGGGCCACAACGAGATGACGGTGCCGCTGACCTCGGCGGCGATCCGGGAGGTGGACGTGGTGGGGATATTCCGGTACAAGGACACCTGGCCGCTGTGCCTCGACTTCCTGCGCAGCGGCAAGATCGACGTCAAGCCGCTCATCACGCACAGGTTCGGGTTCTCGCAGGCGGAGGTGGAGGAGGCGTTCGAGGTCAGCGCGCGAGGCCGCGACGCCATCAAGGTCATGTTCAACCTCTAGATCCTCCACGCTGCTGCTGATGTTGCTGGGCGGCATGGAAGGTGAACTGGGCAGCGTGCGTGCGTGCGTGTCCGTGCGCGCGCGTTGTGTATGTCGTGGAACAAGAAATGCCCCGTGATGACGCTGTGTGTGTCCCGAGTCCAGACTGCCGCCGCTGTAGGTGTGTGTGTCGACCGATATTATTACCGCCTATGTTTCAAAATAAGATGCAGATTAAAACGAGGGAATCTATACACTAAAAATGGACTGAATGGGATCTACGAGAAGGTAAAAGGTCTTGTATTCGTGAAACAAAACAAAAAAACTTCGGTGAAAAGAGAAGAGAAAGAAAACTATGGTGGAACATTTGAAATGCCCCAGTCCCAAATATAGTTCGTTTCTTCAATTAGCGGCTTGCAAATGATAACCTGTCGATGCAAAGAAATAAATGGAGAAGAAACCTGGAGGTTCATAATACATGCAAGATTTGTGGCAACAGGGTGGAGGGTAGCTTCAATGCGGTCATTGAGTATACAAAGGCTAGAGCTCTAAGATGTGAGATGGGAAAACAATGGGAATCGCCAAGGAAAGAAGATATGATTAAAACAGGTGAGGACTGGTTGTTGGTTCTGCTGGATAAGACAAAAAAAGAAATGCACCAGGCTATCATGATGTTGTTGTGGAGATGTTGGCAAGGCCACCATTAAACATTCGGTATATTTCCTCCTGAATTATGCAAATTCTTTACATGATAACCTGTGTTTTACCTCAAAAAACACGTTATTAGATCCAAAAGGGGAAGAAGCTAACCAATGTTGAACCATCAACCAGAAATGGAAGCCGCCGAATCAGGGATGGATCAAGGTTAATGTTGATGGCTCTTAGGTCGCTGAAACCGGACAAGCTTCGGTTGGAGTCGTAATTCGGAACCATACGGGTCAAGCTGTGTTTGCTGCCGGGAAGTATTTTCAAAAATGTTGTGATACTGAGGAATTTGAAGCTCTGGCTGCCAGAGAAGAGGGAGCTCGTCTGGCTGCCCAATGGTGGGACAAGCCTGTGATTTTCGAATCTAACTGTACCACTATTACACAGGCTATCCAAAGCAAATAACAACATTGGTCTCAACTCCAAAGTCTTCTACATGATTTCAATATGTATGCATCAAACCTGATACAATGGAGTTGTGTGCATGCAAAAAGAAATCAAAACAACGTAGCACATGTAATAGCTAGATATAAAATATCTATTGGTTTAGATTACTGCTGGAACAGAGACTTCCCAGATTGTGTGGAAGAGGCCTTGGCTACTGATTGTAAACGTATTGTACTCCATGATGAATGAATGAAATTTTTTCGTCCTAAAAGAAACAGATATATGTGGTAAGAACCCCCAACAATGAGAATAAATTTAGGTTTGTTTGATCAATGATCAATAAACACGAAAGAAAAAAAGGCCAAGACACGAAAAGGCATGATTGTGTCTTTGTAAAAGTGGAAAGATCGTAAGTTAGGGTATCCATGATCTTGCACACTAGTATCTCCAACATGGTCAAATTATAAGCTCTCATATTTAATAAACTCCCCTTTTTACCCGCAAAAAAATGCCAAGACGGCATGAAGCTTCCCAAATGATTGGCCCTGACCTTATCCCATGTGTCCACCTCCCTTCTGAATTGGATGGCAATGGGTACCCATTAGCCGTGTATCTAGCTAGTAAAAACTCATTAGGAGTATTAGTATGGGACACAGAATTATCCATTGGTATGTAAATAGAAACATACTGTACCTATTAGGAAAAGTAGGTACGGGGAGGGATCATATAATCCATATCTGTGTATCCATTTACTAGTCCAAAATTTATAAGTGGGGCCTCTATATTATTACACCGTACTTAATTGTGCCTCTAATCACGCATTCACGTAGCTAGGAAGATCCTCACGTTTTTCAGCACCTCACTTTCTAGGTAATCATGTTCCACTTAGTTAATCTATTTTTTTTTGTGTGGCCATCACTTTGCAAGAAAAATTGAGATCTGGAAAAAACTAATCGCTTCCTTAATTACTCCTTTAATATTTTTAGAAAGGATAACATGAACATTGACAAACTCATAAGGGTGAAATTTATAAGAATTAATCCATCACCATCAGATAGAAGATTTCCAATCCAACTATTCATTTTTTTCTCAAACCGATCCTCCACTGGTTTCCATTCACAACTTTTAAGCTTTCGGAAGTGTATGGGAATTCCCCAATACCTAAATGGGAGAGACCCAACCTCACAACAGAACAAGATTATGTAGTCATCTTCCATATCCTTACCTCTTTCCTGCGATGGTATTCAGGTGGGAGTGCCTTCCTTCAGTTCGTCTATTTCTATTTCTGCATGGCGGTCGGCGGAGGTTCCCCATAAGGCAGAGTTAGAAAAGGTGTGTCTGCATGTAGAAGGTGTCCCTCATACCCTTCGTCACTTTCTTGGGTTGTGGGCAGTCGGTTCGCTGGTGGGCAAGACGGTGGACGTTGATCTGATGAGTCTGAGACGTAGAGCGACAGTACGGATTCAGGTGGCTATGCTACAGGCCGGGGTCCTTGGTGACCCATCTGATGAGGCTCGTCCCATTGCAAAAGCAGATGTTGTGGTCAAGTTCAAGGCCTTTGAGTTCCGTTTTCGTAGGGAGCCAGCTGATTATGTATCAGAGCCTGATTTTGTACCTTCGATTTGGGTGAGGAGGGATGATACTGATGAGGGTGGAGATGGTGCGGCTGAGGGTGATGATGATGCGATGGATACTTCCGAGACTAGATTGGGACCAGACACCGTGTCTTCTCAGCCGCAGCAGGCAGGTCCTAGCACCTCGGCACCCGGCACAGCTTGCACGGTGGCATCGGTTATTGTTGTTACGCCTTTTAATCCCAACCCACAGACTCCCAACGCGATTGAGGCGGTGAAGAAGCTGCGAGCGATTAGCCCTTCGCTGGAGGGTCGGCCTTCTTCTTTGACTTCTCCTCAGGTCTCCGCGGAGGCTCTGCGTGTTGCCCTCGACGCTGCGGCAGCTGAGCACTCTTGGTCGGATAGACCGGCTAGAGGGCGGGTTTGGACTTTGGGTCGCATCTCACCCGCGTCAGCTAGGAGAGCTGCGGCTTCTTCGGTGGTTTCATCTTCGTCACAACCGCAGGTTGGGGCCGACGATGGCCTGGTATAGTGGCACTTCGACGGGGGTAGGGATGGACGAGGGGGGTCTTCATCACCCACACCCCCTCGGGAGCCTACGTCCCCGCCTCCTACGCTCTCGCGGGAGGAGTTGGAGATGGTGGCTACTACCACCTCGGTCAATCGAGGGGGCTCTTCTTCAGCCTCGCCCCCTTGGTCGGCGCCGCGCACTGGTGCCCCCACGAGCACCCTCCGCTAGCGGCTCAGGACTCTGTTGTTGCTCCTTCGGACGCAGTACGGTAGAGTTGCCCGCTGGTGGAGGGCATATGTACCTCTGAGGCGGCGTTAGGAGGGGTTTCTTCATCACCACCACCCCTCCCGTCGATGGACAGCGCGCTCGACCTTCTTCGCCGAGTCTGGGAGCGCCGAGGGGGGTACCTGTGGAGGCAGCTAGGGGAGGGTCTTCCTCGACGCACTCCCTCCCCAGGACTGCAGCTCCTGAGCATCTGAAGAAGCATGCTGGTTGCATGCTGTCGTGGCGCAGCAATCGGCATGGCGTTGGTCTGCATGGGACGGTGGCCACGGATGAGGACACGATGGCCAAGGCCATGAGGCGCAAGGCGGCATCGAACCTCGACTTCTCAGGTATGAATAAGTGTAATAAATCATTTCTAACCTTCCCAACACCACGATTTTGAGCAAGTTGGATATTTCTTTAACTAACGATGAGGATGAGGAAGCGTACGTTGTCTCAGACGGCCAGCTACTCACACATCTAGTTGGAGAGGTGTGTGAGGTTGGTCTGGATGATGGGGTGTTGGGTTCATGCGTTGAACTTCAAGCTGCAGAACGGAAATCCAGACTGTCCTCTATTATAAGAAATGCATGGCCTAATAAAAAGGCCACAGTAAGTAAATCTCCAATTGTTTCCAAATGAATGGCATGTTTGAGAATAGAAGAGGTCTTAAAGACTTGACTACATATCGCCGAAAGTATTAGGGAACATTGCTTAGATTTTATTGCTATCTCTGAGACGGGCCAGCGGAATTATTCAGTAAGTTTTCTAAATCGCCTTTCAGGCGGGGAGAACTTTGCTTGGATATCCCGCCCACCTCGGGGGCGTTCTAGTGGATTATAAGTTGGAGTCCAAACTTCGACTATGGAGATTCTAGATAATTCTGGTGGTGATTTTCATATTAAACTCCACATTCGGAATAGGTCTGATAACTTCATATGGAGTTTGGCTTCCGTCTATTGAGCCACGCATGATGTGCATAAACCCGCTTTTCTTCGTGAGTTGGTAAATCTAGCTAAGGACAATTCGCATCCTATAATCATAGGAGGAGATTTTAACTTGCTTAGATACCCTCAGGAAAAGAGCAAGGGCAGGTTTGACACCCATTGGCCTTTCTTATTCAATGCTACCATTGATAGCTTGGATTTGAGAGAGGTGACAATGGTTGGGAGAGAAATCACATGGGGGAATAGTCTTCCTGAGCCGACATACGAGAAGCTAGATCCAGTACTTATGGACTCTGATTGGGAAGTTAAGTTCCCTCTAGTCTCAGTACGAGCTCTTCCTCGTATCGAAGCCTTGTCAGACCACGCGCCTATCTTGTTAACTACTGGGACACCATTGCCGCAACATAGACGTCAGTTCAAATTTGAACTTGGATGGCTATATCGGGATGGTTTTGCAGACATGATTAAATTCATTTGGGATAAGCCGGTTGCCGGGAACACCCCAATCCAAAGGTGGAATAATAAACTACGTTTGGTGCGTAGATACCTTGGGGGTGGGTGCGGTGACCCAGCATACCACTGCATGGTGTAGTACGCAAGTCGTTGACATAACACAAGTGAAACACTGTTTCACTCATATTACATTCCTCAGAGTGGTACAACAGAAACATATGAACTGTTTACAGAAGATCAATATAGCCTCCTACTTTATAGTGAGGTAAAACTTCAAATAAAGCTCCAAAAGAACGACTCGTAGTCTAACTCATTTCTAACTCTAGCTATAGAGATACTTGGCTTGCTATAAAACTCTAGCTACTTAGGTACTAGGATTAGGGAAATTGTTCCCTTCTATTACTAGTCTAGGTTTCCACTCTAGCTGATGCAGAAGTTGACTCCACTGACTTCATTGTTTGAGTTCTCCACCTTGTTGCAGTTGACTCCTTTGTCTTCGAGTTCCACGGTAGTTTCTCCTTTGGCTGACTTTGATCTAAGAAGGGGGTTCAAAAGGGAGGGAATGAGTACGAGCGTACTCAGCAAGTTCATTACAGGAAATAGGTGTATCATGCACTAGCTACAGCCACAGACCAGAAAGTCATAGGCGAATGCAAGTTTTCGTAAACATTTCTTCAAAAGGTTTATTTTATCCTGAAAACTATGCCCGTCAGTCTTCACAGGTTGATCAGAACTTCATGGAGTTCCTTTCCTACCGCGTTCGTAGTTCCCTTCCCGGAACAGGGAGTGACAAGCCACAATTAAATACACTCTGCAGAGGTGTGTTACTTTTCCCATAAGAGAACTTATCCTTGTTGCCAACCGGGCTGCAGGCTCCGTCCACACTTCCTTGGTGTGAGGCCAGGTATAAGAATCAAGCCAATCACTGCCTTCTCCGCGACCCTGCATACCCACCCTTTTGTCCATCCGCACATCCCTGGTAGACATCTCCCGATCATACGGCTTTACACTTGATGTGCTACGGACAATCCATCATAGACGGTAGAGCGCTCTCATCCACATCGATGGGGATTTAAAAGGATTTCCCAACCTACTGCGGTGTTCTCGCAACATCCGGCCAGATGATACGTCCAAAACGTATCTACTTTCCCGAACACTTTTGCTATTGTTTTGCCTCTAATTTGTGTATTTTGGATGCAACTAACACGGACTAACGTTGTTTTCA